>NC_073230.2:141528928-141833571 GCF_029281585.2 Gorilla gorilla gorilla
CAAGGAGCAAGACCTGAACTCAGAGGTTCGCACAACAGGTGACCAACCAAAGTTTGCGGTCCTAATTATTTCTACTCTCTTTTCCCTTTCCCTAAAGGCCCTAGGACAGTTTCCTCTGCACCCATGGTCCTCTAGGCCCTGCTGAGTAGGGCACTACTAGAGAGAGAAGCACCTGGTTCCTGACCTCAAAAATTCCCAATGGTGAATGAGCAGTGTGGCACTTTGTAAAGCTTTATGGAATTAGGATAAATGCTTCTGGCTATTGGAAAACCTTATTTCACATGTGCACACATGTGTGCATGTGCATGTGTGAGTGTGTGTGTGTATGTGTGTGTGTGATCTGTGTGGGCTTGTGCCATGCTGCCATAAAACACAAATTTATCTTCATAATAGGGTCAATTACTTTCTCCCATTTCCCCACAAGTGAGGCAACAAAAACAAATTTTGAGCTTCAACCTGCAGGAGAATGCCAGGATCTCTGTGTTGAAAAAGGGAGCCTTGGTTTACCCTCCCCCTGCCTTGCACAGACATACGTTGCACAGACAAACACCTGGAAGGTGCTTCTCAATTCTTTGAGGTTGCTGCCTCTCACATGCAGCTGTCAAATCACACCCCATCAACATGACACAGCAAATAACACTACGACACGCAACCAGCAACTTTTGAAAGTATACTCTCCCCACACCCAGCCCCGTTTGCCTTTCCCAGCGTGGGCTGCTGTCTTCAAACTAACCATCCTGAAACTGCTTAAAAGAGCCTGACAGGTAATTTATTCTGTGGCAGAGGATAGCAATTTCATTGTCCAGAGGCAAGAGATCCAACTATATCAGAAAATCCGTACTCTCAAGGAACACAGGTTTAATACGATAACGATTCCAAGGGTGTGTGTTCATAATTCTTCCTGTTCTTTCCTCCCCTTCCCTAAAGCTGCTAGTGAATGCTTTTGCAGTTTTTTTTAAGGGCCCTCCAAAGAACTGACATAAAATAAATCAAATATTTTACCACGAAAGGTGATTATCAAACACTTATTTGTGAAAAGAGTCAACCAGAAGGGGTCAAGGCCTAGCTGCTGTTATGGGATTTTTGCCCACAAGTAAAATGTTTTTAAAAATTGCATCTGACTCTGTTGGCAGAAACCCTGCTGGGATCTATAAGGTTTCACTTGGGCACCTGGTAGAGAAGGGGATGAAGAGCAAAAAATGTTGGTGAACAGGACAACATCCGCTTCTAGAAGCAAAGTCAAGGCCGCTATGCACTTATTTTTCCAAAATAATATGATAGTTATTTTCACATTTTATTTGCTAAAATCCATGCAAAGTAAGTATTATTATTTCCATTTTACATATGAAAAAACCAAGGCTTAGGATATTGAAGACTCAGCTTCCTCAAATATAATATAGGAACAGTAGACCCTGGGTCCCTCCCAATGGTAAATCACAACTTTGCATGGTGAGCTCCCATCAGAAATAGAACTAGAACTGAAGTCTCCTAACTCTTAGTCTCTGCCTGCTAGCTCCCACCCCATGTGACTGCATCACACCTGCATTGCAACAAAAGGTAAATTCTATGGGTAGGTGATTTTTAAACTCGCCTTTGTCACCGAACTTGTCATGAGATCTTGGACAAGATCTTGGACAAGATGCTTCCCTTTTTAGTATTTTGGAAGATTGACCAGTAAGGGGAGGCTGATAGCTCCTCAGATCATGGTGAGTTCTTTCTGGGTGGCAGTGTCCAGCACAGTACCTAGAGTACAATATATCCTGCATAAATGCTCACTGCATTGAATTGAGAATAACAACAAAATTCTCTTAACCCCCACTGATTAAGAGTATCAGTTAATCTTAATCTAGGAGCACGTTGCGCTCCGAAGCACAGGACATTGCCCACAGATCCCAAGGCTATAGGACCTAGCATTTCCATGTGCTCATTGCACTAAGCTCAGTGTTTTTAGGTAGTAATGAATGGAATTCTTTTTTAAACCCTGCATTTGGAGTCTATTTCATGCCTTTTTACATTTCACATTATATTTATATTTTTAAAAATCATTACCTATTTTACATTACGCATTTTAAAAACCTATTCAGTCAAATAATAATCCTATTCCTTGGCTGCCAGTCAGGGAAATGAAGGTCTCACAAAGAGTGATTTGCCCAAGGCCAGCAAAGACTGAATATCAGAGAAGGATGATCCCAAAGGTAGACTCAGCTTAATGAGGCCAGAGGTCTGTTGGGGCTTCACTTTGGAGAAGTCCTTCAGGGTAAGGAGTGCCAACTGCTTTGTGAAGTGGCATGCCACCAATGCTTGGTCAAAATCACATGCAAGAGTGACACTCCTGACCTCAAGTCACCAGTCGATCAGAGTCAGGGGCAAGACAAGGGCACAGATCTTCTGAGGCTGGAGAACCATGTGCTCACCCTATCTGGGAGGAGCCCCAAGCCCTTAATGATCACACATGGTCTTCAGGGACACCCAGGCACTCCAGAGACAAAAAGAGAGGGCAGATCCAGATCTGAAAGAGCAGAGAATGAGTTATCAGTCAGGGACAAAGAGTGGGAGATTAAGGGAACGTGCTAAGTGTCACCAGCCTGGATTCTTGTGTCAGGGCCACAGAGGTCCCTGATGCCAAAAGCTGGGATAAGCCTGTGGGTTGCATATAAGTTGTGTATGAAGTTACTACTTGATGCCAGCAAGCACTGAAACAAGAAAGAGAAACCTGTAAAGATGGAAATGAGGCATCTCCCAACCCCCATCCCACTTTCAGAAGTTTTAACAGATGTCCTTTCCACTCCCTTTTTTCTTGGGAATGCCTCAAGATTCTTACTTTTCTCGAACGGGCAACTTTCCCCACCACCTACGTGTCCTTTCTAGATTCCAATCTGCTGCTTCTCCATGGGGTTCTTTCTGTTCTTTTTCTTTTTCTCTTTTGCTGACCTTTGTCCTCCCAAATGTTATCACTCAGAGAAGTCCCCCTCCGCAAACTTCCCCACTTAAGTGTGCTCTGTGCCCAGGCCCTGGGCTAAGCACGAGATGTGGAACACTGACCAAGAGAAAAAACAGTCCCAGGCCAACCTGAGCTCACAGTGTCAGGCATTAAGCAAGTAACCAAGCTGCCCGCATCAGCAATATCTTCTGGCCCCTGATTTTTCTGTCTCTGCAATTTACCTTGCCCTGATCTAGCAGACTTAAAGGGATCAGTTGTTGGGGCTGGCAGGGCCTGAGAGGTCAAACCCCGGGACACAGTGCCCAAGGCTGGCTGGCATTTGATGGGATGGCACCAGTAGGGTCCTATTGGTTGCTGACAAATAGAGTCGGCTCTGCTTACCCAGCCCGTGCTGCACCAGCTTCCATCTGAACACCCCTCCTGCTGGTTTTATCATGAATGAGACCAATCAACCGAAGCCTGAGATCATGGTACAGCCATGCAGATAGTCAGACCTCTCCATGCTTTTCCCACTCCTGGTGTCTTCAGGGGCCTAGCTCCCTCAGATTCTCTTGGGGAACAAGAAGCTTTGCCCAACTGAGGGATGTTCCTTTGCTGATGTTCGGAGGCTTTCCTTCCTTTTTGTGGCCATGTTCCTACAGCCAAGGCAAATCCAATCAGCAGTACCATCCTTGTTGCACCCTGTCCTCTTTGGGGGAACTTTCCCGGCTTCTGGGCTGTTCTCCATCTGGTTCCAAAATCCCAAGCCTTCAGAGAGAGCAGTCGCACTGCCTGAAGTTTAAATCAACTAGGCAATTTGCTTTCTAGAACTCAAGTCTGCCGATACTCTGTACAGTCTTTCTTTCCTCAGTGCAAACGAGAAACTGATGGTTTCACGACTGTGATCTCTCTGCACTCTCCTCCTAGATGTTTCTAGAGTCAATTCCAGCTGCCACCGGGCCTGTTGTCCATTTCCTGGCACGTGCTCAGTCGATACAAATAAAGACGATGAGCCAACACTGCGCGTGGTCGTGACCATGTTCCCCTGGATTGCCCTGGACTTGGTCTTCCTTTAGACACTTCCCTCTTCATTAACCTCACGTCTGCATCCTTTCTTTATTACATAGAAGTGAAAATATTGCTATTGAAGGATTCAGCAGAGAAAATTTCCAAAGACCAACATGTGGCATCTCCAGGGTTCCCCTTCATTTTCTAAATTGGTACTTCTCTCGAAACATTTCTGGCATAACTTCTTTTCAAAAAATGTGTGCTTCCATTCCAAGCAACACAATAATAGACCAATCCCATCAGTGAGCAGAGGAGGGCCATGGATTCCTTTGGCTCCCCTGCTGCCATTCAGTGCTAAAACACTGTCCAACAAAGCTACATCCACCTCAGTGAACTGGGTGGGATCCCCCTGCCTTTGTTCTTTCTCCGCAAATGCATGGCTTACAAACTGAGCCTGATTGAAAACCTGCAGACCAACTTAAGAACATTGTCTTGCTGAATTTCAGCCTTGATTAATACCCTTTTCTAGAATCTGAAAGTCTTTTGTCTTGAAACTCTAGTCCACACTTACTCCTGTCCTTCAAATTTGGAAATTAAACCAGATACTCACCTTCTCATCATTTTAATGATGCCCTTTGGCTCAGGTGTTGTTGTCAGAAAGTAACTCTTCTCTTTCTTTTTTTGAGAAGAAGTCTCTCTCTTGTCTCCCAGGCTGGAGCGCAATGGCGCCCTCTTGGCTCACTGCAACCACCTCCTCCTGGGTTCAAGCGATTCTCCTCCCTCGGCCTCCCGAGTAGCTGGGATTACAGGCATGTGCCACCATGCCCAGCTAATTTTTGTACTCTTAGTAGAGATGGGGTTTCACCACAATGGCCAGGCTGATCTCGAACTCTTGACCTCAGGCGATCCACCTGCCTCGACCTCCCAAAGTGCTGGGATTACAGATGTGAGTCACCGTGCCTGGCTGAATGTAACTTTCTTGACAAAGAGGACCCAGTTCTGTCCTTTGAGTATCTTGAATGGCAGGTGTCATCTAATGAACATGTAAAGGGACCTAAGTTCCAGTAACCCCAGACAGTCTGGTGCACATCTGTGTTAAGGTGTGTGTGTTGGTGTGGGAGGGTGTGTGGGGTTTGTGTGAAGCTGTGCCAACCTGTGGGTGTGCAACCATGCATCCTCTCCACCTTCCCCACACCTGAGTGCTCTGCTGGTCACCATCAGTAGACCATGCATGCAAAATCATTTTTCTGGACGCGCGGGAGAAACTGAAAACCAGCACTGTCAGGTGTGTTAAAACCCTTAAGATTGGTTCTCGGCCGGGTGCGGTGGCTCACTCCTGTAATCCCAACACTTTGGGAGGCCGAGGCGGGCGGATCATGAGGTCAGGAGATCCAGACCATGGAGAAACCCTGTCTCTACTTAGCTAATACAAAAAAATTAGCCGGGCGCAGTGGCAGGCACCCTGTAGTCCCAGCTACTCGGGAGGCTGAGGCAGGAGAATGGTGTGAACCCGGGAGGCGGAGCTTGCAGTGAGCCGAGATTGTACCACTGCACTCCAGCCTGGGTGACAGAGCAAGACTCCATCTCAAAAAAAAAAAAAAAAAAAAAAAAAAAGATTTGTTCTCATGAACTTCCTGGCTTAGCCAACCACATCCACCCTTCCATGTGTAGGTTAATATTCCCAATCTGCCACCTGCTCCTCCTTCTATGTGATTGCTCGAGCAGATGCAAAGAGACTTGTCTGGGGCAACTCACACCCCACACCCTCTTGATTTTTGTCTCTGGGGTCTTCAAAGCCTTCTCCTTGCCACAGCCGAGTGAGTGCCCCTGCCTTGGCATCCACTCATCTGACCATCATCAGTGCCCCTGTGGATCTTCCCCCTGAAAGCATCTCACACAACACATCTAGTTGCCTACTGCCATGGGGTACAGTAGATAAGAGACTTGTCTCCATGGTGTGAACCAGAATTTATTGCATCTGAGCAAATCATGGTCACACCTATGTAGCTTTGACATTTACTTCTAGATAGATAATGGCATTTTTCACGTCAAAATTCTTTGAAAGCAAATATATGATCTGGCTTCATTCCACAACCAGACCAGTTGAAACACCTCACTTCCCTGTGCAGAAAAATAAAAGTGAGAAATACAAAAAAGCAGTCCCAGAAATGCCACTGACCCCGCCTTGTGGATGGAAGGCAGGGTGGGATGGGACCGAAGGGTGCCAGGCAGCTCTTCTCTCTGGGGGCTCTGCTCAGCCCTCACTGTGTCCCCCCTCAGGGATTCTAGCTCCTCACACAGCCTCTCAGGCTCACGTGATAAGGTGGGAGAATGAAGGTCAAAGTTAAAGAGCAAAAACTCCTGAGACCTTGATGAAGGAGGTTGTTTGCTGTGCCCTGAAAGTTGAGCTGATGTCTCCCTGGTAGGCTTAGGTCAGCTCTGCTCCAAGTTAACACAAGCCCAGGAGCCCCGATGGAGGAAGGGAAGGCCCAAGGTGGGGCAAGACCAAGACAGCCAGGTGTGGTCTTCAGCACAAGAGGTAGACTGACCCCCAACCTCCCTGAGCTACACGTGGATAACAGTGCAAACCCTTTACCGTTGTTGATGGTTAAATGAGAAACTGCATGTAGCGTGCTTAGACCAGAGGCTGCACTTCATCCCCATTAGTAAAGGTTAGGTAATATTAATAACAACATATGAACAACAACAAATACCCCATTATACTTCTTTTTGTCACCTCACAGCCCAACAAACTAGGCACAAGCACTGTCACCATCCCATTATGCAAGAGGAAGTCCAGCCCGTGTGCCATTAACTATCTGCCCCAAGTCTCACTGCTAAAAGAGGAATTGAAAGGGGAATTTGAAAACGGTGGAACTCATGGATTCCACTGGAGGAGCCCAGAGAAGAAACCTGGTAAAGGTTTTCAAATGGCCCAGCTGCCCAGACTATGCATGAAATCTGAACTCTGACTCTATCTCTCTTAGCCTTTGAACTGCCTCCTCGAAGAGAAGTGAAACTTAACTTTATAAACCAGACACTAAGATGCATCTTTTAAACAAGAACATAGAGTAGCTCTTCCCCTATATCAAGCATCAACTATCCAAGTAACTATGTTACCTCATTGTATCCTCACAAAAACCCCACCCTATCCGAATTCCCAAGGGTTCCATTTTACAGAGGAGGAACTAGAGGGTCAACAAGCTAAGGTAATGAGTCTGAGGCCATACAACTAGTAAGCGGTAGATCTGGGATTCCAGCCTAGAGCTAGCTGGTCTTTGGCACCATTCCCCTTTGCAGCAGGCCTGCAGCAGACATACACACCTTTGAATTCCTCGACAGGCCTGTGCCTGGACCTTCCATCCTCCCTTCCTCTCCCCACCCACCCACATCCATAATGCGCATTTTCAATTAGGCATCTTTGCCCAGTGATCTGCTGATTTGTTATATTAGAATTGCAAACAAATGCTCTCATTTCATCCTCCTATCCCCTCTCTTGCCCTCCTGACATCTGAAATTCAGCATTGATTTTTCTGGCCCCGCTCCACTGCCTAACTGACATTTCCGGTTGATTTCCCCTTAGAGGCTTGCAGTTGGCTCACCAGCCTCCCACTAGAGCCCAGAATGGAATAGCACATCACCTGGGTAAGCAGAATTGGACCTCATCCCCTACTTCCTGCTCTCAGTGCTCTCACTGTGTCAGAACTCAGTGCTCTCTAGACTCTGTCCCCATTAACCGATTGATGGATATGCACACCTCAGTCCTTCAAGATTCTCAATGGGAAGGGAAGGAGGGGAAAACTGTGGAAAATGTCCTGGGAGGTGGGACCAGGTGAATTTTGACCTCCTAAGTACTGATGTTTTCAGCCATAGGTGGGGTAATTGGACCTCTTGTGGAGGAGAAAGGGGATTATGAGGAAGACCAAATGGACTGAGAGATAGAGGTGGGAAGGGGACTGGGATACCATGTTACAAACAGAGGACCTCTCATCGCTTAATCCATCAGAAGACTTCATAGAATGATCACTTTTCTAAAACAGGACTTAATAATCCCCAGAGGTCATCTAAGTCAGTCTTCTTTCCACACCACACAGCACATCTTAGGAAGGTGAGCATCTCTCCTAAGTTTAAGAACTCAGGCTGGGTGCAGTGGCTCACGCTTGTAATGCCAACACTTTGGGAGGCCGAGGTGGGCAGATCACTTGAGTACAGAAGTTTAAGACCAGCCTGGGCAACATGGTGAAGCCCGTCTCTACTTAAAAAAAAAAAAGATTAAAAAAATTTAAAAAAAAAAATTAGCCAGGTGTGGTGGCGTGTGCCTGTGGTCCCAGCTACTTAGGAGGCTGAGGTAGGAGGATTGCTTAAACCCAGGAGACAGAGGTTGCAGTGAGCCAAGATGATGGCGCTGCACTCCAGCCTGGGCAACAGACGGAGACCTTGTCTTAAAAAACAACAACAACAGAAAACACCTCAAACAAGAAAAAAACATATAGCATCTCTCACACCTTCTAGCTTCTGTCTCTGATAAGTACATTGGACTACTAGGTTCCAAACAGAGCTACGTTTTCCTCCCAGGACTTCCCATTCCCAGTGGGTACTGACCAGTGGGTGTCCAAGTTGGTTTTTTATGGAAGCTTCCATTTTGTCAATAAGGAACAGGCCCAGTGTCCTGTGAAGTGGTCAGTGGTGACCAGCTCCACAAGGAGAAGACAACTCACAGAGGTACACTAGAGTGGTCATTGCCAGCTCACAATAGCTGGTTGTTACATTTTTAGGAAGTTTGTGATCCAGTTGTTAAAATATTGGTAGTTTGCGAACACCAGGGTAGAAGTATTTACACCATAGAAATTGGCATCTGCTATAAATTAGGGCTTCTTTTTTCTGCAGAGCCAAGAGTTTCATGAAGAGGGTGCCCAGTCATGTGGTCAACATAGAAAGAGGGAGAGGCATAGAAAGGGTGGGGTGAGGAGGACGAGGTGGAGGCAAGTCAGGGAAACCACATTCTTTAGTATCCTGGGAAAAGCAAACTCTAAACAATCACCTTTCCTTCCTTCCTAACTAGGAAACATCTTATTCCCTCTGCAGCTATATGTTATTTCTTCTCTAAGGAAAGCAGTTATTGTTTCATGTTCTCAGACCTAAAGTGGAGAAAACTAGAGACAGACCTTTGGATCCTATCATTTCTCAGAAGCCATGAGTCAGAGAAGGAAAAACCAACAAAGAGCTCTGAACTATAGACTGAATTCTATATGCACATTTATACATAGCCCAGTTCTAGTTGTCTCTAGAGATTTCTTATGTAGAAATATCTATACAAAACAACAGCTAACTGTAGAGCTCATCGAAATCAGGGATTGTACCTTTCATTTCTTATATAACCATGGTTGTACCTAGTAAGATATTGATGTTACAACAGGTAATTAATAAAATTTTGGTTTATTAATTGAATCATTTTGAATTGAATTGGATTGGTGGCAAACCACTGGTTTATGATCAGATGTCAAGACTTTTCAAATCCCTTTTCTAAGAGGTAAAAATTAGCTGATTGGCTGGCTGGCTAGACCAATAGACACTGATTAGGCATACACATGACCTTATAAGTTATCTTGAGCTCACACCCCTGGCTCTACTCATTCCTGTATTGTCCAGTTGAATGGCTTTGCTTCTTTCTCCACAGTTCTCCTGGCCTGTTACTCAGATCCATGTGCTTTGGGCTTTTGGTTCTTAGTAAGCTGGTAACTTGGCCCCTGACTACATTCAACTGTGCACCTTGAAGAACCCAAATTAAAACAATCCAAAGCCTAGTCAGGTCAAGACAATGAAGCTGGTGCCACCATGTCCACATTCAGAAGTGGACTCAGAAGGCAGGAGGAACCATGTTCTCCAAACCCCCAACTCAATCAGTGTTTCCCACTGCAGATGATCCATTTCAGGGAAACCATGCCCAAAGAGGTAAACGGACAGATCCTGGTCACATGGCACCAGCTCTACTCCCATAAAGGGGTGAGGAGGCAGAGGTACCTTATTTGGAAACCTGTCCTTTTCTGAATCCTCTGTCACACATGACTGCCACCATTGGTCATGCTTCTCTCTTTCCTGACAGCTTCATCCAGAACCAGAGGCAAAGCACCTTCAGTGCCCTGTACAAAAGCCCAGGTTTGCTGGGCTGGGGCACTGCCTCAACAGAGAGGCCCATCCTCCCCAACCTAGTGGCAGAAGTCCAGACTACTTCCACCCTAATTTGGCAATGGGTGTTCGCCTTGGGGGAACCAAGACCTCTCTGAGAATCTTCTCAAATATTTTGGAAAATGCTCACTCATCCATTGTTTTACAGACAAACTTACAGAGCTCAGAGGCTGTGACAGTCCCCATGGGGGCCCTGGGCTAATGGCCTCTGATGAAATGCCTCTCCCAGTCACACTGTCCATTTCCTTCCTGGACACCAGCTCCTGTTTTTCATTTCTAGAGTCCCCTCTGTCCTCCAGGAAGGAAGATGACTGCTCTACGGGACACCTCCACATACAGGTGAGCACACTGATATCCACAGAGGCCATGCAACTTGCTCAGGCTCGCACAGAAGTTACTAGGAGAGATGGGATCGGGATGTAGGTCCAGGAGGCTGTGGCTCTTTCTAGAATTTAATGCAGCCACATAGTGCTGTGTTTGTGGATCTCAGAAGCAACCACATCAAAACCCTGGCCTCTACTCTTCCTCAGCTATGAAGGAGGTATGAAACCTCATACATGAAGTTTCAAAATGGGAGGGAGTGCTCCTCCAAGGAAGCAGGTAGGTCTTTGCTCAGAGGTAGGCGGGACACGTGATTAGCTCTGTGTGTACTGGGCTGATGTCTTGAGAACCAATACCGTAAATGCCTCTGACACACCGTTTCCACTGTTAATGAGAAAGCTCTAAGGGCCATTAATCTCATTACTGTTCTATCAGCAGCCAGTGATCATGTTCATTTCACTCCTCCTCCCCAACTCCTTGGTCACTCAGCTACTGAGAAGGGTGGACTGGGAAGGCTGGAAAGGCCAGGACCCTACCCTCAACTGAAGTCAAGGGTGGCATCACTCCAGAATTCTTGGAGCAGAGGAACCTGCTCAGCCTGCTATAAGAACAATGGCCAAGGAGGCAGCTGTGTCCCCAGGGACTCCTAGCCCCCTTAGTGGGCCTCTTCAGCCCTCTTTCTCTCTGAGATTCTGGAGTATTTCTGTATGTCCATGAGGGAGCACTCTGTCCCACTATGGCCTGGAGCTCCCTGAGCAAGTCGGAGGCCCAGGAGGCCCACATGGATGAGTCAGTCCCTAGTCCTCTTGTTTTATGGCTCAAGGTCCTCTGCAGGAGTGGCATCTTTGACCCAAGGCTAAGGAGCCCAGAAAGATGATTCAAGCCAGAGAATAATTCCAGGTCACCCTCTCTTCTGTAGCCACTCCTTCAAGGTGTAGATTATACAAACCCAGAAGTCCTAGTTACTCACTAACCCCCAGCCACTTTTGTGAAAATGGCACTTGACTGCTATGCCTTATGGAAGACCGTGTCTAAGGAAGGAACGTGAGGCCAGGTGTGGTAAGTCTAGACCATGAGGGACTCAGGGCCCACCCTTCACAGCTGAGGCCTCATCCACGCTGGTCCAGAAGTCTTCCCATCATAAGCATCTCATCTTAAGGAGTGGCTGGGTTATATTCCAGTCCTTCTGGCTGATGTCTGCACCCTGGGCCTCCTCTTTGCTGCATCCTTGCCCTGAGGCTTCTTGAGGTTATCACAGGAAAAGGGTTAGAGGCAGCAGCGGCTGCTGACTTCACATCAGTATCCCCTTCACCACCAAGAGCCAATATGCTGAGCAGCTTAGGGGGTATTTGAGGAAGCACGTCCACAAGGGCAGATGGGCCTGGTACTCGGGAAGTTGGGAAAATACGATTAGACAGAAGCCTGGTCCCAAATCAAAATTTCAGTAAGGGCTTGCCTGCACTGATGTCCAGCAAGGAAAGGCTATTTCCTTTGTGGGGTCTCCTGTACTCTGTTGTCAGCCCTGCCTGATGGGCCCAGTGGGTAAAGGGCAGTGAGCTGAGCTGTCACTGAAACATCCCTGCATGTAGAGAGTCTTTCTAGAAGGAAGCAAGAGCTTGGTCCACGGACCCCCATGAGACTCCAAAAAGAGAAGGCAGTGCCGGCCCCTGGAAGAGACCAAGCTCACACTCCTAAGCTGCCCCAGTGGCCCGGGAGTGATTGGCACAGGGATGGGATGGGGCTGTGTGGGAAGGGCAAGTTCATTGGTAGGCAGGGCCCTCCTGGCCCTGACAGCCAATGATTCCCATCTTTCTTCAATCAATAAAACTTCTGCTCCCTTCAGGTTGTCTGGAAGTTCTTCCCAAAAGGAGGCTCAAAGTATCAGACACCAAAATATTACATCACACTCCCTGCCCACTTCCTTCCCCAAGAGTCCTCTCTCATTCCAAAAAGGGATGCTGGAAGGACACACAAGAGTTTCTTGCCCTTTTCTTTTGGTTTTATTTTTGTCTCAAGTCTGGCTTAGCCATGGGAGTCAGAGTAGAGAAAGAAGATGTTTTCCTCCCCTGCTTTGGCCAGGAGGATAATTCCAAAGGAAATCAAAAACCTTTATCTGTCATCATCTCCCCCAGCAAGGCATCCCAGCACCATGCATTTAATAGAAAGAGAAATCGTTCCAGCATGGAGAGATGGAAGAGACAGGAATAAAAGGCCAGGCTTCTGCCTCCCACATTAGCATCCCACCCATTAGGAAGCATGCCAAGTCACTTCAGACCCAGGGAGCCTGTGGCATGCCCATCTCTACCAAGTACATGTTAGCAGGGCTCAGAAGGCCAGGAAAAGAAGAAGTAATGTGTCCAACACAAGGAAAGTGATGGTGGCCATGACGTCTTGGGAAATCCAAAAAAACATGGCACACAGTGTTTCTAGTCTCGAATCTCTCCCTGCAAGGCTCATTAGTGAGCCCTCACACACTGCAAGATATGGTCTGAAAGGTGTAAGGGTCCAGCTCCCAGCTCCCTGGGGGCCTGATACTCTACCCTCTCGCTTCTGTGGGGAGAGATGCAAAGAAAGGCAATATGGCCATCTCTTCATGAGCAACTCTCTTCCAACCCAAGCTCTCTGATCTTCAAAGGGGAGAGATGGGGTTGGACATGAGCATCAGTGCAAGGGCTCAGAGAAATGTATCAGCTGCAAGACAGCTCCCAAGATGGTCAGAAATGCAGGTCCTAATTACATCCCTCCATTGGCTATGACCTTGGGTCACCACACACCAATTATTTACTCTGGCAAAGTGATTAGGGAATTGGGACCAGGGAATGGATATGTGTTGGGGTAGAGGCGGGAACCTGGGGGTTCAGAAGATGAGGATGGCAGTGGCAAAGATGCTCCTTCTGCATCTGCCTCCTCCTAATTGGGGTCACTGCAGGCAACAGTTAGGGAGCCACGCACCACGTTCTAGTTTTTGGTCATGGGGAATTATGTAGAGGCCCCAAAATGACAAGAGAAGTGGAGGAAAAGGAGGAGAGAAGGATAAGGGCCAAAAAAACAGTTGCCCATGAACAAATGCAAATCCTATGTCAATCAGGGAGAGGATGGAAGCAGGTCAACAAACCTGCTCTTCTCCCAAGAAGAGAGAGAAGTCAGATCAGGCAGGTGGGAGAGCAGCAAAGACGGGCAAGGCTGGAGAGAAAGGTGACACAGACCCCACACAGGGACTCAGACTGCAGGGCCATGGTTCTCCAATTATGACCCTAGGACTAGCTACAGCTGCATCACTCAGCCCTTGTGAGAAATACCACTTTTTGGATCCCACCCTAGCTCTATTGACTCAGAAACTATAGAGGTGTGTTTTAACGAGCTCCCCAGGTGATCCCGATTAACATTCAGGTCTGAGAACAGTCCCCAGAAGGAAAAGGAATTCCAGTTTCCCATTGCATCCTTTGCCCACAGTGAGGGTTTTTTTTTTTTTTTCTTCCAGACAGAGTCTCAGTGTCACCAGGCTGGAGAGCAGTGGCGCGATCTCGGCTCACTGCAACCTCCAACTCCCTGGTTCAAGCAATTATCCTGCCTCAGCCTCCCGAGTAGCTGGGATTACAGGCATGTGCCACCATGCCCAGCTAATTTTTGTATTTTTAGTAGAGATGGGTTTTCACCATGCTGGCCAGGAAGGTCTCTATCTCCTGACCTTGTGACCTGCCCACCTCGGCCTCCCAAAGTGCTGGGATTATAGGCGTGAGCCACCGCGCCCAGCCAATGAGTGCTTTTAAACTCCAAATTCCCCTTCAAGACCTCATATCACTTTCAGTGACTATAATAATCATTTCTCTCCAGAGATGCAGTCTTTGATCCACCGTCAGCAGAAAGGACATCAGAGTGTGGTTTATTTTGAAAGAGCAGAATGAGGTTTGCACCACGTGCTGAGCACACCCTTGTCCCTGCTCTCTGGTGTGGGCAACAGCCTAGCAGCCCATTGGGTTTAGTGTGTCTGTCATCACCACACTTTCCTGTGTAGGAATGGCAGCAGCAACAATGCTGTCAATGAAAGTAAAGGAAGCAAGTAAGCTTTGAGCACCCATGTCGGGCACTGTCCTGAGCATTTGATATGCCTTCTTTCATCCAATCCTCACAACAGCCCCATCGTATAGATAAAACATGTTCAGAGGGGTGAAGCCATTTCATCAAGGGCACATGACTCTTAAGCCTCATCTCAAAGTTCTTGTTCCTGCTTCTGCATTGCCTTCTTAAGAACAACAACAACAAACCTCTCCATTTTCTTTGCAGTTAATTTGCAAACCACAAAGCCAAAAGCTGACTTATCACCCTTGCAAGAAAAGGGGCTTGGGTTCTGTGAGGGGCATTTCTTGGCTTTAACAAGAAGCTGCCTGGGAAATGGCCCTATAAAAGGAGGCCGAGTAGAGTAGGGCATAGAAAGGACGTTGTTCTGAGCTGAAGTGCGCCCCCCCAACCATGTCACTGCCTTTCCACAAATTCATATGTTGAAGTCCCAACCCCCAGTACCTCTGAATGTGACTGTATTTGGAGATAGGGTCTTTAAAGAGGTCATTCAGTTAAAATGAGATCACTAGGGTGGACCTTAATGCAAACTGACTGGTGTCTTTATAAGAAGAGGAAATTTGGACACCAGTAGGTACAGAGGAAAGGCCATGTGAAGACACAAGGAGAAGACAGCCAAAGAGAGAAGCCTTAGGAGAAACCAGCCCTGCCTATACCTTGATCTTGGGCATCCAGCCACCAGGAGAGCAAAGGAATAAATGTGAGAGCCACCCAGTCTGTGGTACTGTGCTATGGCAGCCTTAGCAAACTCATCCAGATCTCTTCCTGTCCTACGGTGGGCTGTCCACCTTCCCACAGCTCCTTCAGCATCCTCGATGGGGCCAATGCTGGCCAAGAGAAGCAGGTTCTGTGTATCCCTGCACTGGGTGGGGGCCTGAGGCTGTAGAAGTACCACCCTGACTGAGGAGGTGGGGAGACGTCTGGGAAACAGGCAGCTCCGGCCGTCAGCCTGCAGCCTCGCCTGGGCGCTGTTTGCACTCACACACACTGGCAGGTATCTGTGGTCATCACGGTGGCTGTTCCGGTGTTTGCCTCCCTCCTGGCAGGTGCCTGAAAATAAAGCATGAAGCCCAGACAGCCCAAGGATGGAAAACCATGGAGCTGAGACAAAACACGTATTTGCAGAGAACAGGTTCAACTTCAGGGGTGGGGAGGGGCTCCTGGCTCTCAGGATGGTGCAGACGGAATGACAGAGAGGAAGGTATCAGGTGTGCAGCAAAGCAGAACATGAGAAGGAGGAGAGGGCCAGGCCACATTCAAGTGTGCCCAAGTATATGACACACACACACACACACACGCAGAGTGAGGGCCGCTCGAATTGACACTTGGAGACATGCCAAACCCCAATGCACTCACTCACACATATGCCTGCATGCAGACCCTGGGTGACACACACAAGCACAGTCTTCCTGTCTGTTGGGAGCCCGCGCAGTATGTTTGCTGAGTGAAAATGCTCCTTGGAGAATCCTCCGTTTGCATTCTCCACACACACCCTTTCTTTCTGGGCTTCGAAATTGTGCATCAAGCGTGCAGCTGTGAAAAGAGTGATACAAGCAGAGAAGCCTGCCAGGATGCTCCATGTGGCCTAGCGGAGGGGAGGGGGAGTGGGGCCCAGATGGTCCTCAGCCAGTCTGAGGGTGTGGGTGCCTGGCTCCCAGTGACCTGACTTACAGTCTCAGTCCCTCTCCTCCCCTGCCCAGACCTGACCATCAACCCCTCTGTCCACCTCCGGAGGCCTGGGAGGAAGATGTGGGGCATGCAAAGTTGTCAGGAGAATGCAGGTGAAGCCAGCCTTCTGCAGCTCACAGGATGGACGAGAGAAGGTGCCCCTCCCTTGTCTCTGGGCCTGATGGGAGGCAGGAGGGAGACAAAACCATTTATATGTATTTCTGGTGGACATGTTTGGGGGTCCCTCTTCGCATCTCCTCTGTTCTTTTTTTTTGTTGTTGGAGATGGAGTCTCACTCTGTCACCCAGGTTGGAGTGCAGTGGCACAATCTCAGCTCACTGCAACTTCCGTCTCCCAGGTCAAGCGATTCTCCTGCCTCAGCCTCCCGAGTAGCTGGGACTACAGGTGCCCACCACCATGCCTGGCTAATTTTTTATATTTTAGTAGAGACGGGGGTTTCACTGTGTTGCCCAGGCTGGTCTCGAACTTCTGAGCTCAGGCAATCCACCTGCCTTGGCCTCCCAAAGTGCTAGGATTACAGGTGTGAGCCACTGCACCCAGCCTCTGTTCTCTTTTTATAAGGCCAAGAGCGTGCTCTGAACTTCCATCTCAACCAATTTCCTAGAAGAGGCTGGAGGTACAGAACTAAGCCAAAACAACCAGAGGGACTAATCAACCGGGTCTGGACAGTGATGGGATTAAAGTCAGTGACAAATTTTATTATGGAGCTCTAACCGTGCCCAGATAAGTGTGTGACAAGAAGATAACGACTCAGCTGCGAGCCGGCAGCCACTGGGGAGCCCTTAACAGACTGAGCCCAGGATGGGCCAGGAAGAGAAGAGGGCAGTGGAGGGGAGGGGAGGGGAGGGGAGGGGAGGGGAGGGGAGGGGAGGGGAGGAGGGCTGGGGAGGAGTTGATGAATCAATCAGAAAGGCTGAGGGCAGGGCTCCCTCTCCATTCATGCCCAAGGACCACCCTCAGCCCAGCCCACCTGGGAGACCTTGGATGGAACTGGTTCCTACATCCCCATAGAGATAACCGACACCATCTGATTTGTCTCACATTCCCCAGTTTCCATTTACACTTTAATGGTTCTGTATTTTTTTTAACCTCATCATTACCTTTCAGATCTAAACTCATTCTGCCAACACTGAACCCTGTCTCCCATGTCACACAGACATAAGGTATTTGGAGCTTTTTCTCTGGTACCTAAGTGAGTACCTTGTATTCTTTTTAACTTTCTATTTTAAAACAATTTTAGATTTATAGCACAATTGCAAAGTTAACCCAAAGATTCCTGTTTATCCCGCACCCAGCTTCCCCTTGTGTTAACATGTTACGTGTAACCATGGTACAATTATTGAAACAAAATTAACACCGTACTGTTAACCAAACTGTAGCCTTATATTTGGAATTCATCAGTTTTTCCACTAATGTCCTTTTGCTGTTCCAGGATCCAATCCAAGATCCCACACTGCACTGATATTTTTCTTCCTATCCATTTTAGATTATTCATTACTGCTGAAAGTAAATGACAATTTGATGAAACAAATCTTAAGTCATCTATCCTTTAAGCACATGTCCCCCATTGCATCCATCAACCTTCCCTCACAATGTAATAAGAATCACAGAGAGGAGCTAAACAACTGGGCAGCTTGTGGTGCCATTTATGATGTTTCATGAAGGTAGGTTCTGAGGATGACATGGTGAAAATGGAGAGAAAATACCTCCCTGTGTGGTTGGCCAGAAAATGGTCCTCAAAGACACCCATGTCCTAATCCCTTATACATTACCTTCTAGAGCAAGAGACTTTGCATGTGTGATTGAGTTGAGGACCTTGAGATGGAGGAGATTACCCTAAATTATCTGGTAGGTCCTAAATGCAATTGCAAGTATTCTTTTAAGAGGGACACTTATAGAGGATAGAGGGAGACTTTACTACACTAAGAGGGAGGCAGTGTGAAGACAGAGGAAAGAGATTTAAAGATGCTATGCCGTTGGCCTCGAAGATGCAAAAGGAGCCATGAGCCAAGGAATGCAGCCCCAGAGGCTGGAAAAGGCAAGGCAATGAATTATCCTCTGGAGGCTCCAGCAGGAATGTGGCCTTGTGCGCACCTTGGTTTCAGGCCAGTGAATCCTATTTTGGACTTCTGATCCCCAGAGCTGTAAGAGAATACATTTGTGTCGTTTGAAGCCACCAAATTTGGGGTAGTTTATTACAGCAGCCATAGGAAACCAACACATCGTGTCATTTAGAATAGTGGGCACTCAAGACATACTCATTGGGCGAATATACCCAGGTGTATCTCCTTCCAGAACCCACTACACCATGCAGTCTGAAAACGACAAGGTACCCCCTTCCTGCTATTTTCTGGTGAGGATATTAACCAGCCTACCAGAACCAAAAAGTTCTTTAGAAATATCTAGTATATGCTTGGCAGGGTCTACCAAAGCAGTACACATGCCATGACCTAGCAATTTCACTCCTATGTATACTTCCAGCAGAAATGTGAATATATATGGTCACCAGAAGACCTGCAAGAGAGTATCAAGGGCAGCACTGTTCATAGAAGGCAAAAACTGAAAGTTATTCAAATGTTCATCAACAATAACATGGAAAAGTCAATGATGGTGTACCCACACAAAGGAATGCTACACAGCAATAAGAATGAACAAACTACAGCTGCATAGAGTGAGCTGGGTCTCTCTCACAAACTTAAGTAGAGCAAAAGAAAGGAGACACAAGAGAGTATGGACTGCAGGATTCCAGGCACATCAAGCAGAAAGCAGGCAAAGCACATCTGCACCATGAGAGGTCAGGATGGTGGCTGTCCCTGGTGGGAGGGAAGAGAAGGGGACTTCTGGGGCATGGGAATGTTCTATTTATTGGTTTCAGTACAGGCAACATGGAGGAGTTTAGCATGTGAAAACTCACCAAGGTGTACACTTAGGACATACGCACATTCCTGCCTGAATATGACAGTGCAATAAAAAGTTACCCAAGAAACCCCAGTTTGGAAACAGTCCCTCTGCCAAGCCCATCCACTCCCAAGCTGTGTGCAGTGGAGAGCTGGGCGAAATGCCTAACGGGACAAGCACTGCAAATGAGGTTTGCCTATTACCATAATTACATCTCTGGGAATGTGCAAAGCCCTCATTTTCCCTTCATGTCTATAATATTGTGGGGACACAGGATGCAATTACAGCCTGAAATATGCAGCTTAGGAAGTATAAATACACACATCTACGTAGGCCTAGGTAAACCGTGTGCCTTTACACAGCACGACCGAACCAGAGCCCGCGCTCTTCCTCCTGCCACCCAGCCGTGGAGCATTTGGACCCTTTGGGCCACTGTCTGATCTAAGACGGCAGCTCTGAGGATCAATTCCCCTGAGCAGACAGTTTTCTGAACCAGAACCCCTAATTTAAAAATTGCCTGAAGAAGCAGAAAGTAAGAACTGGAGGAACAGTAATAGTTATCACTGCTAATTTTAACACCAACAAGATCTTACATTCGGGAAAACGATCTCCCATCCCTTTTCTTATTTGAAATATAGCCTTCTTGATCATAATCTGTCATTCAAGAGGAGCTGGATGCAAGTGGATTGGCAGTAGGAGAGGAACCCCACGGAAAGACCAAAGAGCAATAGCAGGCTACAGTCAGTTTGATTTTGTGGATTCTTCCAGGGCCAGCACTTGAGGAGGTGAGAGATGCCGGAAGGGGTCCAGGTCTTGGGTTTGTGTGTGGTTTATTTCCCTCGGGCATTTTCAATTCATATTCCTGCTCCCCTAGGTATTCAGGCCCATAGGCAGCATTTCAGCAAATCTGGGCTTGTTTCGACACCAGCCCAAGCAGGCACAGACCACAAGAGAAATCTGTTGGTGGTGGGGGTGCTGGGGGCAGCGAGCCTGATCTGAAGTGGGGAGGCTCCCTCGATCCTAATATACAATATCCCAAAACAAAGTGAAAATAAAGTTTAAATTACCTTCTGGTTTCTATGATCTAAATCACACCTCCCTTCCAGAAGTGTAGATAATTGGAGTTGACTAAATTGTGAAAATATCTGATTTTTTAAATTCATTGTGTACAAAAGAGTGCCCCCACCCCGCCCCTTCTCTTCCCCATGCCCCTTCTATAATTAACCTATACATCAGCATATAATACCAGTACCCAATGCAGTCACGATGGCAACCGATAGCAAGAATACTTATGGCTGTGTACAATTCAGATACAACTGTTTAAATTCCATTTGGCTGAGTACTGTGGCTCACTCCGGTAATCCCAGCACTTTGGGAGGCCGAGTTGAGGGGACCGCTTGAGCCCAGGAGTTTGAGACCAGCCTAGCCAATATAATGAGACCCTGTCTCTGCCAAAATTGTTTTAAAAACTTAGGCAGGCACAGTGGTACACACCTGGAGTCCCAGCTACTTTGGGAGGCTGAGGTGGGAGGATCCCTTGAGCCCGGGAGGTCGAGGCTGCAGTGAGCCATGATGTTGCCACTGCGCTCCAGCCTGGGTGACAGACTAAGACACTGTCTCAAACAAAAAAACAAAACAAAACAAAAACCTCAAATTGTAATTTCTCTAAATATTTTCAAAAATAGCTGCATGGAAAAAATTAGCTGTGTGCCCACCCTTCTCTCCTGTGGCTCTGTGGGGTCCACTTCTCAAGTGACAGCTTCATAGGCTTCCCAGAGTTTCAGGTGGCAAAGAACCTTGGGTGATGTTTTGCCAGCTGGAAACCAAATCAAGTCAGGACAATTGGAGATCAGGCCGCCAGCTGAGAAGTGTGGGACTGGAAAAGTCAAACCTAGCAGGCGATATTTAAATTCAAAATTGAGTATATGTGGTCACAGCCTCTCTAAGCCTCAGTTTCTCCCTGTCTTTCTTTTACTATCTAAGAATGAATCCCACCCTCTGCTAATCTCACACATCACCCACCACAAGGATGATTTTGGTTTTTCAGTAAAACAAAAGCAGAGGGGGGATGGGAGCAGATCTTAAACGTTTCAGAATGGTGTTCACACTATTCTCTCTTAGACTCATGGTACCTCTGCACACAGCCTCTCTTTGTAAGGCTGAACAAACAGAAGCAAGCAACCAAGTAAGCAGAAAGATATTGCAGCCCCAAAAAGTAAAAAATAAAAAAGATGAGGATGATCACAAGAAATATTTTCCTATGAGATAGATTTACCAAAAGGAAAAAAGAAAGAAAATGTCTGGGAAACGTCGTTTTTCAGTAAGATTCAAGAGGACTTTTGTCTGAAAAAAATCAAAGTAAACAGCATCTAAAGCAGGGGTCAGCAAACTTTTCCACTAAAAGGCTAGGCAAGAAATATGCATGGCTTTGAGGCCACATGGTCTCTGTGCAACAAGGCTTCCCTAAGCAGAAACAATATGTAAATGAGGGAGTGGGACTGAATCTGGCCTCTTCCTCTGATTCAGAGGGAAGGAGCTGCCCTCAGGTAAGGTTGCATGAATGGCTGAAGTTAAAACCTCACTATAAGAAGCAGGAAGTATAATGCAAAAAAGAAAGTGATAGACGCACTTGAAAAGCTTTCTCAGAAATCAGATGACAGTGAGGAAAACAAAATAAGATCTGGACCACAAAACCAGACACCCCAATATGTACATACAAGGAGCCCTCCAAAGAGAAAACAGCACAGAGCAGACATCTTGATGAGAATGATAATAATAATAATGATAATAAAAGCCTTTCCTGCATTGAAAACTGGAGGCTACAGATTGAAAGAACATATTTAAATCCAAGGGAAAAGAAATTAAGTCAACACACATCCATATCCTGATAAATGTTTCTGATCTGTGGAGAAAATTCTATAAACCTTCAGACAAAGTAAATGAAGAGATTACCTACAAAGGAATCAAAATCCAGCCGGCCTCAGGCTCCCCTCCTGTATTCATTGCTCTGAGACAATGGAGTCATTTCAACAACTTTGAGGGAAAGAAAAATACTCAGTCAAGTCTCCATTTGCATTTAAGGTTGACAGAATAACAGTCTCAGGTATCCAAGGGCTTAAATATTATTCCCTTCATGGGGGAAAAACAAAGTCTTAATGGCAAATGCCGATCTACTAGGAGACAAATCAAAATTAAGAACCCACAGGTGGAAAATTTACAATGTTACAGATCTATGAGCAATGAAAAGCTATTAAAGTTGTCCAAATACTTAGTATAATTTCAATTATAACATAGTAGAAACGTCAAAAACTGTTTGAAAGGGATGAATCCATGTTGAAATTATCATAATGTAAAAATAATACAGGTCTTAAAACCTAGATCATATTAATAAAAATTGGAAGTAGGGGGAGGAGAAGGACTAAAATCATACTGTTTAATTCTTAACTTCGATGCTTTAGGGAATGTGCGTTTAAATGTGCTTTCAAAAACTTAAGGGTAACCACTATTAGGTTAAAATAGGATGAATACTTTCCAAATCACCAGAAGGAAGGAAAGCAGAGAAAATCCAACCCACATAGCATAATTAACAAGTGATAAAAAAAAGTGATAAAAAGTAAATGCATCAAAAAGAAAACCAGAAAGCTTAAAGACAAAAAACAGAAAAACAAGGATTGTGCTATGAAATATTAGGCTGCCACTAAAAACCATGTTTGAAGGATACTTAATCACACAGGGGAATGTTCACAATAAAAAGTAGAGACGAAAACATAATATGTACATATATATACTCTCAACTTTGTCTGTATTTAAGGTTCATAGAGAAAAAGGCATACGGATATACTCAAGTATCTTTTTTTATTTAAAAAAATTATTATTATTATTATTTTGTACAGACAGGGTCTCACTATGTTGCCCAGGCTGGCCTCTAATTCCTGGCCTCAGGTGATCCTCCCACCTCAACCTCCTAAGTCTTTGGTATTCACAGGCATGAGCCACCACGCCCAGCATTAATAATTTTTTGAAGATGATAGAATTTCAGGTTATTTTTTTTCTTGTTTATTCTTGTTTTATATTTTCCACAAATAAGCATTTCTATAATTTGTGTGTGTGTGTGTGAGGGGGACCGAGTTTTGCTCTTTTCACCCAGGCTGGAGTACAATGGTGCAATCTTGGCTCACTGCAACCTCCGCCTGCCAGGTTCAAGTGATTCTCCTGCCTCAGCCTCCAGAGTAGCTGAGATTACAGGCACACAACACCACGCCCAGCTAACTTCTATATTTTTAGTAGAAACGGGGTTTCACCATGTTGGCCAGGTTGGTCTCTAACTTCTGACCTCAAGTGATCCACCCCCCTTCAGCCTCTCAAAGTGCTAGGATTACAGGCGTGAGCCATCGCGCCCAGCCTGTAATAATTCTTAAAAACAATCAACATTATAAAAAATAAAAATTGTAGGGTACCATGAAACCAAGCTGATTGTTCTTTCCACAGGAGGAAGAAGGGCCAGAGAGGATTTGGAAGGTATTATCCAGCACAGGTTGGGTTTGATCAGTCAGTGGATGCTGCTGGGTTGGAAACTGGATTTTCCATCTACCAGTGCACACTCAGCCCTCAGTATTCTTAGAGCACATGAGGAAAAAAAAATCACTATTAAGCTTTAATTTCCAGAGCCCTTACTGTGTGCTTTGTGCAATGTACTTTATTCTCACAACAACCCAGAGATGTAAGTATTTTTAGCCCATTTGACAGATGAGGAAACTGATGCCAGAGAGGATAAGAGACTTGCTTAAGGTTACATAGATGGGAAGGCAAGCTGCCAGGGTTAGAAACCAGCCCGTTTGTTGAATCCCTAATAATAATGTGTCCCCTTCCTTCTGGAAGTTAGGCAGAACTTGTGTGGACTTCACTGCTGTTATTTTTTAATCTGCTCATTCTTCCCTCTGGCTTACGGGGACACACCATGAGGGCCACTGTCTCTTACTTTCAGCTGGACCATGAATCCACATGCCCCTGATTCTTTCACAAAGATGCTGCAAGCCACCCCTCACAAGGGCTTCCTGAGCAGACATCTTATACCTTCCAGTCCAGCATCAGTGGATAAAACAGAACTAAATTCATCGCTATTCCACCCACCCCAACTTCCTTCCTTCATTAACTAGCCACAGAGCAGAGGCCCAGGAGCCTGTCCAATACATCTCAGGGTCCCAAGTACTTCTCCCTACACCAGCCTAGGAAACCAGGGCTGGCTGTCAGCAAAATGAATAAAATTCCTATGTTTGCCTAAAAGGCAGGGGAGGGGAGTGGAGAGCTTACCTCTGAATTGCAATGTTACTAGGACACAGTTTGCTGTAATAATACCAATTAACATTTCTCCCCACTTAATAGTTTCTAGTACAGGATAAAAATAGCAATACATGTGGTGCTGAGATGCGAAAAACAACAATGGAAATCTGCTCTGGAAGAGTCCTGCTCTGTCTCACCAGGGAAGGGTGAGGAGGTAAGTGGGAATATTAGGGGAGATTCAGGAGGGAGCTGCAGAGAACCTGCTAGAAATTAAGAGTCTGCCATTGTCTTACTTCTCTTCTGTCCTCAGTCACCAGCTATACCACCAGAAGGCCCCTGTGGCATGGCGAGATGCCGTCCGGCTTGGAATGAGAAGAGTTGATTGCTGGGTCTCCACTCTGGCACTAACCAGTTTTGTGACCTTGCCTGAGTCAGGGAACCTCTTTAACCTGATTCCTTATCTGTAAAGTAAGACTCTCAGCACCTGCATCTCAGGTGGGTGTGCATCGAAATGCAGTGAAAGGGCTTTGCAAAATATGTGGAATATGTGAAAAATGTGTCAAAATGCTTTGCAAAATATGTGAAAGGGCTTTGCAAAATGTAACCCGAGATTCACATGTGAGGGTAGGTCCCTAAGAATCTGTAGTAGTGGTGCAGGTGGCACTTGCCAATACAACAACCTTTATTGATCAACAAAATGAAAATTACCAGGAGTTAGTCCCTCCCCTCAGCAGGACTAAAGGATGCCAGTGGTGTAGGCACTCTGTGGCGCAAGCTCAGCGGACCTACCCCTCAAGGACCAGCACCTGTCTACAAAAAGATTCCTCAGATGGAAACAGCTCTTCCTAAGGACGAGTGTGGCCTGGCCAGAAGCCCATTTTCCTCAAAGCTCTGATATATTTGGCTAGGAGAGAGGATGCCCAGTCATGCTGGAGAAATTTCCTGGAGGCTGGCTTCTCTTCAATGGCTGTCACTCAGAGCCTGACCCAGCCCCGGGGAGCCCAGGTGCCGTCTATGGGGAGGGTGAATGATGAGGCACTGGAAGGTTCCCTCCCTCCTTTCATTCCCTCCACCACTTGCATCCCCCACTCCCCAGACCTCACCCCAACAACTGGACACACAGCCCATAGACAGGGTGATTTCACAATTCAGTCTAGACCCCCCACCAGGCAGTGTGGAGGCTGGGGCCTCTAGTTGTGCTGCATTGGGCCCCCTGAGCTCCCCCGAGGTGTCCTAGGAGTCTTTGGGGAACACTGGGAAAACTGAGAGGGAAGCTCTGAAACCACTTCGTACTCGCCAACATACACCCTCAACCTGAAATGATTTTTACCAGTTTAATGTTTGGCTTCCACATAAGATTTTATACGAAGAAAAGGTTCTCTCTCTAAACTCTAAAAAGTTTTACAATCTTTGTTCCTGAGGCTTATAAGAATCCAGGGAAAGGGGACCTTACCTTGGTCCTTGGATTGGAGTGAAGTCACCTAAGGACCCATCCAAATAACGACCATGTTTTATTCCTAGTGGGAAAATGTAGTCCAACAGTAACACCATCCAAAATCTCTCTGGGCATGTGGCTACCACACCTAAGTACAAGGAATTTTCTGTTTCTTGGAAAAAGCCCTTCGTCCTCTCCCATGTGCTGTCATCCCAGGATCATGGGGCCTGGGAATGTCAGTTCAGGCCAGATGAGCCCAAGTGAGCAATGTGTTATCACAAACTTGGAAGGGGAGACAGGCAGCAGGTTTGGTGGGAAGGAAAGAAAGCAGGAAGACCCAGAGGAGACCACTTTTCCTGCATAGCTGGAGAGAGGGACTGGAAGAGCCCACAGAGACCCATCTGTGTTTTTCAAAACGCATTTTTAGAAAAAGAGGAGGCTAGGGAAACAGAGACACCTGCTTAGAGCCAGAGAACATTCCCTTCGAAGGGACTCAAAAGCACATGGGCAACACAAGCCACTGTGCCAGGTACCCACGCAGGTCAGGGGCCTGGTCTCAACTTGGGAAACATCAAGAGGCCAGCAAGCTGAAGCCCCTCAGCTCAGTTTCTCCCCTCAGAGACGGAGAAGCTGGAAGCCATCAGCCAGCTAGGCAGAAAGGGGTCATCTATCATTGCTTGGCTCTGAAAGATCTTAGAGCAAGAAGGATCCAAGAGAGAGGGCCAGTGTGAAAGGGGGAAATATGCAGGAGGCACAATGTCTGACATTTCTTGGAGGCTGTAGGTCTCGGGCAGGAGTTGTGGCTGACCACACTCGGCTCAGCCTGAGCCCAACAGGACATGATGAGGACCAGTACGGGCTCTGGAGCCAGGAGTCAGGCCCTGCATTCAAATCCTGCCTCCAGAGCCTGAGACATGTGGCCTTGGGTTAGCTCTTTATCCTGTCCAGACCTCAGTTTCCTTGAGCGTCCTTAGCAACAATAAGCATATCTACTTTGTAGGGCTGTTCTGAGGGTTGAAAGAGTTAGCAGATGTAAATCACGCAGAGCAGCATCCACACTTGGTAAGCCTGCAGTCTGTGTTGGCTGGAACTGCCGTGGGGAAACCCCCTTCACGCTGAGCCCCATTGGGTCCAGCCCTCCCAAGATGCAAGGATGGAGGTGGGTGGATGAAGTTCCCCTGGTGGCAGTGGGATGCGAACAGCACCCCCACAGCAATTCTCTCTATGTGTAACCCCCTCCCTCGGGGGCAGTCTCTCCACTTCCATCTTTTCTTTTTCTCTTCTCTCTCCATTTTCCTCCTTTTTTAACCTTTTAATCACTTTCTAAGTTCTCCCCCTGTATTCTTTTAGCAGATTTGCAGAGCCATCTATCAAGAAGCTTAAATAATGAAGGACCATAGTTGCAATTGCCTGTTCACAGGCTCTTGGGCTTTCTGGGTGATTAGAGGAGACTCCTGCTGGGGGAAGCTGCCTGACTAGAATGTTTTCTAACCTCTTAGAGAAGCTCCCATGGCCGCTATGCCTTAGCTGCCCTCCATGATCATTAGCGACTCCCTAAGCAGCCCCGTCAGGTAAACTGCACACTACTTGCTCCACACATGGTAAAGCCTCAGAGGGACTGAGAAGTCACTGGTGGGTTGGGGACTGAGAGTCCACAGCCCCTGAGGCTGCCTGTCTCCCAATTCATCAAGTCACAAAATAAGATGAGGAGCTCCTAGCCCACCTCTCTGGGGTCATCTCCACAGCTCTGCAGAGTGGCTGGTCTTGGGGCCAAAAGAGGTGCAAGGGTAATTGACCTATATTGGGGGATGAGTTTGCATTATTTTTCCAGAGCTGAGTCCGTCACAGTCCCTCACAGCCAAGGTGACCCATTAGGCAAGAGCTCAGGGTTCCGCCTGAGACCGTGGGCCAGAGGTATTTGCTGTCCCCCTGCAGGGGACCCGTGAAAGACCTTGGCCTTGTTACTATACTGCTTCATACAACTTGACCCTCCCATCCTAGGCTCTGAAAACTGGTCTGCTCACCAATGGTACTCACCAAAAACTTCTTTGAAGATCACACCTCTCAGCTGGGCATCATGTCCCAGTGCATGTCCTAAGCACATCCTGTCCCAAGCACATTTTCTGGTCTTCAGTTCAAAGGTGGGAAATTAACACACAGAGAGAGGGCAAAGTAACTGCCAAAGATCACAAAATTAAAAGACGTTGAACCTAGAGACCCAGACTCCCAGCCTATTCCCATGATGGCCTAAGAGAATATTCCCATAGGTGGTATGGGAGTAAGTTGTTTTGGTCTTTCTAATACTTCAAATAACCTCATTATTCAGGATGGTGGTGTCCAAGTGGTGAAACAGACCATCCATGGATGGCAGCACTACCGAGGAACACACTTCTTGGCTGTGGGATCCTTTTGCTGGCTCACTTTGGAAGGCAAACATGTTCCAAATCTCTCCAACTTAATGAAACACCTGTCCCCTCTAATGCCATCAGCAGTAACTGCACATGGCTCTCACACTTGCACACACATGCACGCAGCTCCAGCTGGCTCACTGGGTAGTTCCTTGGGTACATCTGGCTGCACTCCTCAATCCATCCTGGTGTGACCGAGTTAGAATAACCCCCCCCCCCAAGTCCTTAGCTCTCTGGAATAAGAGAAAGTTTTACAAAAAAACCCTGTAATCTGGTATCAACTGGGCCTAAGATAAGCCTCAAGTAATTACAACAGAGATAGACAAATCTTACATTCAAACTGCCAAGGCTTTAAATGACACACACACATACACACAAACACACATACACACACAGACAGATGGTATTGTTGAAAACTTAAAATATAATTCATATTTAGAGGACATGATTTAGAAATTGTCCCCAGTTACTATTTTGTAAATTGGTGCTTATACATATACCGTATGTATTCTATATCAATAATTTTTCCTAATAATGTTATTACCTTGCAAACTCAATCCCAGTGAACCCTGAAGGAAAAAATTCTCATCTCAAGAATCCAAAGAGCTGAGGTCAGGTGGGGAAGTCTTAGCCTTATGGTGAAAAACTAGAACAGGCAGTCGAAGGGGCAGGCAATGCTTCTATCGTCCCTTTTTAGAGCACTGCTCTGTGGCCCTCTCACTCTTCCTGCAGATGTAGGAGTAGAATAAGATGAGGAGAAAGAGAGAAGAATGCTTTGAAATAAGTTATCCAAAATGGCAGACAGGTCGTCCTCCACTTTTCCAGGAACACCTCCCTCCCTTCAACACACACAATATGCACACGCACACACACACACACACACACAATACACACACACAATATTTATGCACGACTGTTACATACACACATTTGAGGAGAGAAGGAATTATGTAACACATCAGCTGTTCATTTTCACAGTCCCACTTGAAATGGAGCTCAATCTTATAAGTATAGAAGTCTGGGGTGAGCGTCTAGGAATTTCAACAGGCACTGAGAAAATGTCCACTCTGAACCACAGAACATGGCCTGTGGAATGCTCGAAAGCTTCCAGCCTGGAGGGCGACCTGAGATGTTAGTACCAAGTGCTTCCTCTCCAGAGCCTCAGTATCCACATATCCCTCAGACTAACCCCTACAGAGCTGGGTATCTGGTAGGGAAACTAAATTGAGCTCTGAAATGCACACCAACCAAAAAAAAAAAGAAAAAAGAAAAAAGTATTTTAGGTCCAAAAGGGAGCAGTGGCACAATGTCACGATGTAATACAATGGCATGGGTTTTGGAGTCTGTGGATGAAGAAATGCCTTACCTCCCTGGATGTAAGTTTCTTTAAGGTAAATTGGAGCAAAAATCCTCACCTTGCAGGGTTGCTGTGAGGGCCTTAGACCATACATGTGTAAAGCATTGATAGCACAAAGTTCACCATGGAGTAGTTGCTCACTGTTTTCTCATTTTCCATTCTCTCTCTTCCTCTCCCAGCCCTGACTGATTGGAAGTCATTTCCACTTTTGCAGCAGACCCAGCCTCAGCTGATGATTCACCTGGTTGCTGGAAATGAGTTCTAGTTCTCAACCCTGGGATTGAAGACTGACTTTCAATAATTTGATCGTGGAGTTCTTAGCCTTCCTGAAACAGGGCTCCATTTGGATGCTTTGCAAAGCCAAGCAGAGAACATGCCCTTTCAGTGAGAAAGTAGCCCATGGGTCCTCATTCCAATATACCTCTGTGGTTTCTCAATGCATTCGTCCATTCTAATTTTTCTGTCTACCTAAAATCTCCAAGAATAGAAAGACCACTTTTTCCTTATTTGATCATCACATACTGCCTAAAATCACATCTTGCTCAACAGTAACTGTTAAGCGGAAGATGGCAGTAGTGCCAGGAAATTATCAGAGGAAAACAGAAACAAAACACAACATAAGCCTGGTCAGTCACAGTTTCCCTTGATCAGTAAACAACCAAGGTCGGTGGTGACTCCCCTTTGGGAGAGAGGACACCATTTGCCACTGTCACAACTGGCCCTGTATACTGTCGGGTTCAGTGGCAGATCTTCTCACTGGGTTCTAGTAGCTGTTCCACATGCCAGAGCCACCAAAAGCCTCTCTGCCTTGTCCAGTTAAGACAAAGATGAACTTCCCAAAAGCTTTTTATGCCCAAAGCTCTTCCAAAACCAAGGGGAAGAAACTCTGTATATAATGAAACCTCAAATAAAGTCAATGACACTGAGACGTTTACAGAGGGCCCCTCTCAATAAATATCCAAGAGGGAGAGCTGACAGTTGTCTTGACCAGTAGAGTTCACTGGGCTCAGAAACAAGGGGGGCCTGTCCTCACCCCGTCTGGCTTGGATCAGAGGACCTGAAGTGCTCTAGTTGGGAATGATGGCAAAGTTTGGTGGGATTGTCAGTCTTTGTAAAAACTTTCTCACCTTCTCTTTGGATGTGGGCCTCTCAATAGACCTATCTGGTCCCAAAATGCCATCCCCCAAACTTCACACCTATCCCCAATCAGTTTTGCAGATGTTTTAGAGGAATCTCCACTTGTATAGGTAGAATCATGCCCCCTCCCCAAAGATGTCCACATCCTAATCCTCGGAACTTGCGAATAGGTTACCTAACATGGCAAAAGGGACTTGGAAGATATCATGAAGTTAAGAACCTTGAAAAAGAGAGATGAGCCTGGACTATCCAGGTAGGCACACTCAAATCACATGAGTCCTTAAAAGCAGAGAACTTTTCCCAGCCTTGGTCAGAGGGAGGGAGACTTGACTATGAAAGAGAGGCCAAAAACATGTATCACTGCTGGCTTTGAAGACGGAGGAAGAGAACTGTAGCCGAGGAATGTGGGTGGCCTTTAGAAGCTGGAAAAGACAGGAAATAGATTATCTCCTAGAACCTCCAAAAAGGGATGAGCTCCTGGAAAGGCATGAAGACCTGCCAGTGCCTGGATTAGCCCAGTGAGACCCATGTCAGATTTTTGACCTATAGAACTGTGACATAGCTTGGATATGAGTCCCCGCCCAAATCTCAGGTTGAATTGTAATCCTCAGTATTGGAGGTGGGGCCTTGGGGGGTGTGATTAAATCATGGGGTGGATTTCTCATTAATGGTTTAGTACCATCCCCTTGGTGCGGTTCTTGTGATAGTGAGAGAGTTCTCTCCAGATTTTGTTGTTTAAAGGTGTGTGGCACCTCCCCCATCTCTTGCTACTGCCTTATCTATGTGACGTGCCTGCTCTCGATTCGCCTTCTGCCATGACTGTAAGCTTCCTGAGGCCTGCCCAGAGCCAAACAGATATACACCCTCTAGGACCATGAGCCAATTACACCTCTTTTCTTTATAAAGTATCCAGCCTCAGGTATTTCTTTATAGCACTGCAAGAACGGTGTAATACAAATAGACCGTTGTGTGTGTTGTGTGAAGTTGGTAAATTTGTGGTCATTTGTGACAACAGCATTAGGAATGGAATACACTGCCCGTTCCTGGTGAGGTGCCCCTCTTCCTTCATCCCTTCATGGCCCAACTTCTCTGAAAGTGCTGCTGGCTGAGTCCTCCCATGGGGGTACCTCACCTGTTACTCCCAGCGGTCACCTTGGCCCTGCTCCTCATCAGTCTCCTCGCCAGGACAGCAGCAGCAGCCTGTCCTCTCCTCTCTCCAGTTTCAAATGGCCCTGGTTCCTTAAAGGGCCTTCTAGATCTTGTTTCTAATCCCTGGGACCGTTTGAGTTCCAAACATCACTTGTCAGAAGGATAGACCACAGATGCCTTGGAGTGGGAGGAGGAGGAGGAGTGGCGCTCTTTCAAACTCTGGTTCCCCCTTCACCCACTTCCCCACACATGGACTTGTAAAACACCAGCCACCTCGCTTTCCATACCAAACAACAGTACACGGAAGAACAAACAAGCAGGGCCACGGCCTTTCTTACTGGAACCAGGTATGCTTGCTGGCTTGTTTGTTTTCTCAGAATTTAAAAATACATCGAGCGTGCTTTATTGAACTGCCCAAAAGGGGACACACCTGCAGCATCTCATAAACTTGTTTGATCAAACAAACAAAAGCCAAAACACTTTTCTGAAGGAGTATTTCTCAGAACTTGTCCTCTGCAGAAACACTCTGTAAAGTCTGCTTGTAACCACGCTCCATTATCGTCTACAAGCCTCAGAAGTCTGAGGAATCTGAGCCCACCCTGACCTTTCTTTCCTCTTCAGATTCAATCTGCATACTTGCTTTTTGATCATGAAAATAAAAAAATTTTGCCCTGATACTTTTTTCCCCATATCTTCATTTATTTTTCTTGGGGCCTAGCAAGGTCTTTTGGTAAGAAAATCCAGATCTTTTCTCGCTCAGAAATATTTTCCTTATTGGATTCGGCTTGTTTCTTAACTTGCTCTGGTCAGTTGCACAAGAGCATCAATTATCTATATTTTGCTGGATTCTTCATATCTACCATGGCTTCCCTTATGATTATCATATTTTTAATTCCATCCTTGGGCACAAATGCAAATCTTTAGAACAAGGAAACTGGGAGCTGAAAGGAGAGAGGTAAGAATTTCAGAGGAAGAAGGAAGCCTCTCTCAACAGACAGCAGCAGGGGCAATGGCAGGAGCCAGGGCAGTGCACGGGACACACCCCCAGCCGACCGCCTCCCCAGCCTGCTGGGGCTATGGAACCCAATTCCAGGCTGTCAGCAGAGACAAATTTAGCACCAATGATCTCATCTTGCAGAACAGCCCCAGGGCTCAGGGAAACATCACTTGGACAAGCTGGGAAGTGGACGTCACTGCTAGTCCCATAATGTAGGTGAAAGGCACAGTGCCCCTCTCTCAGCTCACTAAAAGGGAGCACCAAGACCACAAGGAGTAGGTACAGGTGATGGTGAGGGCGTGGCCAGTGGGGAACAGGCTGGGGGGTCTGGGGCATTACTAGCCTGCTCTCCTCAGAGTCCCCACAACCCCAGGCACAGTGAGCTGAAGTTCCAGGACAGGTCCACAGATACGGACACACTTCGTTTGAGATGAGTGACAAACAGTACTAAACATTATCATTGTGGAGTTACAGCTTCTCCTGTCAGGCCCACATCAGGATGTTATGTGGCAGAGTATTTACAAATGCAGCAGCAGGCAGAAGGTAGAGAGAGTGGGGGCACATTCCCTCTTATTTACCGAAAATAAGACCAAATCCCTGCAAAGGGGGGCAAGGATCCCTTGTCTCTTGCAGTGAGTCAGTGGCAGAAAAAGATGAGAACTTGTCACCAGGTGCAAACCCCAAATCTTGCCACTGGCTCAAGCTGCCTCTCCATGGCTCTGAAGTTGGTTTTCTGGCTTCCTTAGCTGGACACTTTTGCTGGTCAGTTTCCCTGCAGTTTCTTAGTGTGTCTGGTGGTCAGATTCTCCCTCCTGTTCCTGCAGCAAAGAGGCCTCAGCGGCTCCCCCAGTGTTTCCCAAAAGCAGTCCCAGGAGGGCAGTGGCGGCAGGTCCTTTGCTGGGATGGGGACCCCTGTCTCCTGCTTCTGTAGCTAATGGACAGCATCCCATGAACCTTTGTGAAGAAGGAAGGTATGAAAATAACTAAGAAAAGCAGACTTGACACCTCTCACAAAGAAATAAATACATTTCTAAATGTCAAATAAACATAGGTACTTACAGAAGGCAAGACCCTCCAAAAAGAGTGGTTCGTATCACACTGCTAATGGGGATGGATAGTGATGGCAAATAAATATTGTCACGTTAAAAAGGCCAGGTTTATATTCAAGCACACCAGGGCCACTCCTGTGTCAGTTTCAGCCATATTAGAGAAGATCAGCTCCCTGAGAACAAGGGCTAGGAAGCTAATAAATTCCATACTGGGAAGTGCCAAGGGAACGTAATGAGGGGTTGTCAGAGAAATTAGAATGTGCGAGACTCCATCTCAAAAAAAAAAAAAAAAGAAATTAAAATGTACTGAGAATTTGGGGTGGCCACCAAAATAAAACCTCTCCCACCAAAGACAGCATGAACATTATTGTGGTTAAAGGAAAGAAAGTTCAACAAGCAACTTAGAACAGGACTGACAGCATCTCTTCAAGTGAAGACTTCAGAGAAAGCTGCAAACAGAAATGGCAAAAAAAAAAAAAACAAAACAGGACAATAAACACCTAGAAGGCGGCATTAGGGCTGTGCAGCAGAGCCCAAAGGCAAAGGCAGCATTAGCAGTGGGAGCAAAGAATCCTTACGGGGTCAGACCCACAGGGCTGAGCCAAGATCAGATCTCTCTCTCTCTCTCTCTCTCACACACACACACACACACACACACGCACACGCACACACCAGCTGCAGCACTGGGGTGTTTGGGAAAGACACAAAATTAGTTTAGATTGTAAAACATTTATCCTGTAGAGGCAACGTGAGATTTTTCTTTTCTGCAGTTCTTTTAATTAAAAGTGAGCTCATAAATCAAAGCCCCTGTTTCCAGCCTGCAGGAGGTAGTAAGAGTGAACCTAAGCCTTGCAGAGCTGAGCCTGCCCCGCCCGTCCTGCTTTCCCTCACCCAGGTTATTCACCCCAATTACAACACCGCACATGTTATAGGGACTCAGTGAGTAGCCAAGGTGATGAATTACATCTCACCTTCTTCATTGGGGTCTCCGAAGTTCTCCCAAAGAGATATTGAGCACATGTACACACACACACACACACACACACACACACACACACACACAATTAAATCCTATCAGAACTGGTTAGTGCATCTATTTGGAGCATCTGCTGTTTCCCCTGCAGAGCCCCACCTCTGGAGACCTTCCCCTCCTCTGCATTTCTACCTTGCCTGGGCTCACATGGCTGTTTGCATTTGTGAGTCTGAAGACTCTTCTTAGAAGTTTTTTAAACACAGAAAGTCTTATGGATCCTTGCCATCTTCTTAATTTGCTTTAATTTTTTCCTCCTGGGTGAATTAAAGAATGTTCTACAGACATGAAGTCTCACTACCCTCAGCTCATTCATAAGAGAGATGGAGGGAGGGTGCATACATTAATATGCTCATTACTCCAAAGGTGACATACGTGTGGATAAAGAATTCGTCCCAAACCAGAAGTGCAGCCAGAAACAAAGTTAAGATTTCCTGGATGTCGGTTCCAAGATTTGAAGCCACACCCAGGCCTGGCTCTTAACAGTTTAGAGGGATGGATGGCCCCAGACACAGACCAGGGCAGACACCCAGGCATGAAGATTGCAGGAGTCGTAGGAGCAGTAGTGGGAGGCAGCAGGGTGGCTCACAGTAGCTCCCGTTGCCCCTCCCAGCCCTCCTTGGGATTGAGAGAATGGTTGCCGTGACCAGCAGAGGAAGCACATTGATTTCCCATTTTCAAGCTGCCCCCCAGCTCCAAGCATCTTAGAGCTCTTTATGTGCCCATACTCACATGTGTTCACAGTTTTAGTGGGAAATGAGGACAAAGAAATGGAACCCCCTCTAAGAGAGAAAAGGTTAGAGATAGAGATGAACTTCATTTCAGCTTCCTGCCCAGTATCTACCCTTGATGCCAGGAACCGCTCTGTCACTGCATCCCCCAATCCCACTGCTTCCTTCTGCCCCTGCCCCCGCACAGAACAAGAATCCAGACAAAAGCACAGGTCAAGGGAGAAATAAAGGTCCCCCTTCCCCTGACCCAACTCCCTCAGAAACAATCAGATTCAAGGCAGAGAGATTAAATTATCACTAAGCTAATTATGGGACTCACACTTAGGCTGGCTGCCTGGAAGCGAGGTCAGCAAGCAAGAGACATTAACATGAAAATTGAAGGCAGATGCAAGGAGCACTTTAAAAAAAGCAACTGGGAGACTGATTCCCCCCACACCCAGAGGAGAAAGAAGCCACTCTGGTGGTTGAGGCACTGTCCATCTGGGCAATGGTCAGGGCGTTTGACAGCTAAATAGCTCTACTCTGTCATCATCCTGAAGCCAAAGTGGGCGAGTCAGAGGTAAACTGATTAGGTGGTGTGCTGCTAATCTCCCAGAGAGAACATGAGGGAGGTGGATGCAAGGCAGAGCCCAGCGGGAGCAGCCCCAGGCTTGAGTGCAGAGAAGGCTCTGCCGGTTCCTATGCTTGCATGTGTGGGTGCCTCCCTGTGCGTGGGTGAACACAGGTGTGTGTGTCAGCTGGGTGTTTGTGCATGTTTATGACTATGGATGTGTGTATGGAGAGGGGATACAGAATCAGGCATGTGTGAGTATATCTTATCCACCTGAAAATAGAAGGTGAAGAGCTTAGACAGAATCAAAGTGCCCCTCCTAGCATAATAGCCACTGGGCAACTCCTTAAGAGCTTTCTCAGATTGTTAAGGCCCCTGCAATTGCTGTCACCAGCTCAGCCATGAAAATACATATTATGGTACCCAGTTATGGATGACTGATGCTTCCCCAGGCATCATCAATATGATGCGAGTTTAAGACATGTTGGCCAAAAACTTGGCAGTCTACAAAATGACTTTGAGAGATAAAAATCAATGTTTTTCAATGCAATCTGCAGGATAGCTTCCTCCACTCAGGATTCTGACTCTGCAAGTCTCTTGCCTTTTCCAGAGAGGAGCAGGCTGCCAGGGAACCCTGACATTGGAGGCATGTGAGCTTGTTTTAAGTCAGTAAACAGCTTTGGGTTCCTTGTCCTGAGAAATGGAATTTAATGGGCAATATCCTGCCTGTGTCCAGAGTGAAATTTTTGGAACCCATGGTTGGCAAGGTGGGTTCAGAGGGGAAGTGGGGGAATCTCTGGAGCTTAAATTACTTAGGGAAAATTAATTTGGAAACTTTATTTAATTATAGGTAAAAGAAATGCTTCCATAAATTTGGGTAATTTAATTATCCAAGAGACATCTGCTGAACACAATCTAATCATTGTATTTAAGTAGAAAAGTGCCCTCACTCTTAACAAAACTAATTTTGGGGAGATACAAACATTCAGAGCCTGACTAATGAAAGAAAAGGAATAATTTCAGTTTCAGTTTTAGGAGGAAAAAAGTAAATCACAGGAAAATCATCTGAGAGAGGATTTAGTTTTTTAAAAATCTTCAACATTATATCTGGGGTTGACGATATAAAATCAGCCATATCCTATATTTTTTGCACATCTTCTCCAATACTAAGCAAAGAAGAGATCACAAGCTCTTTAAGTCAAGAAGTGCCTAGCGCATTTTAGATGACCAAGAAGATAGTTCTTGACTGAATGTTGATGTTCACAAAAATAATCCTTATGATAAACTGTATGGACAGAATTATCCACAAAATATTCATTGCCCTTCTCTCCCACCTCCCTGCATACATACACACCAGCCCCCTCCCCAGGCTCCAGGCAGGGTTATATTTTCCACACCATTCACTTTGGCTGGGCCAATAAAATGGGAGTGGGCCGCCACCAAGCAGTAGCTTTAACAACCATGGTACGGTTCTGCCATCTCTCTTTTCCTTTGGCCATGAGATCAACATGTCCCAGACAGGGGCTGCCCTTCCAAGTCTCCCAGATAAATAACATGGAGCAGGGCTGCAGCCAGCCCAGGGTGCACATGAACGTGAGTTGAAAATAGCCTTCGTTATTGTTGTTGTAAGCCACCTAAACTTGGGGGTCATTTGTTACTGCAACATAATGTAGTCTAAGCTAGCTGATACACACACACACGCACACAGGCACTAGAAGACCCTAAGCCCCAGTGGTCCATCTTCAAATACATTTTCTTATTCAGCATTTGTTACCTTCTGGCAGTACTGTGGGGGCACCTTCAGTTTAATTGGAAGAAGGTGTAAACACACTGGGGAAATAGATCCAGCTATATTAATGAACTGTATTTTCTATGTGAAGAAAATGAACAAATTCCTTTCAGAAAAACATCTCAGCTACAATGTTGAAAGCTTCTATTGCCTATAATTTTGGGGTAATCAAAATGTGGCTAAATAAAAACCAAATTTATAAAATGGATACATTATGAGGCTATTAATTTTAGAAAATAATTCTCCATTTTAGAAAGAGATTGATTAGTTTCCTACAATGAATCCACATTTCCTACCCAAAATGAGATAAAGAAGCCCACAGCCTGGTTGAGGCAGGGAAGCCATCAGTACTATCAGCATCCCTCCAGCCATGGCCCTTTCTAGGTCACAGAGCCTCTAGGGTCCCCAGCTGCCACACTAGCTCTACTTAAGGTCAACATTGTACAAGTTCAGGGCCACCTAGGGCGTAAGCCAACACTGCCTAACTAAACCTCCCTGGATCTAAGAAAGACTCATTCTCTAAGTGAGGTTTAAGATGTATCTTTCTCTCCCAAGTCCGGTATGTCTGGGAAAAGACCCAGAACAACTTTGATCATAAAGATGAAATAAAATAAAATATTCCAGGTATGCTAACCTGATGCATTGAAAATATGGTTATAATTACATGCAACATTTAAAAAAATATGTTTACTCATCACAAGTGATACTTGTAGTAGAGGAATCCTGTCTGAGACAGAAAATCATGGATAAGTTTTATGCTCTGTGGGGGAAGGAAGAACAAAAGGGACAGAGCTGAATTATCACTGGAGGAAATGTTGGTCTGTTGCAGAAAGACCAAGGTAAAGAATGTATTGACTTACAGATTTTTAAAGGTAGACTGAAGATACCTAATCATTTTCATTATTATAAAAAACCACGATATATATAAGGCACCCATATATGATCTTAGGTAGAATCCTGCCTAGAGGCCAAAATGACAATTTGTATCTGAGACTCCCATGGGAATACCTGGAACACAGTAGGATTTTGTTTAAGTTTTGGATGCAATGATGAGGGCAGGTCGTCAGGTGGCTTCAACATCATTCTGGCCTCTCAGGTCCAACAGTACCTGGGAACACCCAGATTTAGCCACCTCCAGCCCCAGAATACTCATATCTTCGTGGGAAGGTAAAAGTGGTTAAGCAGAAAGACAACCCATCTCTTTCCTTCCAACCTCCTTGCCCCAAAGCCTCAGAAGCCTTCTCCAGTAGGGGAGAAACTTTTTGGAAGGCAGCTCAAAAAAGTCTCATGGCCAGACATGGTAGCTCATACCTGTAATCTCAGAATTTTGGGAGGCCGAGGTGGGAGGATTGCTTGAGGTCAGGAGTTTAAGACCAGCCTGGACAACGTAGCAAGACCCCATCTCTACAAAAAATGTTAAAAATTAGTGGAGCATGGTGACACATACCTGTAGTCCCAGGTACTTGGGAGACTGAGACAGGTAGATCGCTAGAACCCAGAAGTTTGAGGCTGTCATGAGTTAGGATAGCACCACTTCACTTTGGCCTGGGTGACAGAGCAAGATCCTATCTCTTTGGAAAAAAAAAAAAGTCCCCAAAAGGAAAACTGGGACTAGGGGTGGGGTAAAACCCCAAACCAACACCCGCTTCTCACAGATGCAACCCTTGGAGAGCCTTTCCTAAAAGGACTCATAAGGGAAACCCAGGAAGCCAACAAAATAGAGCTGGGTCCCCATGCAGCTGTGCCATAACACAGGGCAAGGGGAATACGGCCTTCCACCCACACCTTAGTGAGCCCGGGACCCCACAATGAGCAAGGGAGAGAATGCCGCCTGGCAGTGGGTGTCCAGGAGTGGTTTGAGGGGGGAAGAGGATTGCTCTTTGTAGATTCTTTGCATTCTTTTATTAATCATTTTTTTTGGGATAGGGTCTCACTCTGTTGCCCAGGCTGGGGTGCAATGGCACGATCTCGGCTCACTGCAACCTCCGCCTCCTGGGTTCAAGCGATTCTCCTGCCTCAGCCTCCGGAGTAGCTGGGACTACAGGCATGTACCATCATTCCCAGCTAATTTTGTTTATTTTTATATTTTAGTAGAGACAGGGCTTTGCCATGTTGCCCAGGCTGGTCTGAAACCCCTGGCCTCAAGTGATCCACCCTCCTCAGCCTCCCAAAGTACTGAGATTACAGGTATGAGCCACTGCGCCTGGCCTCTTTGCATTTTTTTAAAAAGAGGTTTGACTATATAAAGAACTATGTACACTTCTGAAATAGTCTCCCTAACCTCCCATTCAATCATACTATTCCCCCAAGTCCCCATATCTATAAAGAAATAGCAAAGCCAACACGGCCTCAGGCCTCCCTAACCCCACATCATCCTGAGCAAATTAATTGGTCAAGATAACATTTGTGAGCACACCTTCACTAAGTTAAAAGTGCAATACTACAGAGTGACAGGAAGGAAAAGGTAAGAATGGAGGGGGTGAAAGTGAGGAAAGTAGGCAAAGGATTGTGAGAAGAGCCGAGAAGCTCAGGTTTCGGGGATAGACACTCAGAAGGAAAAAGAAGGTTGGATGTGCTGGTGGTGACAAGTGCTCCAGGTGACTGGGAGTCACAAGGAGACTGGCTAATTAGGCCCTCCATTCCAGAGCACTTGCAAAGCAATAATGACCCGTGATTAGGAAGAAGCTGCCATCCTCCAAATGGGTCAAGACGGGGACCGTGGATAACCCGTCACAGGAAAAATCACCCAGAACCACAGCACACAGTCCCACAGGCTCTAGGAGGGACAATTCCGGTGAGAAACCAAGACAAAGATGGGCCCAGTCTGTCCCAGGCAGCAGGCCAGGGGTAAGTGGAAAAGCACAGCTCGGCTGCCTCCTGGAAAACCTCCTCCCCTCCCCGTGGCCACCTCCCACTCGGCCACGGGATCCAAGCTCCAGCATAATTGCTCTCAGAAGGAAATTGCCCGTGGAGGCAGGTTGGTGATGTGAGAGCAGCCATGGAGGCAGGAGTCCCGTCGTTTCTAAGGTGGGAGCCTCTTCCTTGGTATTTAAATTTAGCCAGGGCCCTTGAGGACTCGAAACGTGAAGGCTGAGGCAGCCAGCTGAGGCTGAATGGCTGAGCCAGGGACCTGAGTCCTCCGCATGTCGGGTCCACTTCCATGCAAGCAAAGCTACAGGCAAGGGGCTGCAGAAGGGTGGATGAGACAAGTCCAGTTTTGTTTTTCTTGGTGACAAGGGTGAGAGGATTAGAACTGCTTTAGGAAGCTGAATCTGCCATCTAGGATCCATCCAAACTGATTTTCGTGTCCCTAAAGTGCTCCTCTCTTTAATCCATCCCAGGAAGATGCATTAAAGAGGGGAAAATCAGTTTCAACCACCCTAGCATGGACATCAGGGCCTGAGACAGGGCAGAGACAGAACAGAGGGAACGAAAGGAGGGTTCTGAGCAACAGGCTCCAGGGTAGGTACCAGAGGTCCAGCCACCACCTCCTCCCTCCATCAGGGAGGTGACCTACCCTACAGCCCAGGAGCCAGGCCTTAGGTAGAGTCTGTGATATTACTCGATACGGGTCCCAGGACAACCTCAGATTAGACCGTGTGACCTCTGGGGAGTTACCCAACCCCTTTCCTCCTGGGTAAAATGGAAGGTGTAACATTTACCCCCCCAAAAAAAACATTGAGGATTACATGTGACAATCAATGTAAGTAACATGTGAAAACATCTAGAACAATCCTGGTGCCTACACGGTGTTCAAAGCTCAGTAGTTCCCTCTGCACCACCTCTTTTCTGCCAGCCCCAAACACTAAGGAAACGACCCCTTCCTAAGATGCTGGGTGCCTCCCCACAGAGGCCAAAGGCAGAAGATATGGATTCTCCATGGCCACACAGAGTTCTCGGCAGCTACTGATTCAAAATCTAAGCGTCTCTTGTCCATCATCGAGCACTGCCCTCTCTCTAGATGAACGGAGCACCTGGGACTGCCTGCTGAGTCCCCAGGCCAACTTGTTGAGGAAGTTTCCTCACCCCTGGTCCTGTGGGTGTGGCAACTGCTTCACAGCCTCCTGTTTATCCTCTGGATTCTCTACTGTGTTTGCACAATCAAAGCCACAAGCCAAAAGACAGGATTCAGTGCCTGGGCCACTGGTGTTCCTGAGGAAGGCTTTGTCCTTTTCCACACTACTAAAAATGAACTTGAAGTTTGAAAGTATGGGTTCAAGTCCCCTCAATGGCTGAGAAACAAAGCCCTCATGTAGAAGGCAGACTCCAACAAAGCCCCCAGTGATCCCCACCTCTGGGTATTCATGACCTACAGAGTCCCTTCCTGGAGTGTGAGCTGGACCCAGTAGCTGGCTTCTAAGACAGAATACAGCAAAGGGGATGGGGTGTCACTTCTGAAACCAGGTTTCAAAAAGACAATGGCTTGCACCTTGCTCAGCCTCTTTCTCGCCCCCATCTCTCAGACATCGTTCTAGAGAAGCCTGCTGCTGCACTCCTTGTTGTGTAGGTGGCCTCATGGAGGGGCCCACATGGCAATGTAGGGATCTCTCAAGTGAGGACCTGAGGCTTGCCAACAAACCCGGGAGTGACATTGGAGGTAGACTCTTCCCCATTCTGGTCTTTAGCAGTGGGATGACTGCAGCCCTAGCCAATACCATGACCCTAAGCCAGAGGACCCAGCTGAGCCATGCCCAGATTCCAGAACCACAGAAACTGTATGTATGATAATAAGTGTTGTTCAAAGCCTCTAAGTTCTGGAGTAGTTCACAGCAATCGATAACTAATACACCTGTGTCTCCTGGGCCAGGAGAGAAGGTATGGAGTGAGTGTGGGAGCTTTGAGAAACTTTTTTTTTTTTTTTGAGATGGAGTCTCACTCTATTGCCCAGGCTGGAGTGCAATGGTGCAATCTCAGCTCACTGCAACCTCCGCCTCCTGGGTTCAAGAGATTCTCCTGCCTCAGCGTCCTGAGTAGCTGGGATTACAGGTGTGCACCACCATGCCCGGCTAATTTTTGTATTTTTAGTAGAGACGGGGTTTTACCATGTTGGTCATGCTGGTCTTGAACTCCTGACCTCATGATCTGTGTGCCTCAGCCTCCCAAAGTGCTCGGATTACAGGCGTGAGCCACCGCGCCCGGCCAAGAGACCTCTTTTAAAAAGTCACCATGGATGCTTCTATGAGAAGCCAGAACTGCTCAGAAAAGCAGCACCATGACATCATCAATAAGCAAGCCCAGTGGACACATTCCCAGGAAGTTCCCTAAGAACAAGTATGGACTCTCAGCAGACCCCCAATCAGAACATCAACTCATGGGCTGTGAATTGGTCCAACTGCCACTGCCTTCCCCATCAGAGTGGCTGAGGAAATCATAGCAATTGCCGGTAACAAAGACCTCCCCTGGCTCTACCCTCGCTAGGAGTCTTCACTGGTATTGACATCAAGATTCTATTCTCCTATCCAGAGTCTAGCAGGTGTGAGCCCAGCAGTAAAAGGACCACTTATGGTTGGGGGCTCATTCCCTCTTCTTGCCTCTGCCTCCTCCCTCTTCCTCTGTACATCATGTCTTTCATCCTTTCCCATCTTTGTTGTCTTGGTTACATGGCCAGACTCCTAATATGCTGCTAGTTTTCATTTTAATGATATGTTCTTGTAAAGCACAATATTTTACTTCAATTGCATGTGTCACTGGATAAATTCCTCTAGTGCGTCTGACATTTGTGTATCAGCTGACTGAATGCGCTCTATGATTTGGGGTGTTTGTGCAGCACTTTCTTCAATTTTAATGTGTTTGCATTTTAATTTCTGATCAGGATCTTTCTATACCAATGTGTGTATATATACACACATATGATTCAAAAAAGTGGCACATGTATCAATAAATCTTGAATTGGCAAAGCTCATTTAAGACTATCTCTTTAAATCATGTGCACTAGCAATGATCACTTGGAAAACAGAATGACAAGTGTTCCTGAGAAACTCTTTGCTGGGATTTCAATGTGTGTTTCAGGAGGAAGCCAGGAGGAGAATGCAACAATGCCTAGCTATTGGCTGCAGTAGAAATTTCACGATGAGAACACCTCCCCGGGTTTATTCAGGTCAGCACGGAGGGACCACTCGAGATCCCCCAGGGATGTGCAGGGAAGGTGGGTGGGCCCAAGGGCAGAATAGTGAGAAATGGAAAAAGATAAGAAAAGAGGGCCAGTGTGGCCACACTTACATCAAAAGGGTGATTGAGTGAGGGCTTAATAGTGTTCAAGAATATAAAATATGTCCAAGAGGATATCAACCAGCTTAGTTGCTCTTTTAATCAACTGAGTAAAACTTGGGAAGAAAGCTTAAAACATAGCAGAAGAGATTGAAACGAGGTGGGAGGAAGGCCCATGAGAAGTGGATACATTGGTCTGAGGCAAGATCAGTCTGAAGGGCCAGTCTTAGAATTCCCAGGCTGGAAAGACTAACGACAGAATGCCGTCTGTCTGTGGTTGAACGTGAAATCAGAGGAGGGAGGGTGGCACGCTGGCACACCTGTGGGATCTTCTGCCTGGAGCCCTTCAACCTCAGCCTCCCCTTCACACAACCCACAGGGTAAGGTCTATGCAGGTTTAATATTTGCAAAACCAGGGATGGAAAATGCAGACACAATATAGCAAATAGAGGGTCTTTTCCTGTCATGGAAATCGGTCAGCCCTGATGCTTCTGCATTTCTTTCCCTTTGTGCCTGTGATCAATCACATATGAACCCATGGCAGCTTGGGCTGGAGAAACATATAGCACAACAGAACTACCTGACCGAACCCTGTATCAAATACATATGCCCTCTGCCCTAACCGCATGTTCCTAGTCTATTTGGTGTTCCAACATTGTATCTCCATTTGATTTCCTGACACTTCCATCCATCTGCAGGGTTTTCTGTGCTATGAATATTTATTTTTAGTTAAAGTGGATTCAAATTTCCAGAGTAATTTTAGGAAGAATTCCCAGGTACATTTAGGAAGCAACAAAGCAGAGGCTGGACTCTCTGATCTGATATTGCTTTGTGACTTGAGCACTGAAGATACACACACAGCATCTGTTCCTGAGAAGCAATGTTCGCCCCAGGTGGGTCTCCCTCCACTCCAGTCCACTCCTGGGTGATTCCCCCTTGTGGACCTGTGCCGAAGGACTAGGGAACAAAAGCAAATTAATTTTAAAACAGGCTTGAGAAAAAAAAATTAGGAAGATTAAATTAATCTACATGACAATTCCCAATAAGAATGGTTTTTGTACTATATACTCCTATTGCCTCTTCATGGGAATGTGTACCCAGTACCTATTCAGACAGGCTGGTATGGATTAGTCTGTGCACAGACACATGGATGCATGTCCCACAACAGGCTAATAGCAGGGCCAGCCAGAGTTCCGCTTAACCAACATCCATACAGCGCTCCACCCCCTTAGGTGTGAACAGTTTAACCTAGCAAAAACATCCAGGGAAGATGCAATCACCAGCGAGAGGAGCAATCACACCTCAAGTGGAAGTTTATGATGTTTTGGTTCACAATGAACATTAGTCTCTCCCACTAATGTCAGGCAGTAATTCACCACTGAACAGCAGCCATAAAAATGATCGCTTAGTGAAAGGAAAGCAAGAGGCAGAGAAAGCGAGAGAGGGAAAAGATTCCAGCAGAAATATTCAAGCAAAGAAATCTCGTGCTTCTGAGACAACACTGAGCTGATTGTCCCGACTCAAGCCAAAGATTTAGGTTTGCTTGGCCCTAAAGCCAGTCAAGATGGCATTTGCCTTACGATTTTTACCTATAGTGGAAATGTTAACAGTCTGCAGGTTATTGCTAAGTTCCTAGACACCTGCTTATGACTCTAATATTTATAGGTCATATTTCTTAACACACATACCCTTAAAGCTCACCACAGGAAGAGGCTGCCAATACCATCCGCAACACACACACATCAGAAAACATCAAAGACATCTAAATTGGTATTTTCCTCACCTCCTTTCCCCCCGCTTCATGTGACGTGTACACTAAAGGAGTGAAATTACGGTTGTCAAAGACAAGGTTGCAAATGATTGGGACTCATGCCTTTCAAGCAAAATAAAAAGTAATTTTGAGAGCAGCCCACGGATAGCTCGGTCTAGCTCCTGGACCCCTGAAACCCACAGCAAACACCCTTACTCTCAGCATCCCCCCAAGCTCTCTCCTGCCCACCTACCCCCATTTCCAGTCTCTTGTCATACCGTAAAGAACTCTGAAAGGTCCTTGATACACACAGGAGATCATTACAGGGCTCAGAGAAACCAACTCTGTAATTATGGCTACAGTATGATTTCCATTATTCTCACGCCCTGGCCTCAGTCACTTGCAAAACTTCCAGCAAAATCCTCCTGCAGCTCCACAACTTGTCATGGCTGGGCCTCTGCCCAAAAGGTGACTGTGGTCCTGATAACCTCTGGGAAAAGCAAGTCAGAATTATTACAAGGAAAGGGGAGTGGTGCTTAGTGAGTGAGTGGGGGTGGGGAATTCTATTGTTCAAGAAAAAAATAAATAAATGGGCCACTTTTGCTTTTTATTATTTCAAACAACAGACTCGGCAGCCCAGCCTTCCTTTCCCAACTCAGACTGTTCCCCTGGGCCAGCTGTGCTGAGTCTGCAGGCACGGGAGCCGGGCTTGAGCAAAACCATTAAAAGGCTACCACTCCAAGCCTGCAGAGCAGAAAGTTTGGCCGCCCCAGTGGCCTGGCTTTCCCCGGGAGGACCGAAGGCTCATTCCCCCCAACTGACCCTTGCGCTCTTACCTTTCAAATGTTTATGCCTCACCAGCCCCACCACTGCTCTGGAAATTAGATAGAATATCCCAGGTGGCTGAAACAGAACTGTTCTTATATCAACCTACCAAAGTAAAAGATGGGAATTCCGGCCGCGGTTTATGAAGCCCCAGCCCCTTGGTGGGGTGTTGCCTGTGTCGCCTGTCACTGCCTGCCTGACCAACTGCTGGACTCTGTCCTCACCTGCCTCAGGAGGGTTGTCTCTGAGCGCCTTGCTGGCCCAGGCTCCTGGGGGTGTCCTGATCCCACACTCATGGTGCTGCACTTGACCTCCCTGTCGGGGAACAGATTTGGACAGGCTTCCACAGGCAAGAGAGTACCAGTCACCAAATGCCTCAACCCACCCTTGGACCAACAGCACAAAAATGCAAGTTGACTATCTTGGGTTTACAATGCACCCATGGTCAGGAAACACCTTCCTTTTTCCAAGAGAAAATAACTGTTTTGTTATGTGCACTGAACTCTCAATGTTCATTTCATTGATAACATTCACTGCCCAACCAGCTCAGACAATCACACACACACACACACACACACACACACATACACACACACACACACACACACACACACACACGCAAATACTCATCCAGGGTCTACTCCATCCTGCCAGCTAGTAAATGGTCCTCTGGCAGCTGGTAGGAAATTCAGTGGGTAAGACTCTTTTAGGGCAAGGCAGGAAGTTACTTCTACATTGCACTGAGATTGAGCTCACCGGAGAAAAGAGTTAAAGCATCCCCCATACTGCCTTGCTGACTTATTTACTCTTAATTGTGCTCATTCACCCATTGCAGCAGGTGAAGCAGGTCTCAGTGCATGAATTGTACACAGTAATGCCCCCGGTATTTAGAATTCACTTTTCCAGCAGACCAAATTTGCCAAATCCTACTGAAGAATCGAGCCATCTGATTCACCTGCCCAAAAGCTCATGTACTTTTCTCCTCAGTGTGGAGTGACGCGTGTCAGACACAATTTCAGAGTTTGGCTATCTGGTTTCCTAGCCCACCAAAGCTGGAAGCTGCAGAATGAGGGAGGAGGAAAGGTGCTGAAGTCAACCAGGATTCCTGGCAGCAACTGGAAGTGATGAGTGGCCAAGTGCATGAGAGGAAGACCCGGGAAGGCGGCAAAAATCAGACACAGGAGCTGTGTGGGGATAACATGCCCATGTCTCACAGCGTCTTCCCTGGGCATCCACAAAACTCAGTTCAATATGTGAACAAAAATCACAAGGAGCCTGAGGCAGCAAGGAAAGATTCCATTGCGCTTACCATTTTCTTCACAGAACGGAGGTATGAAATAGAATTCTTTGCAGGGAATTATGAAATACAATTCTTAAAAATGTGTACACAATGATTTTGCTGTTTTTTAGTTGTGACACTGAAGGCGGTCCACTCAAATTAGGCGGTTACTTCCTCCTGAGCAGCACCTGCTGTGTGGTACATCATGGACACCATTCTTGCAGAGTACCATGGTGTTTCCCCAGTGCTCATTGTTTTCTTTCCCAGTCATTACCCATAGAATTACTCCACACACAAGTTCCCAAGTCACAAACACACTCTGGGGTGCCCATCTCTTGTCCTCCACATGCTCCCATTCCAGACACACCACCTGTCCGCAGAGATGCCAACAGAAATGATTGCTGGGCTGTTACATTGTTGGATGGTAAAATAGGCATAGTCCTCTAAGTATGCCCAGAACATTTCCTCTTGACCATCCAAAGCTAGCAGCCAGAAATACAGCAAAGGGAAATGGAGGGATTAAGGCTTAGTCTCAATCTTTACTCAATCTGAATCACACAATGTCCAGAGAACCCCAAGAGAAGCCAAAATAAAGCAAGCAAGAGCTCCACATGGAATCATCAATATTTCCTGGGAAAGGACTAAAATGCAATTATTGGCCAACAGGAAACAGGACCTCCTGCCTACCACCTTAGAAGGACTTTTAACCCAATCAAGAAGGGCATGTACTATAGGGCCAGTTCCAACTCATGAGATGAGAAGCCTGAACACAAAACATCCCTGGGCGGATGACTGCTCCCAACACAGCTGATGAGCCAAGATCGCCCAGGACCCCAGAACCTGCCAGCTTCCGGAAGATGCAGGGGAAAAGTCAGGTCCCCAGATCATACCATCTGACCTCACCAGAGCAATTTTCATGTTCCCATTGCACCCATGGTTTTCTCAGCCCACAACTTGGCTCTGGGCCCCATTTGCAACTTTAATAGGTCTGCACTTTCCTCCATCTGTTCCCTGAATGCATTCCAGATGATGCAGCAGCCAGAAGGGCTGGAGCAAGGGGAACAGGCATGTCCCTTCCCCCTGCCCACCTTCCCCAATTGCTCAGACCTAATAAAGCCTTTGCCTTAAGGGCACAAGCCCAAATTGAACACAGCATACACCATTTAGAACAACACTGCAAGGCTGGTCTGACACCTCTCATGTGCACACCAGCTCTAGGGAGGAGGTGAATCCAAACACTCACTCCACAACCTCAGCACAGAGGCAGAGAAAGGACAAGATGATCATCATGACCTCAACAGCAGCGTATCTCCTTAGCTCAAATCTGTATCACCTGCCCACACGCCCCAGTTAGCAAAAAGACGTAAGATAACATCCAGCCCAGGAGGGACAGACTGTCTTCACAGTAACCAAAAGGACTGCACCTCATTCCTACCTTCTTCAGCTTGCCACTTTTGGTGCCCACAAAGGCCAGAGAGTGGTTCTTGTAGACATATGCGATGACAGACGTCATGCGGTCCCTGTCCTCCGTGAAGACAGGAATCCCACGCACCATGTCGGACACTCCCAGGGGAGCATTCATGTCCAGGCCACAGAAGTTATCGTCAATGGTTAAGAGCTGCAAATTTTAAAAAGAGAAAAATTAGAAGGGAGCGTCAAGGAAATTGGCAGAGATATTAAGTCAGGAAACTATGGAGGTAGAAGAATCCTTAGAGATGAATCATCTGGTAACAATCCCTCTTTTTTACATGAAAAACGCCACTCCAGAGAAACTAGGTGACCTGTGAAGAGTCACCTGAGTGGGCAGGTGCAGGGACATGGCAGAAAACACAGATCCGCAGGTCTCCTTTCCCCATAATCTGTGTGTCTCTGCCCCTCATCCAACCCCTCCCAGCGCCATCTTGGGAGCTTTGTCCATCATTATTATCATCATCATCCTCACGTGGAAAAGCCTCACGTGGAAAAGCCCTGGGTCAGCCCAGATGAGCAGAGGCTCCAGGCCGCTCTGCTCAGGCACAAGAGGGATGTGGTCTCCGTATCTATACACAAAGAGGAATGTGGTCTTCATATCTGTACAGAAGAGGGATGTGGTCTCCATATCTGGAGCAGACACACACATGAGGACTCAAAAGTGTAGACTAGGGAACTGAAAACATTAGCATGTAAGTAGCACTATCACAACAGAGGCATGTGCAGGCAATCAGCTGGGGAAAGGAGCAATGGGGGAAGGAATGTGCTGATTCAACTCAATGTGCCACAGCTGGTGCTTTATGAGCTCCGACCTCAGGCTCCCTGTGTCTTTTAGAGCATTGTGAAGAAGGGCAGCCCTGGCCCTGCCATGCCTACACCAGCACTTCCCAAAGTGCCATCCATGGAAACCCAGGTCCCCAATATGCTCTACATAAAAGGGCTCTGCAGGCAAATTTCTAGGAAGCCTTTTAACACCATTTAAGAGATTAATAACGATTAGTTACATGAAAGGTCTGAAAAGTATTTTTAAGAAAAAGTATGTTTAACCTTATCTCAGCCTCTCCTAAACATTTTATTCACTGAACCTTTTCTTCTTTTTTTTTTTTTTTTTTTTTGAGACAGGGTCTCACTCTGTCACCCAGGCTGGAGTGCAGTGACATGATAATGGCTCACTGCAGCCTTGACTTACCAGGCTCAAGCGATCCTCCAACCTCAGCCTCCCAAGTAGCTGGGACCACAAGCATGTGCCACCATGCCTGGCTAAATTTTTGTATTTTTTGTAGAGACAGTATTTCATCATGTTACCCAGGCTGGTCTCAAACCCCTGAGCTCAAGCAACCACCACCCTCAGCCTCCCGAAGTGCTAGCATTACGGGTGTGAGCCCTTGCACCCAGCTGCTAAACCATTTTGACTGCAACACCTACTAGTGTTCCTTAAAGAGAATATTCTCCAGATATCCTGTGAGATACTGACCCTGACTCGCTTGCTCCTGACTCCAGGAAGTATAATTTCAGAAGTCAGGAGCTTTGGGGCCAGTTCCCCCACTGTATTTCCAGTGGAATCTCTCTTTTTTATACCAGGCCATCAGGTCCCCCTTGAAACAGAGGGTCTCAGCTGGGCTCTGGGGTGCTGGGGAGTGGTGAAGACCCTGGTAGTAGCTGGTGAAAAGCCCTCGGCACTCCCCACAAGCAGCTTGGGTCTCACACACACACCCCTCTGGGGTGAATTTTCCACCGTGTCTTGGAAGGGCTATGTGGTCTCAGAAGAGTTACTCCGTTTTCCTGTGCTTTTATTTTCTGCTCTATAAAGATGACGGAAACAATCCCCGCTCTTTGATGGGCTACCATAAAGCCTATTGCACTCGTGCCTGTAAACGTCTTTGGACTTTGCAGAGAAAGGGGTGAAATAAAATACAAGGTGTCACTTTTTTAAAGGCTTCAATCCAGCCAAAAGAAAGGGCATCTGGAGAACAGCAGGCAGGCTCTTGCCAGGGAGTGTGTGAAATCAGGCCACAGGCATTCACCTGGCCCCAGCAGGCTCCTCCACTCCCTCCCAGAAGAGGTGCGGGCAGGCACTGTCCCTCCAGAGAAGGTGACCTGCTGAGCATCTGAAGCCTCTCTGATGGCTCCCCTTCTTCCTACAGGGTAGGGACAGTCAGAGCGAAAACGGGGAGAGTGTGGGCAAGCCTGAGCAGGCCACGTGTAGAGCAGACGTCTACTCCAGGCCTTTGATAGCCTCTGGCCTCTCTTGCGTGGCCTGGTCCACCAGCCCAGGCCAAACACAGCTCTCTCCCCTTCCCTTAAAAAAAAAAAAAAAAAAAGAAAAATTATTGGCCAGGCATGGTGGCTCATGCCTGTAATCCCGCCAGAGGCAGGCAGATCATCTGAGGTCAGGAGTTCGAGACCAACACTATCTCTACTAAAAAAACAAACAAAAAATTATAGGAGTCAAATTTACAAGGGAGTGTTCAAGATTTAGTCTGATCTTTACCATTTTTCCCTAAATAAGGAGATGGGGAAGGAGACAGGAGGCAGAGGGTTAAAGGGAGGAGTAGAAGAAAGGAAGGACAAATCCAGGCAAAGGGGAGAAGATGCCCTGTGCCTGCTGGATATGACCACGGCAACCTGCCAGGCCTTCCAAGGGCAGCCTGGGGTGCTAGGGGTCCTCGTGGCCCTTGAATGTTCCTGCTTCTGGTTCACAAGGAGTTCGCATCCCCAACTTTCTCAGGCTTAAACTGTGCTGCAGGGACCTCTGGCATCGCAAACGCTGTACATCACCCATTATGATCCATTTTCCGAGTAGATGTGGCTGAATGATTGTTCACACTGCACAGGGTGGGGACACTGAGGCAGGGAGAAAGGGAGTCCATGTTTCACAGTTCCCCACCACCTCTGCCACAAACATAGGCCTCATTAGCCTGAGGAGGCTTCAGGCCTCTCAGCTCCCAAAATTGCATTTCTGAGTGGTCAGGATTACTGAATACGATTCTTCCCCTTGGCTGGGCATGACAGAAGCACATCAACAGCCACATACAAAAAGAGAGTATACATTTGGCTGGTTACATCATTCACTAACCAGAAAGTCAGGGACCTGTGACTCTCTTCCTCTGCAGAACCTCTTGCAGCAAGAAGCCCAGGCAAGATCTGGGACAATGACAGATTTCTCCCTAAGTTTCCCCATGGCTTGGCTTCTCTCTCTCTGAATGGGGCCCCAAGTGATAAAGGTGCCATTGAGGCCTTTGACCAAGCACCTTCCAGGTCTTCATGATTGCTGAGGTCCCCCAGCTGTGGCAGGAGGTGGCCCTGCTCTTTGTTTCCTTGAATCTGGGGTGATGGGGGAGGGATTTTTAAGATTGAAACAGTGGAAAAATCACAGGACTTGGGTTCAAATGGCAGCTCAGCTGCTTCCCAATTGCACAACTTGCTCCTACTGTTCTGTAACCTGACTTTCCTTGGCTATAGAGCGGGTAAGCTTATTGGAGCGATGGCACCTGGTGAGCTGGGAAGCACTTCAATGTAAGATATTTCGTGTTGATTTTTTGTGTATAGAAATTCTGCCTGGAACAGGGGTAGAATGGCTGCAGGGTGTGGTCCTAGCATGCCTCTTGACCACAGCATGCACTGCAAACACAGTATGCATTGCTGGGTCTGAGCTGAAACCACCAGCTAATTACAGTACCTGAAGCAGGGGGAGGGAAGGTCCCCCAGGGCCTGTAGACCTGGGAGGTGGACATGTAGAGAACAGATGACAGGGCTGCCTGGGCCCGGGAAGGGGAGGCTAATTGGTGAAAGCCTTCAACAGGTGAGGGTTGATGTGGCTTCCTGAGCACCTGGGTGATGGGGGAAGAGAATGTTTGCTCCAGCCCTGGCTGAGCCTTCCCATGGGCCCCATTAACAGTGAGATTAGAGCCACAGCCAGAGGAGCCAGGTCTGGACTCTGCTATTATCAGGAGCCCAGCCATGCCCTAGGCCTGGGGCTGGCCTCCTGTCACTCCACAAATACACAAAATGTTTGGCCATGGTTATGATAACCCTTGTTTATTAGAGAGCAACTCTACTCTCACAAGGAAAGGAAATAAGCGCCCATTAAATGAGAATTTATATGGAGCCCATTTGGACAACCCTGTGGACAGACCTAGAAGCCCTGAGAGGGCCACACTCTCTGGGTCCCTATCCAGAGCAATCTGGATCTTTTTTTCACTGGCTCAAATGTCCTCATAGAATGCATGGGGTGCAAATTAAGATGGCTGATCCACTGTGCTCCAAGGACTATGAGCTCAAGGACAGGGGCCACGTTTTATGCATCTTTGTACCCCTAGCTTAGTGCCTGGCTTATAATAGGCTAATACAATGGATGGATAGATGGATGGATGGATGGATAGGTGGATGGATGGGTGGATGGGTGGTTGGGTGGTTGGGTGGATGGGTGGATGGATGGATGGATGGATGGATGGTTCGTTGGATAGATAGCTAAATAAAAGCCTGAGCTTCACAGTGGCTAACAGTACTGAACCAGAACCAAAGTGCTTAGGTTTGAATCCCAACTCTGCCACTTAATCCTGTGTGACCTTGAGAAAGTCACTTAACCTCTCTGTGCCTTAATTTGTTACCTGTAGAATGGGGATTATTACAATAGTACATACTTTGTTGTACTGTGGTGAGGATTAAATAATTTAAAACATATAGAACAATGTTTGGCACTTAGTTCTATGGGAGTGTTCACTCTTGTTGTTTGTTGTCATTAGATGGGTCAGATGACCTCTGCGGGTCTCAGCATCTTTGAGGAAATTCATGGTATCTATCTCAGAGGTATCATCAAAATTAAAGGGGCTAATGTTGTGAAGATGAAATAGCAAAGGTAGTTCTTCCCAAATATCTTCCAGAATCAGATAGACATTTGGTCACAAAGCTGACTGAAGGAGCAGGGGAATGGTCTCAGATCCAGGAGACTGAGCGCTATTCATTAGAAATGCAAATTCTTGAGCTCCACCCCAGACATATTGGATTAAAAAGTCTTGGGTGGAGGCTCAGACATCTTCATCTTCACACCTCTCCAGGTGATTCCAACCCCCTCTTGCTAAGGTTTGAGAAGCACTGGCCTGGATCACCATGGAGGGCCCTTCCTAGCTGAGGGCACTACAGAACACAGCATGTGCCTAGCATCCCCACTCGGGAGCAGGACCCTGAGCTGGACCTGGATGCAGAGAGCCCTCACAGCAGCCTCCCCGGGGGCCTGCCACGCAGTGTGGTGGTGGTGGAGGTGGTGTGGGGAGCTGGAGCTGACACTCCGAATTACAATCTAATAGCTTATGGCGCTTCCCTCGTGCACCGCAGCAAAGGTTACCGTGCAATTACGTGTCGCCACATACAAATGACAGAGCAGTTACGGTTACTTTACCAATTACAGGGAAATTGCTCCCACTCTGCAGAGAGACTGGCACTCTGAAAAGCTCTATCATCTCCATGAAAAGGGGATTTTAAATGCAGACGGTGTCCTTCCTCCAGCAGTTCCCCAGGCTGGGGGGCAGAGCTGCAAAGCCACTGCCCAAGGACCCCAGAAGTGTCTGGTAGTCTCTGTGGAGACTCCCTGGGAAGGGCTGGAGGAGGAGGTAGACCTGGGGAACAGTGGGGGAATCTCCCCAAGAACTCTAGACATCAGCCCCAACCCTAGGCCTCAATGACACACTCTTAAGGAACCAACTATCACCCACTCTGACAGCCACATCAATCCATCTTGAAGGCAGCAGGTGATGAGGCGGGGTGGGCCCCTGATCCCCAAATCCTCCCCTGACCCCAGCCTGCACAGCCCCTGGTGTGAGTCCTGATTGCACCTCCTCTGCCAAGCAAAGCTGTTTTAGCCCCGGCCCTGGCTTGCCCCACCTTTGCAGAAACCTCACATTGAGTCCTTATTACAGAAAGGTCAGAACCAAGCCAGAGCTCAATGGCCCAAATGCAGTGCTAATGAGGTGAAGGTCAGCAGGTCCATCCCCCTGTGGGCCAATTAGCTTAGCTCTGGGACAGAGTCTCTTCCATAGCCACAGGCTGCCCTCTTACTGCAGGCATCCACTGTTTACAAACATCCTAAGCTGATCCTGAAGAGGCAGACCAGGTGACCAGCAGGGATGTGCCATGCAGCCAACTCCTCCAGCCACCTATGTACCTGCCCTGCTGCTCTGGGGCAGCAGCAGCCATCTGAGCCCCAGGATGGAAGACAAAATCAGATCTGGTCTTCCCATTGCTCTGTGGGCAACTCCTGTGGTCCAGGAGAGAGAGGATTTCTCCCATCTGGGAGAAAACCCGCTCTCCTGCCCTTCCTGAATGGAAAAGTATCATCTAGCCTCATGCTCCTCCACAGCTGGGAAGTCCCCACTCCTGTCCGTTGCATAGGGTAAGAAGACATCAGAGATTTTCCCAGGCTCACCCTTGGTGGGGCCAACTGGATCTTTAGACCAACCTTTTCCCACCAAACCTTTGGTTCCTTGGGCTATTGGAACTCCCTGTGTTCAGCAAGGGAAATAGGCACTAGATGAAGACAATGCTATTTACTTTTCCTCACTTACTAATTTGCTTAAGAGCATTTATGAAAAACCTACTAAGCCCCAAGCACTAGGTGAGCCCCTAAGAATATAAAGATGAAAAAGTCTCAGTTCCTGCCCCAAAGAACTGCCTCTTTCCCAGTGTGGGGATGGACAGACCTGGGCCATGAGTAGACAAAGCGATCTGGGCCCTGCTTCAGTTATGTGCCTGGGGGAGTCCAGAGAGTGGACCACCAACTGCCTTGGGGAGCAGGCATGACTTTGAGGAAGAGGCGAGGTTTGGGCTCACGTCCAAGTTCTCTGGCTTATGAAACAGTATTCTGCCCCTCTTTCACACATCATATTTCAGATGCGGAAAATAACTGAGGATCATAAAATCCAACAGCCCCATTTTACAGAAGGGGACACTGGGGCCTGGAGAGTGAGGTGCCTCCCCTAGTTACCTATCAAGTTGCTGAGAAAATAGGTACCAAAACCCCAAATTCCTGGTGACAGAAAAAACAAAACAAAACAAAACAAAAAAGCCTGATTTTTTTTTTTTTTAGATGGAGTCCTGCTCTGTTACCAGGGTGGAATGCAGTGGCACAATCTTGACTCACTACAACCTCCACCCACCAGGTTCAAGCAATTCTCCTGCCTCAGCCTCTTGAGTAGCTGGGATTACAGGCACCTGCCACTACACCCAGCTAATTTTTTTATTTTTAGTAGAGACGGGGTTTCACTATGTTGGCCAGACTGGTCTTGAACTCCTGCCCTTGTGATCCGTCCACCTTGGCCTCCCAAAATGCTGAGATTATAGGCATGAGCCACCACACCTGGCTAAAAAACTGATCTTAAGCAGGGGTTTCCTCTGGGGTTGTTAGAGGGTGGTCCCAAAGACAATCTATTCCAGGATCAGAGGAAGGCAGGGGACTGCTGGGGAAGAGACTATGTGTCCAATCCCTTTCCCAGCACCAGGGATGAGTACTCTGCCATCTCCAGAAACTGGAAGAAACCAACTCTCCCCTCCCAAGGAGGCCCCTGACCACTCACTTAAGCTGGGCTTCTTCCTTTCCTGGGTCTGTGCATCCCAAAGGAAAGTGAGAAATGACGTTTTGAAAAGAAATTCAAGTTAGGAGAAAAAGGGAAGGGAAGCCCATGAGCTGCCTACTGATACAGAAAAGAAAAGGTCTTTATATTCTTCATGTTGAGCAGCCCTAAGTTTCTTCCCATTAGTTACACTTATGCACACTTGCACACGCACACACACACACACACATGTGCGTGCACACACATACACATATCCTGGTTGCTGACCATAGCACACCTCCACTGGAAATGGGAAATCAGTGAATTACACATGTGGGATTTCTTTTTAAAGGGAGATATTGATCAGATAAACTGTAATAGCTCATGTCTAAATGCAGGCTCCAGTTGTAAAGCTCTGCAGTACAGGGAGATAATGATCACCCACTTATTGGGAACCATATCTCAAATATGACGGCTGACCCCTAAGGTGTCCATAAATACACAAAATGCATCCACTCCTTGAGATGACGTCGTGTTTACTCCACACTACCTCCTCAGGGGTAGAGGTAAGTGGAGAGTGTCCACAGGGAGGTAGAAATATCTCTGGGAGTCTCTAGTAGGCTTAGGTTTAGCTCCTCAGAAAGCCTATTATTCTATAAGATATTTCCATGTGCTTGAGTGATGATTCTGTAACAAAGAAGAAATCAAAAAGACCTGACTATCCAATCCTCTGATTGCTTTACCGTAATGCCTAAACTTTCTCTTTTATGACTCCTAGCCCTCCCCGGAAGGTCTGCCTTCAGACACGTGACATTCAGACACGTGACATTCAGACACAGGATCCACGCTGGCCCTATGAGATTGAAGTCTCTTGAAAGCAAGCCAGAGAAGTCCTATAATAGGTGAAAGTTGACCCCTGCACCCTGGTTGTGAGCACAGGCCATGGAAACAGTGCTGGAGTGAGGGCTCATACACTCAGTTACTAATGCTTCATCTCAGAATGATTCTTTCTGGTGTCTTTTTCAATGAAATTGTAGGGAAAACGAATGTGTAAGAGAAAGAGAGGGAGAGCCAGCAAGCCACAGTCACAACAACCCAGTTAGACAAACACATCATTGCAGGGGCTTAGAGAAGAGTGTATTGGGGTTGGAAAAACAACCCAACAAATTATAGTAGTTCCCCTGATCCTTGGCTTCACTTTCCATGGTTTCAGTTACCGCAGCTTCAGATCAACCACTGCCCAAAAATAGAAGAGTAGAGCACAATAAGGGATTTTTGAGAGACAGAGGAGACAATGTTCACATAATTTTTATTATAGTATATTGTCATAACTGTTGTATTTTATGATTATTATTACTGTTAATCTTTTACTGTGCCTAACTGATAAATTAAAGTTTATTATAGGTATGTATGTATATTAGTCCATTTGCTGATAAAGACATACCGGAGACTTGGAAGAAAAAGTTTGATGGACTTACATTTCCACGTGGCTGGGGAGGCCTCACAATCATGGCAGAAGGCAAGGAGGAGGAAGACAGGTCTTACATGGATGGCAGCAGGCAAAAAGAGAGAGCGTGTGCAGGGAAACACCCCCTTATAATATCCTCAGATCTCATAAGACTTATTCACTATCACGAAAACAGCACTCGAAAGTCCTGCCCCCATGATTCAATTACCTCCCACCAGGTCCCTCCCACAACATGTGGGACTTCAAGATGAGATCTGGATGGGGGCATAGCCAAACCATGACAGTATGTATGGGAAAAAACACGGTATATATGGGGTTTGGGACTATCTGTGGTTTCAGGCATCCGCTGGGGGACTTGGAAAGCATCTCCCAAGGATAAGTGGGGACTATCATATGGCCCCAGTTCTCAAGAACCATGAGCTTTGCTTCTGGGCATCTCAAAAAGGAGGAGAGCAGACCAGAAAACAGGATAGAAAGTCATTGTGTTTTAGGAGGTGGGGCTGGGGATTTTGGTGCAAATATTCATTAAATGAATGCATTTAACTACCTATGGAATGATGAAAGCCATTTGCTAAAAGCAACACTTCTTTTAATACTCATTTTGAAGTTTCTATGTGTGTTTTGGGACCATCTGTGGCCCAAGCCCACCAGATATCTAAGTGGTCTTTCACTCATCATGAAAACAAGCTATGCTTCTAATAGGGAACTAATGTCACTAAATTGAGCAGTTTTCCCTGGAGAAGGGCATTAAGCCAAGCACACATTCTGCAGGCCAGGCTGTAACCAATAGCGAGCTTTAGCAGTGCACCCCTTCTAGGGGTTGCTGAGCATAGCAGCCAAAGACAAGCTTCAGCTCAGAATCCTAGGGGTTGAACCCATGACCTTCTCCTCATTAGCTTAGCTGCCAAGAGCCTCGTGTTCCTCCCTCTGAGAAGCAGACAGGGCCATGCCCTGGGAATAGTCTGGACAGGCCAGAGCTCTAGGCCAGCCTACCAAGAGAATTGAAATTCTGCAGATGGCATTATCCCTGGGGGCTGGTTTAGCAACCAACACCAGACCCATGGGAAATCCCAGGGAAGTTTCTCAGCATTGCGAATGGTAACAACCAAAACCTACTGGGGTGCCACCTCTCTCCTTTTGTACTTTAGCTCCAGAGAACCCCAGTGGCTACCTGTCAGGGGCAGATAAATCCCATGCCACCAGTCCATCAATCCCAATTCCCACTCTCCCTCCCGGAGTCTATGGCAGGCAGATTCAGCAGCCACAAGGGCTGTCATTGAAGTGAGAAATACCATGATGATTAAGTTTGTGTGTTTTCTGGTGGGTGCTGGGAAGCAGTGGCCCTGCTCCCCAAGCTGAGTTATGGGGTAGGTCATTCCCTCATTAGTGGAAATAAATTTTATTAGCCCCACTCTCACGGCAATGTATCTTCCTCTCTTGCTCCTCGGGTCTGGGTGTGGGTCTGGGTAATGTTGCCTGCGTGTGGGATAAATCAGCCGAACAAATCCCATTATATTTTGGAACACTGAAGGAGACACAGTAATGGCACAGAGACCAGGGAAGGGAGTGGGCTGCTTCTCTCCCACTGACCCCGTTTCCTGCCCATAGGGCCACACACACTAGGGAAAACATGTAAATTGAGAGGCCAGATGGAGAAGAGCTCTCTCAGTTGTCTCTTTCTCCTCCTCTCCACTGACTTTCTTGATAAAAGAAACAAGCCTGATGTGGTGATGTGCAGTCCTTCCCTTATACCTTACAAAAACTAAGGGACATGTGAAGGTAACAGCAGCAAGCACTGGCCCAAAACGTGTCTTGTCACCCAAATGCATTCTCTTATCATTCATAACCTGTGCTATATAGAAAGGAAGGCAATTGGAGGGAGGCCGAGGTGGGTGGATCACCTGTCAGGAGTTTGAAACCAGCTTGGCCAGCATGATGAAACCCTGTCTGTACTAAAAATACAAAAATTAGCTGGTCGTGGTGGCGCATGCCTGTAATCCCAGCTACTCAGGAGGCTGAGACAGGAGAATCGCTTGAACCTGGGAAGCATGGGTTGCAGTGAGCCAAGATCGTGCCATTGCACTCCACCCTGGGCAACAAGAGTGAAACACTGTCTCAAAAGAAGAAGAAGAAGGAGAAGGAGAAGGAGAAGGAGAAGAAGGAGAAGAAGAAGGAGGGGGAGGGGAAGGGGAAGGGGAAATAATAATAATAAAGGCAGCTGGAGCACATCCTAGGGCCTGAGATACCAAACATCACACCTGCATTAAACACAGCCCAAATCTCTCAAAAGCAGGTATTGGTGAAGAAAAAAAAATTCTAAGCATGAAATCACTGCAATATTATTACACCCCTTTCTGTCCCCTTGGGTGGTTATTATAACTAAAGCAGGAGACACAGGATGATGCTATGAAGATGTTTGAGTGTCCTATGAATATAAGGGGCTGTGTGTCTATCATTATTAACATCTGTATATTTCTCTTTCCTTAGGAGCTTCCGGACTCTTTATTAAAAGGATACTTTTTTATCATCTCCTTCTTGACGATAAAATGTGTGATTCAAAGCAAAAGGGAAACTGCTTGCCCAGTGATATCTCACAAGCTGGGACTGGCTGAGACCCAAAGATCCTGACTCCTAGACCAGTAACCCGGCCAAGACGCCACCCTGTGAGGACGAAAGGAATTGAAGGGAAGGCCCAGAAGTCCAGATCTGGATTGTTAAGTAGGGCTGGTCTACGTGCCCATTGAACAAGAGGTCTGGCTTCCCATTTTGGCAGGGCTATCTCACACTGCATGAGGCGTGTGTGTGAGAGAGAGAGAAATCTCACTGTACTTGCTGCTGAGCAGAGTGTGTGGGGGTGAGGGAGAACAAGTCACAGAAATAGGGAGACAGAGAAAGGCTAAGAGAGGACCGTGCACCAAGAGTGTGAGTGAGTGAGCAAGAGGAGAGAAACAGAGAAAGCAACAGACAGCAACGAGGAGGACAGACATCAAGGACAGAAAGAATGGGTGTGTGCACGTGGGTGTGCTATGGGTGTGTACGCCACTGTGCTCAGGCTCATGACATGCAGTCCATGTCTCAGTATTGTGAGAGCACACATCCTCAAACCTGACTTTGTGCTAAGCTCTCCTGGCAGCAGTCTGCGTTAAAATTCAGCCTGTGTGACTCCTGGGTCCGGCCTCACTCCCTGCTGACCCGATGGCCTCCAGGGTGGGCATCCTGGGAGAGTACATCCAGCCTAGGAAGCCAGCCTCAACTTTGCTCCTGCCAAACCCAACACATCGCCCAGGGCTCAGCTACCTGTCACACAAAGCACCATGCACACTAGTCTGGGATGGAACTTTCACTGCAAACCCTGCTGGCCAAAAAGAGGGAGGTGGGCGGGCCTTTCACCTGAATACCTGAGACAGGTGCCATCTCTGAGAGAGTGGGAAGACTTGATTCTATAAAGATTGGGGCTGTGATATGTCAGGCACCCAGTGCTAAATAAGAAATCTGGAGTACAGGGTCATGGGCCATGAGAGGTGGGCGCTCAGACCAATGTGTTAGATTTTTGATGTGTGCATTTACTGGGACATGAGTGTGGCATGGGCCATGGTGTGTATGGCAAGTGTAGTGGAGATGAGAGAGGAAGGATGGTGCGGGGAAGAGGAGGAGTTCCAGGTCTAGAGAGGACAAGAGCTGAGCAGAAAAAGCAAGCCTCGTCTAACGCCATAAACAACAGGATACAACCCCATCGAGTCTGAGCCCTGTGCTTCCTGCTGACAGGGAAAAGAAAACACCCCAAGAAGACCTGCAGAAGCCAGGCCCCAGAGCCTGGGATGCCTGCCTGGCCATTCCGGATGCTCACTTTCGTGGAGCTTCAGGATCTCAGGCGCCAGACCAACCTGAGTAACCACCCAGACTGGAATGTGAGGCCAGCCCAAGTCCAAGGGGGTGACCGTGTCTCCCGCTCAGGATTGCCATGCCTAGGAAACCAGTGAGTCAAAGGAACGGCACGTGGAAGGGGACCTCCATCACCACCCAGTCATGCACACAGCAGGGCAGGAAGGGGAGCTTTGGGTTAAAAAGAAACAGCTCCATCTCCTGTGCCTGTGTGGCCCTTGTGGGACTACACAGGGCTGGTGGGTAAGCTCCAGAGTCAGGTGGGAGCTGGGTCTAGCAATGGTTCTCAACGAGAGGCTTCTGGAAATGTGAGAGGTTTTCTAGTCTTGTAGTGGCTGGGAACTTCCACTGGTGCTCAGCACTGTAGGGCCCCGGATCACAAATGCCTTACAATATCAGGCAGTCCCTTCACCAAGAACTGCCCACCCCAGACACTGCTAGCACACTCTTGTGAAACACCACGGGAAGAGCACCAAGCTGAGAATTAGGATACAGAACAGCTTTCAGTTTACTAATTACATGACCTTGAGTGAAACACTTGAGTTTTCTGTTCCTCCATTCCCTCAACTGCAGAGGATGCCTGCCCTTCCATTATCCTACAGTACTGTTGGGAGAAGAAAAGGTGTGAGAAAGCCCTTGTTAACCATCAGGCACCATGCAAACTCCAGTGTGTTATTTCCAGACAGCCGGGAGGTCTCTGCCCTCTGCTCCCACTACTGGGGTTTGACAGGTGTGAGTTGGTGATGCTGGATAATAGTTTCTGCTCCAAGGACCCAAATTTTCTAGTTGAAGGACACTCAGGTCAAGGCTTGACAGGGAGATTGAGAAGCTGATTTCTGCACCTTCTGCATGCCACCTTTCTCCACACCGCCTAATCAGTACTATGGCCGAGACTATCTGACTCCCATACCCATGGCTCAATCAGTTCCAAAGTCAGGGAAGACTGAAGTGGAGTGAATGACAGTCACTCCCATGACCACAGCCATTGTTCCCATCACCCGGGCCATAATAACCTGCTGGTGTGCATCTCTCTCCTCCACTGTGTGGGCCCCTGGAGACAGATGCCATTCCACAATGCTTGGTATCCACCAGGAGGGAGTGCATTGCCAAGCCCTTTCCCAGGGCTCCATACATGTTTCTCCATTCATTAGTTTATTAAGAGGTGCTAGTTCGTTAGTGTTGGATGAGGTTGCCCCAGGAAGGTGAAGAAAGGAAAGAAGGTATAGATAACCCTATGCCTGGGGAATTCTGGGATGACAGGTGCTTGGTCAAACCCAGCATCTTCTCCAGCCAGCTGCCCACTCCAAGTCAGGAGTGTCAGGTCCCCCCCAGAGAAAGACAGAGAGCCGTCACCTTCTCCTGCATAAGGTCCTGGCACATGACAGAGGCCACAGGTGTGGGCTCCTCAGCCTTACTGTCTGTCACATGCTCTGCAGACAGGGGTCCTCAGGGAGCCTGGATGGCAGCCTTCAAAAGGGGCTGGGGATAGAGATGCACCAGGGATAAGCCACAGAAACTGAGAAATGAAATCACTGCCATTCCCCACGAGTGCTCATTAGCATATCAGTCTCAGCTTGACCTCTAGTCCCCTGAGTCCCAAGACAATTGGGGCCCTGACAGACCCTCTAGGACCGCCCCCCATACCCATGTCCTCATGAGATCCTTAGAGTTACTTTCAGATACTAACCCACTTGTTCTGGGAGACCTCTTTCCACCCAGGCTGGAGAAAGCCAGGACAGGGGTAAAGCATGGCTCAGAGGGTGAAGGCGGAAGCTGCTGCTCCCACCCTCCACTGACACCAGAAAGCCCCAGCTGCTTTCCTAGCCTCCATACCTGGTGCCCACTCAGGAATGTACATTTGTGACAGGCTTGTTTATGTCCACAGCAACACATTCCCATGAGGAGGCCACTCCTGGCCAACCAGCCCTCATCTCCAGTGGGAACACAGCCGGCCTTCCCTGATTCACCTGAAGTTGAGGTACCGCTGAGCTCTCTGGGGGCTGCAGGTTAGCAGGTTCTACCCCCACGGCCCAAGACTTTTCCCTCTGTGCGGTCCTCAGGCTCTGGCCTGCCCAGTGCTCTGTGGATGCTCCCTGGCACGAGGGGCCTTGTAGTAGGGGTTCTTCTTCCCATTCCTTCCTATCCCCCAAATGAACACAGCCAAAGCAGGTGCTGGGACCTTGTGAAGGAGGCAGGTGGCCCAGGAGTTTTGCGGATCCCGGCTCTGAGTTCTGGAGGCGTGAGTTCAGAGGGAAGAATGTGGGTCTCAAGATGTGGAAAGGGCTAGAAAAGCCTGAAGAGCCCCATGGGAGGAGCATTCTAATTTAGAGAGCTGGTACAGCCTGGAGCACAGTTGACATTCATTGCTACTCAAATCCCTTCTTCAAGCTTTTAGAGTTGTAACTGTGATAAAACCCACAGGGGACCCCTTACCCTACAAAACACAAGTCCTAAAAGCCAACCTCCTGGGCCTTGCCCTGCCCTCTGTCATCTTCCTACAACAGAAACACCACAGGACAGAGGTCATCTGGGACTGAGTTCTCACTTCACAGGGCTCAAGGGAGTGTCAGACTCCATGACAAGAGAGATCTCCAGAGTTCATCTTGTTCATCCTCTACCTCTAGGCAGGAAGGGAACAAGAAAACCAACCCAACAGCCTTGTAAATGAGTTGAGGAAGAGCTGGGTTTGCAAATGGTGCCATCGGGGCAACACAGAGCCTGGCCTGGCCGATGTCGCACGAAACACGTGTGGTCTGAGCCGACTCCAAATGAATCGTAACAGGAGGGCGGGAGCAAAGGAACTCGAGTATCTGCCAAATCAAAGGAAACTGATACTGTGCATTAAACTCCAGCCTGGCCTTTTTCAGAGTGGCTGGAGAGACAGCCCCAGGCCTGTGCAGAGTTTCTGGCCTCCTCCTTTCTACTCTCGGCCCTGAACTTGCCTGTAACTTGAAAGGGCTAATTAAAGCCAAAAGAAAAATCAAAAGCTTGTTATCTGGCTCCATTAGTCCCCGTCCCGGCATTAGCCTGTCTTGCAAAGCTGTTTTCCCTCTGTTCTCTCCAAGGCTACCACACGGTGTTAGGACCTGCAGCTCTGCAGACCTCCATGATGAACTTGGCTTTTTGTATTGTGGCAGGAAGCAACGGCAGCACGAACACTTGCCCATGGGCAGCCAGACGGACCCCTGCAGCTGATTTTTCTCCCAAGAGCATCGCCCAAAAAGTCAGGGTTTTAAGCAAGTTTTCTACAGGAAACTGTCAGAGATTGCCAACTCCTCTGGTCTCAAAAGAACTTGTTGTTGTTTAGTAAGTGCACAGTATAAACTTGCCATCTTCTAACATAGGCCTGCATATGTGTGCATGCTCATGGGGAATTTATTACATGTATGCATGTGTGGGTGTCCTGCAGGCAAGGGGGATTCTCTTCAATTGGTGGCTCTGTTACTCACACCTAAGATGTGTGACCTTGGGCAATTCATTCACCTTGCTGAGTCTTAAGATACTCAATGCAAAATGAAGTTTTAGGCCAAGGCTCTCGAAAGGCCTTCTCAACACCAACATTCTAATACATCTCACCACAAACCCATGTTTGAGTGTCTAACAGACATGTCCAGAACAGCCTCTGTCATTAGCTGCCTTCGTTTGGGAGCAGTCCATACCCCCGCGAGTTCATAGACCTGTCTCATGGACTCTCTTAAGTGGCTCCACTACTGCCCCAAACAAAGGGCTCCAGGAGCATTCCCAAAGGTTGTCACCTGCTAGGAAGACTCAGTAGATACAGTGGAGTCCCCTCCATTCTCCGGCCTGGCTCTGATTTGTCAACTTTTTGCTGCCCTGCTTGGTCCATAGCACCTCTCCTATTTCCTTTGTGACATCAGGGAACTCCTGGCTTTTCAAGACCTCCAAGAAGAGATGACATCTCCTAGTTTCAGCTGGCCCAGTGCCTGGAAGACTTGACAGTGGAAAACAGCTTAAGCCTAATGCCAGGGCACCATCTTTCTCCTCCCTCTTCCCTATCTCCAACCCAAATCCCAAAGACCAGAGTGATGGCCTCTCCACACTCTGGCTGGGGAGGGTGCCAGTCCCCACTGAGATCTGCCTGGCACATAGTTATACTTTATGAAAGGAAATTTACACTTTTTTAAACAACCAAAATACATTTCCTAATATGGAACTCCACCAAAGTTTAAGGAGTCAAGAATCACATCAGTATGGATGCGTACTTCTGTCCAATGGATACATTTTCCTTTCTTCTTCTCCCCAAATTAAAATTACAGAATTGACGTTCTCAAACTAGGTTCATAATCTTTAAAATGCACAGTTATAAAAGGAAAAAGACAAGAACACAGAAGATGCTGATAGCTGAGCCTTCCAAGTCACCCAAAGAATGATAGTGAAAAAGCAGGACCATTGTGAAGAGGAACAGAGTCAAGCCACAAGAAGGTGGATGCTTTTCATGGTGGGGCACACGTGAGCTAGGCTGTGACAGGCAGGAGTCTGTGTCCCCTGCTTCACCTGGGGTAACCCAGCAAGGCCATACCCACCAGCCATGCAAAGACCCCTAAGCCAACCCTTCTCCTGCTCTCCCTCTGGCTCCCCGCAGCTCTCCCATCATCCCATGCTGCTCTCGGGCTGCTTCCTGACTTTCTCACATGTCTCTTCCAAGGCACTGTGCACACAGAAGATGCTCAATAAACACAATTTGTCCCTTCCCATCCCTTTTCTAAGTTAGCTTTGCTTTCTCTGTGTTCACTGCACTCTTGCGTGACTGTGCTCTCATTTTAGCATTTCCTAAAGACATACAAAGGGCTAAAAACACACCTCTCCTGAAATTCCATATCTATCCCAAATGTAGGATGACTCCTCACATTCTCCTCTCCTTCTACCATATGGTTTTTATTCTAAGCTCCCAGGAAAGTTATTTGCAGGCTTGGTGAGTACAAAGGGCATGTACGTGTCTTGCACTACAGCACACTGTCATCTAGACTCCAGCCATGCCCGGTCCCTACGACATCCATTTGACACAATTCCTACCTATTTCCAGCACTCCCCGTCATAACCAGTGAGCCAATATGGGGCAGAGAAAAGTACACTGATGGGAATTTATGTTTCAGCTCCCACTCTGACTCTTATACATTCAATGTCATAGTTGCAGAATATTTGGTGACACTCTGGGTCCAATGAGACTCAGAGATGGGATGGGATATACTCACTTCATCTGCAAAAGGGGAAGGATGATACACACCCCATGGGGGCTACAGGCTGGGGTTCTCATCCTACACTCCCGACCAACCCAGCCCGCAGCCCTCCTTGCACTCACCGCACTGCTGCAGGGGATGTCCTTCACCTTGAGCCAGGCCAGGTCCAGCGTGCCCTCGCCCCGGTAACAAGACTGCAGCCGCTCCTTAATGCGGTCATTTATCTGCTTCAAGATGAAGATGCACAGGGCCGACTCATCCAGGGATTTCATTTTCCGCTTCTGGCCCTTGGAGAAGATGGTGAAGAGCAGGTCATCATCTGGATGGACTCCAAGGGTCCTGCCAAGCACAGCCCCCGCTTTGGACAGGTAGGCAGCCTGCAGCAGGCGGTACTCCACCCCACTGCGCTCACAGCCAATGGGCACCTCTACGTAGGAGTTGAAGGCTGTGTCCTCCTTGCAAAGCCTCACCAGCTTGGATGTATACACCTGCTCCTTGGTGGTGGAGCCTGGTGGAGACACCATCTCAGGTTGGAGGGTCAAAAAGTAGACAAAGTTGCCACTGCTAAAACCATAGACATAGTAGATATCAAAGTCAGGGATGATGGTGAAGGTGTCCGAAGGGATCTTAATCATCGAGGCCACGAACTCATCATGGAAGACGTACGCGAACATGCCATCCGCCTCAGAGTTCTTGGTCAGTTTCCGGCTGGAGATGGTGGGAAAATACTCGGGCTTCCCATCCACTGCCGTGGCAATGAACAGCTTGTCATCCAGGTTGCTGTAGGAGACGATCACTCCAAAGACCGAGCCGCTCTCGTTGACACCTGACAGATAGTGCTCCTTCTTATGATAAGGCTCCCCCAGCTTGAAGAGGTCCTCCAGCCTCAGCAGCTTGCAGATGCCTTGGTACAGGCTCCCACAGGCAATCAGCCTGTTCTCCTTGTAGTCTATGAGGAGCATCTTGTTGACATTGTTGGTGGTGGTCAGGGGCTCATTGCAGGTCTGGACGATGCGGGGTGGGTAACACTTGGGGTTGTCCTCGTCCGGCCCTGTCTCATGTGTCACCAAGACCTTCAGGTCGCTGGAGAGCTTGTAAATCCGATTGACGGCCCCCAAGTAAATGTGTCCTGTCCTCTCATCCACCACCAGGTGATTGAAACCCTCAGCAGGCTCTCCTCGGAATGTGACAAATGACCGCTGCTTCTGAGACAGTGGGGCTGGCTGCCGGGTGAGCAGAGTGGAGGAGCCCATGCCCACCATGAGGAGGTGGGAGAGAAGGCAGGTCCAGTTCCAGGGCATGGCTTTCATGGCAGAGGCGGGTCCCAGCGGCACAGCAGCACTCAGGCACGGTCGTCCCCTCAGAGGGCCAGGACTCAGCAATGCAGTCTCCCCTACTGGAGAAAGGGAAGACTATGAGCTGGATAACAATGCCAGTGGCTTCATTTCACCCCACAGCTTGTCTGCCTGAACTTTCAAAATGTTCTGCATACACTGAGCAGAACTGCACTGGGGGGTGCTGGAGGCTGACTGAGTCAACCCCCACGACGGGCATGTGACACAGTCAGAGCCGGGTGGCAGCCGCCCCAGGAGGACACATCAGTAACGATAATGGTGGTGATGATAATGACATGATAATAATAGCAGTGATGATGATGATGATCATGATCAACAGCCATTATCTACTGAGTGCCTGAATTTGTGTCAGACACTGTCCAGCACTGTCACCTGGGTCAGGTGCCACCAGCAGGCAGCATCCGCAAAGACTGGCTGGAGGAGAAGAGGGAGGGAGGGAGGGAGGGAGGAAGGGCAGGAGGCGGGGCTGCCTGCACTGGCTGCAAGCTTTGTCCGGTGTTCCCCACAGCAGGCCTCTGCACAGTTTCTCCATCTCCAGGCTCTGTGAACCACCTCCTGCTGGACCCCATCTGGCCGTAGAGGTGGTAACAGAGACCTCACTATTACTATCCACCCATACTACATTGCCCCTTAAAGAGCCACACTTTTATGAATAGCCCCTTTATTAACCTTTTCTCAAAGGACCAAATTTGCATGTGCTGTCTATTACCTGCTGGGACCCTGATTGGTAGACCTCCGAAGTACATGCTATTGTAGCCACATTTTATAGCTAAGGAAAGCAAGCTTAGGGAAGTCATGTAACTTGCACAGCTATAAGTGGTAGAGGTAGCTCCAAATATGAGTAGTGTAAATGTGCACACGTTCGCAATCTTAACTGCGAAACCATCTCAGTTCACCCCAACCTTGCACAGGTGGGGCTGTACTGTGGTCCCTGTCCCATGCAGCAGAAGAATTAAGGTTGATCCCTTCTTGGGGGCTGTCCATTACAGCCACTGCCTCCAGTTCTCTGTGTCTGTACCTACTACTGCAGGAGAAACTTTCCTCTGTGCCTCCTCTGCTGGATGAAGAGGCCAAATTAAAAACCCACATCCTCAATCTCGTCACACTGCAGCTGCAACCAGGTCCTCTGGGTTCACTGCCCAACCCTGAGCCCTAATGTCATTTTAACAAGGCAGATCTTGGCTTCCTCCCCTAGCAGGGCCTCCTCTGAGAGGTTTTCATTAAAGGGAGAGAAAAAATGCTTTAAGAAGCAGTCAAGCAAATAAATAAACAAATAAATACAAAACTCCCCGAGGAACAAGATCACTCCCCATCCTGAGGGTCTCTTTCTATTCAAGATGCTTCCTGCATGTGTTCCCATTGGACAGCTTTATGTTTCTTCCAATTTGAGAGAATTCAGGGCAGGAATTGCCAACATCCTATCTGGGGGCATCTCAGCTCTGTGGAATTTTTCTCATTCACCCCCAAACACCTCAAAAGTGGAGAATGAGAAGAGGTAGATCACTAAGCAATGGAAAATTCCCCAGCAGGGAGCAAACACTAGGTTAGATGGAAACCAAAAGAAGAAGGAAGAAAACCAAATAAAGACTCTGCATTGTCAGCCAGCATCCTAATGAAAAGCACAGGCCTTCTCCAGTCAATATCAGAGGAGGAAGACTGGTTAGTGGAACACACCACAACCAAGAGCAGTGCTGAAAGCCAAGGGCCTTCATTCATTCACCCATGTGGCAAATGTTTGCTCAGAACACACACAAAATGTGCAAGACACTGTGGGGCCCAAGGAGCAGATCCTCAAAGAACGCGTAGTCAAATCAGGCCGATACCACCAGAACCTGAACTGATACGCACAACAAAAAGTCACATGGCATACAAGAGAGTGCTTTGAAAGTTCCTAGGAGGAGGAAGACTTCTAACTTCGGGTGAGAGAGGGCAAGGCGCAGGCTGCAGGAGGCCTCGGGGAGGGCATGGAATTTGGGCTGAGCTGTGAACTTCAAGAAGACAGAGCACGAAGGGAAAGGCCTTCTAGGAGAGGGGTCTACATAGCAGAAGCATGGGCATATCACATGAGGGTGTGTACAAGGAAGAGTACGTCTGGAGAACATAGTTCGTGAATGAATCAGGTGGAAGATGAGGCTGAAAAGAGAGAGCTTCAGCCTTGCCAGGATGTCACTGGGAAGTTGAGACTGAAATGCACAGTGTTGAAGACAGAAATGAAACTGTAGAGGAAAAGAGCAAAGGCCCCCAGAGAGGAGCCTCTCCCTTTCCATTTAGCCTTAGCCTTTGCAGAAGGAGAGTTTGGAGCTGAGGGTCTGTGAACTCCACAGGGCAGGGCTGGGTCTGTCTTGCTCCTCAACACATTCACAGCTGCACATATAGAGGAGGCTCAACAACTGTTTCTTGACTGGCAGAAAGAGGGGCTGGAAGCATAGACGAATATCAATATCTGTGGAGTATTTACTGCACCCCCAGAGCCCATGCAAATACTTTCACATAGCTTGGCTCACATAATCCTCACCACTGTTCCCTGGGATCAGAATTGTCTTATTCCTATTTCAGGTGAGGAAACTTTAGCTCTGCAAGGACACTGGTTAAGATGTAGCAGAACTGGGTTTGAAGTCCAGGTTTCAATCAATGCAAAATCCATACTTTTCTAGAAATGCACATTTCCAGAGCCCAGAAGATAGAGCACTTAGAAGCCCTTGTTAACTCATGTAAGCCCCAAACAGAAATCCTGGGATATCACCTACCAGTATCATGAGAAAAACAAAGTCCTCTCTGACCTTCAGGGGCTAAGCTGGTAGATAACACCGATCAGGTGAGTTCTGTGGTTTACCTCTGAAAGTATTAATGACTGTAAAGCAGCAGCTGCACAGAGCCTCTGCCCAGCACAGTTAAGTGCTTAGGAAATGATAGTTGCTATCATTGTTATCGTTAGCAAGATTAAAATAGGATTAGAAAGATTAGGATTATGATAATGAGATGGTTCCTGGTGGTACATCTCAAGATGAGTGATGAAGAGTCAAGATGGTTCACCTTGAATTGCTTGTGCAAATTCAAATATCAAAGAAGAATCTATAAGTTTTTGATCTGAAAGAGATAATCCAGTTTAGAGATTCCCAATCCCTGATTTTAGAGACAAGGAAGTTGAAATCCAAGAGGTCAGATGAAATTGCAAGAGGTCACACATTGAGTTGAAGACAGTGTAAGACTGGGTCTCACACTGTCCATCCCATGCTCTTTCCACCACCCCGGCCTCTCTTCTGACTTTATGTGAACTCACTCCAGCAGCTGCTTCCAGCCTTTGTCTGAAAGAGACCGCTCTTTGGGCACCATATGCTCTGCTGGCTAACAGGGCCCTCAAAATATCTCTGCCAACAACCAAATTCCAGCAGGGCTGATAATCCCCCTTCCAGACAGGCAGGTGCAGGTCGGGGCTCCGCCACCAACTTTTCTGAGGAGAGAACTTCGCACAGTCTCTGTATCACAACCTGCCATATGCTGGGGAATGTGTGCCTACCCCACGACCTGCCTTATTGTACATACACATGGATCCATGGCCAATCAGCAGCTCTCTAGTCTGCAAGAGGTGAGATGAAGAATCCTACAATTACGAATTTACTGAGCAGAAAGGTGCCATGGCTCATTCTGCATCTTCTATTAGGCACTGAAAGGAGACACAGTTATGCATCTCAAACACTTATCACCCTCATCTGGGGACAGTGAGATTACTATACCCAGAGAGGAGGGGGGCCCACAGAAACAATAACATGTACTGGGAATAACCAGCCTTTCATTTTACACACCAAGAAAGGGACTGATTAGGAAACAAATAAGAGAGAAATGGAAGAGAAAAGGGGAAAATAAGGATGTGAGCTCCAGCTTGCCTCACCAAAGACCCCACCAGGAACCACCAAAGAGGTGACACCCCGCCGAGCTTGGGACCCACAGATATGCAGAGCCACCAGCCCCCTGTCTCCCTGAGCTGTCTAAGCCTTCTCCAATCTGGCAAAGCAAGAGTTTCCAGGGGGGTTTCCCTTCCAGGATGTCAATTCTTGTAAGCGGTAACCCCAACCTAGGAAACCCCCACCCCAATTTCAGAGCCTACCCACCATTTCGCTCTCAAGTCACCATTTAGCTAGTTTCAAAACCAAGTATTAGAAATTACATTCAGCCCAACTCTGATTCTTAAAGGCAAGTAATGGGACCAAATAACCTTCACGATTGCCCCAAAGGATTCATCGAACTACGTAGAGTGGGTAAGAAGGCAGGAGAACTGAAAGATCCCCTAACCCAACCCAAACACACTACAGTTTTCCCTTCTTTGAAATCAGATTTTAATTTTGAGTAGTCTCGGGGGAGATGGGACTCATTTATAGAAGCTGATCATCATTTTGATTAAAGAAATTGGGGTTGTCTTTGTTTTAGGCAGCAAGTTTCAAAGAACTGAAACTAATTTTCATGAAATAGCACCATCCTCTCAGATTCCTGAGTGGTAGAGAGGAAAGTTATTATAGAGTCGTTTAAAATAGCAATTACCCTGTGAAATTACTTTAGAGTTTACAAAGTGTTTTCATGGATATTACCTTGTTCTGAATTTCTTGTTCATGACAACCCTGTTAGGTAGATGAGGTATTTATAAGTATGCCCTCTTTAAAGATAAGGAAACCGAGGCATGAACAGGTACAGGTCTTGGCTAAGGTCACACACAGTCACGTTGGGCATTGGAGAGCTGAGCTCTTCAGGCCTCACTCAGTTATTCGCAATATATTCCCTGGCCCCTTGGACAGAGTCCTGGTCCTCAGACCTTTTGTTATGGGGTAATAGGATTCTCAGAAAATGTGCCCTAAGATGGCATTTCAAAATTCACGTCACAACACACCATGAATTAGGTGAGTCACAGGTGTTTTTTGTTTTTGTTTTTGTTTTGTTTTGTTTTTGAGATGGAGTCACCATCTGTCACCCAGGCTAGAGTGCAGTGGCACGATCTAGGCTCACTGCAACTTCCGCCTCCCAGGGGTTCAAGTGATTCTCCTGCCTCAGCCTCCCAAGTAGCTAGGATTACAGGTGCCCACCACCATGCCTGGCTAATTTTTGTACTTTTAGTAGAGATGGGGTTTCACCATGTTGGGTCAGGCTAGTCTTGAAGTCCTGACTTCAAGTGATCTGCCTGCCTCGGCCTCCCAAAGTGCTGGGATTATGGGCATGAGCCACTGCACCTGGTCAGGTACTCTTCTTAATGAAATAAAATAGAAGGGAAAATACTAGTATGTCACATAGAAAAGATAAGCACTGTTTGGTGAGACTTTTTTTTTTTTTTTTGAGACAGAGTCTCACTCTGTTGCCCAGGCTAGAGTGCAGTGGTGTGATCTCAGCTCACTGCAAGCTCCACCTCCTGGGTTCATGCCATTCTCCTACATCAGCCTCCCCAGTAGCTAGGACTACAGGCGCCCGCCACCACGCTTGGCTAATTTTTTGTATTTTTAGTAGAGACGGGGTTTCACCATGTTAGCCAGGATGGTCTCGATCTCCTGACCTCATGATCCGCCCGCCTCGGCCTCCCAAAGTGCTGGGATTACAGGTGTGAGCCACCATGCCTGGCTGGTGAGACTTTTGTTTTACCCACTATATAGCAAACTACATATTGAATGTGATGTAAATATGTGTGATGTAACTGGGTCCCTGGGATGGTTAATTTTATTTGTCAACTTGGCTGGGCCACGGTGCCCAGATAGTTGGTCAAACATTATTCTGGAAGTTTCTGGGAGGGTGTCTTGGGATAAGATTAACATTTAAATCAGTGGACTTTGAGTAAAGCAGACTGCCCTCTATAATGTGGGTGGGCCTCATGTAATCAGTTGAAGGTCATGAATAGAACAAAAGACTGGCCTCCTCTGAGCAAGAGGGAACTCCACCAGCAGATGGCCTTTGGACTTGGGTACAATATTGGCTCTTCTCTAAGTCTCCCATCTACAAGCCTACCCTACAGGTTTTGAACTTGGTGCCTCCAAAATTGTGTGAGCCAACTCCTTAAATCAATCTCTGTGTCTCTATGCACACACACACACACACACACACACCCTCTTGGTTCTGTTTTCTTTGAAGAAGCCCAACTAATATAGTCATGGTCAAAAAAATTTGAAACACACTTTCAGAGACGGTGCATACCTGTTGTTTTTGCTGTCATTCATTTATCCTCTGGGCATCTGTGCCTTTGCCCAAACACTTCTGCTGGAATTGACTCCACCTCTGGTTCAAAGCCTGAGCCACTCAGCACAGAACGGGGGTCAGGAGGGCATAGTGATTGGCTCAGGAATGAGAAACTGGTTAAATCAGGTCTCTGACAAGCAACAGGCTTTGGATAGGGATACTGGGGGAGAAAGTTCTAGCTCTTCCACCAGATGTGGCCTTGGAGAGGCAAGGGCCTAAGAACCTCTGGTGCCATCTTGTAATCACAGGGGTGGGAGCAGGGGACAGGAGCCTGGAAGAATGAAGCCAAAGTACTGAGAAGAGCAGAACTAAGCCAAAGGATAGAGAGTACTTGGTCCCAGGCCTGGCGACATCCTAAAAATGTCTCAATTGTGTCCACTGAAGCCAGCTCTATGCCTGTACTTTCTGGTTACGCGAGTCAAAAAAAATTTTTCCCCTTTTGCAGAAGCCAGTTTGGGTTCGGTTTTCTGGCACTTGCGGATGTAAGGATCTTAACCTATACACAGAAAAATCCCAAAGAGTACAGTGTCTCCCACCACAACCTTTCTAATAGACTATTATTCCATGGGATCAAGTGAGAAAGCCAAACAGATCTGTGCCTTCCACTGCCCACAGAGATAAACTATGGTTTTACAGATAGCGAGGCACAATCCCAGGTGATGTTTGAATGTGTGTGCACGTGTATGTACCAACTTTCAGAATCAAACACAACACTTCCCTATCTGCTGAGCATTTGCCTTAGGAGCTGCACCAGCAGAGCTCTTGGGAAGTCTTCACCAATTCATGCTTCCGGGCCCTGAGTTAGACTCATTGTTCAAATGAAACCTTCTCTGATCAAGCCACTGGTCTAAGATGCCCCTACTATATATTAGTGCAGGAACCAGTGCCACCAGAGTCTCACATTTTACAAACTCTGTTATATTTGTCCACTGATGCTGTCTCCTAGCCTAAAAATATGAGCTCCTTGAGGACAAGGATTATATATTGCCCCTCTTTTCTCCAGTTCCAAGCTCAGAGCCTGAAACACAGTAGGTGTATAATAGATGTTTGGAAACACGTGAATGAATGAATGAATGAATGAATGAATGCTCCATAGCAGAGTATATGAGATGGCAGTGGGTATCATGTACAGCTAAAGCACAAAGTAAATCTTGGTGCTTCAAGTAAATCTTTGAGCCAGTCAATTCAAACAGGGACCAACCTAAAAAACTGGTTGTACCCTGTTCTAAACCAGGGTTTATAAATACTTAAAGTACTCCATTTTGTCCTTTTATTTATTTATTTATTTATTTATTTATTTATTTATTTATTTATTTGTATGTAAAGGTAAAGCTCTTTTTTTAATTTTTATTAGGACATGAGTTCAAATGCATCAGAGAAACTACGTCTTTTCATATATGATTTACATGGAGACCAACCGGTCCACGAGCTGGAATATCATAAAAAGTTGTCTTGTGTTAGCAAATTGGACTTTGAGAACCACCGTCCTATGCAGCAAAGGAAATCAGTATGGACCTGGTTGAATAGAAGAAGCTGAGCCTGAAAATAAAATTGCAGCATGGAAAACAGACAACAACAGAAAACAGCCACAATGCAGGAGACGCCACTTGCTAGAAGTCAGCACGCACTCCTGTATTCAGCCAACGACTATTGATGGAGCACATACCACATGATGAGTTCTGGGCTGGGTGCAAAGGACAGATACATTCCAGAGCAAAAAACAGTGGCCCTGCCAGGAGTGGTGACTCATGCCTGTAATCCTAGCACTTTGGAAGGCCGAGGCAGGTGGATCACTTGAGGTCAGGAGTTTGAGGCCAGCCTAGCCAATATAGTGAAACCTTGTCTCTACTAAAAAACAATTAGCTGGGCATGGTGGCACATGCCTGTAGTCCCAGCTACTCGGGAGGCTGAGGCAGGAGAATCACTTGAGCTCAGGAGGCAGAGGTTGCAGCGGTGAGCCGAGATTGTGCCACTGCACTCCAACCTGGGTGACAGAGCAAGACTCTATCTCAAACAAACAAACAAACCAAACCAGTGTCCCTGCTCTCCAGGGGCTGAGGGTCTTCTAGAGGCCCCTCTAGCTGTCCCACTGGCAAGCTCTGCAGATCCTCCCCTTCCCAGGCTCTATTAGAAACCCAGAACTTCCTACAACACTGTACAACAGGTCATTTAATCTCAATTGTGCAGGTGGATTGGGAACAGGAAGCTAACTTTTCACAAATAACATGAGCTTCCCTACGCGTGAGGCTGCTGGTATGAAGTCAGTGAGAGGTGGCCACCAGCGATGGATGACATTTCCCAGCCTCTCCATTTCCACATGGTATCCAGGTGTGACTGTGTGAATAGCAAGGTCATGGTGACATTTCCATGCCAAAGCAGGGAAGAAATAAGTGTGTCTTCTCTATACAGTTTGTTTCACCACCCAGCTGGATAAAGAGAGGACCCTGAGGCCCTATAGGATGGTGGAGCCTCAAGATGAAAGATTCGTGCACCAACCAGGAACATCAGACAAGAAAGAAACCTTTACTGTGATAATACTGAAACTGTGGATTTGTGTGTGACAACAGTTAACCTCACCCTAACTCACAGGCAGAAACACAGCAAGCTCACTGCATCTCAGAGCTGGGATTCAAACCCAATGTTGGGGGGCTCCAGGCCTCTGTTCTTTGTGGTGCATCAGGCTCTGGCCCTAGGAAGAGTTCTCTTTAGATGTCAGCAGCCCCCTCCCTTGTTTCCAAAGCCAGATTGCAAGTGGGTAAGCCCAGAGAGAGAGGAGATGGCCAAGCTAACATATACAGGATAGAGAAATCTTCCTGCTCAATGGCCATTTCCAAGTTTGGGGCTCAGGGAGGTAAGTGTGTGTGCAGCTGAGGGCAGTGAGGGAGTTGGGGAGCAGCAAGAGGCCTCATTTCCATTTCATCTAAGAAACTTCAAACACTTATTGATCCATGCAAACAAAATGGACACATGCTATTTGTAGATTTCTACTCCAATTTGTAATCCGTGCATTCAAAATAGCATCTTCAGTAAGGTCAGTATTTTTTCACGTCTGTATTTTTTTTAGTTTAAACTCTTGGTTTCTAGAAGTGGGAGCCATGAATTATTTTACAACTTTCCCTGGAGAATTCCATTTACACCCATCTAGGGCCCAATCATGCAGCTCGCTACAGTCTGGGGCCCATGACAGACAACTGACCCCCTGTACTTGGCCACCTCACTGCAGCTCCATTCATCCCGGCCTTCACTGTCCCCTTGCCCCTTGTTGCTGGCTATCTCAGAAATCAGTGTCACGTTCATCAAAGGAAAGAGCCAGAGGGTAGGGTTGACACAGCAAAACCCATCACTACCACTAGGGGGAAAAGTCAAGTCAAAGCAACTGTCTTCCCAAGAGAAGGTCACTGCTGGCTTTGGGCAGTCTCAGTGTGGGTGGGGCCTCGTGGGGTCAGCTCAGCCACAACACAGCCTTAGTCCAGAAAGCAGCAGTCCAGCAGGGGCCATGGGAGCCCTCCCTCCGGTGTGCTTCCCTCTGCCTCTGCTTCTCTTCTGAGAGATGGGAACTGTGAAATTGATGACTGGTGGGAGGGCTGGAGAAAAGTATAAAAGATGGGGAAGAGGGAGCGATGGAGGGCCAGGCACTGACGTAGAGTCTTGGCGCCACCAGGCAACCAGCCCGGTCCCAGGGAAATCCAGCACCAAGCTCAGCTACGCGGGGCTCCCTTCATCCTTACTTCCTAGTTTATTAAAAGGGGATGAGGAGAAGTGATTACCATGGACAGAGCCTTTGGACCCAGCCTGGAAGAAGCCTCTGCAGGAGGCTGAGTCTGTGAGCCTCTCAGAGGTCCAGAGCAGCTGGACCTCTGAGGCGTTTATACATGGTTTCCATGCCCTCCTTCCTTTCCCTCCCCCAGGCCTCCTTGTCCTTGGCCTGGAGGGTGTTCCCTCAGGGTAAAAAACCACCTCTCCCTGGCCAAGTCTGCCGTTCCCAGCAGAGTCGAGCAGGAGCTCCAGCCGAGGCCCAGGCAGCCCCATGTGAAACTCTCCATTACCACGTGGAGATCGCCTTGAGATTCCAGGCACTGTGCCTTGGGACGGGCGAGTCGCTAGGCAATGGCTTTCTTTACTCCAAGTGTGGCAGCAAGGCTTTAAAAACACAGCACTCTCAATAGGATCCTGGCTTGGGGAGGATAGAATCCTAAACTTCTTTCCAGCATCTCACTTAAAGAAACAGGCCAGCCAGGAATTTGGAGTCAGATGCCCCAGCTGGAGTTGGTGTCAAGACCTGCTCTGCAAAATGGCACAGGCTGGCACCAATGCGGCCACTGTCTCCTACCCAGCCCATGAGGAACACTCTATCCAGGGTCTGTCCAGGGGTACTGGCTCCTGGTCTTCAAAGGGGACCCAATGGCCTCTGAGTGCACAGAAATGGGGGGACACCATGGGAAGTTGCTAAGCTGTAGCAAAGGGAGACTTGCTGTCACGTCTGCTGCCCCAAGACCTGAGTGGACCTTGGGAACCACAGAAAAGGGGCTTGGGGGTCACCACAGGCTGGGGATAGTCACCTGTCCAGTAATCCCTGTCTCGTGCATGTGGCCTGAGGCTTGTCCAGCTGACATTTTCATCAGGAGAGGAGGCTCACTGCATCCCTGCCTGCCACTCTAACCTACACTCCCTGTAGCCTCTCTAGCTGCTCTGGCCTGGCCCCAGTAGGCAAAGCCACATTCAGTGGTCTTCACCCAAATGAGCTCCTTGCTCTCCTTTCATGGTCAAGGGAAGAAGTGGGATGTTTTTGGCTCACAGCCAGTCAGGCATCAGCCAGTGTCACCCATAAAAGCCTCCTCTCAGAATTGCTATGGCCAAGGATACTATTGGCATCAGGTCATTCTAACCAGACACGTCCTGCTAAGTGACAGACCTTCTTTCTTGTTGCCTCAGTTTTCCCATCTGTAAAATGGTGTTTCTGGAAATAGGATGGGGAAGAGAGATCACCCAGTTTCTTCTTGTGCTAAATCCAGAAGTGAGAGTGAAATGTTGTAGGCTTCACAGAACACAGGCCATCATTGAGGTTGGGAAGTTTCCACAAACAGCCTTTGTGGAGGTGCAGGGCAGAGCCACGTGATGTGATGATTACAACACCCAGGGGTGGTGTTCACTGGGTGACAAAAAGCTGGTGCTGAAGTTTCTCTCCAAAGACTCTTTGCACCTTTGCTTAAGTAGCCTTTTTAGCTGCCTGAATCTAGATTGTGGAGAGCCTCAGGAATGCCTGCCAGGGTTGAATTCCACAGTCTGCCCTCAGAGAACTCAGGATACTCATCTGTTAAGTGGACGTAAGTCACACTCTTTGGAGTCTATTTTCTCACTTAGATAAAAAGGACCAAGCACATTCTTAACAGCTCAGGTGTTGGTCCATTTCACTGAGCCTGACAAGCAAGTTGATCTTTCTGGGAAAGGCCTTTGCTTCTTCCGGCCTCTGAGGACCTCGGTCCACAGCAGGAGGCCAGCAGGAGGCCTCCAAGCATTGAAACTGCCCCGCCCACCCAAGGGCTTAATTTAGACCCCTCGACAGGTTGACTCTGCCAGCATGATCTGACCCATTTCATTTCCTACCTGTAGCAAGTAAGAAAAAGAAATGGAAATATTCCCTTCTGCAGACTGGTGTGAAATCTCTAGCTAGACTTTTCTAACTGTAAAAACAGTCAGTGGGCTTAGAAATGATAATACATGCAAGGTTTTGGAAAAACCAAGCCGAGAGTCCATACACTCAGATCCTTGGACCTCAGCATCTCTCCGGCCGCCCCTCCACTCCTAAAAGGCCTGACCACCCCCACCAGCCCCTGTCACAGCTGCCCCAACAGCTCAGCCACCCACCTTCTGGCCCCACGGAGTCTTCACTCAAGGAAGCCCATAATCCCACCAAACATTGGCACTGTGGGGGAGCAGGCTATTTGGGGCTCACTCAGCCAAATGACAGGGCTTCTGTTGTCACCAGCATCTAGTGGGAGTGCCTCACTCCAGGCCCCTTTTGTCCCTCTACCCCCTCTCTTCTTTCTCAATTCCCCCGGAAAATCAGGAAGTGAACAGTTGTCTCCCTTGCTGGTCTATATTCATGTAATTAGTGCTATTTAATTCCACGATGAGCCAAAGCTCATAAAATACAAAACATATTTCAGCTGTGTGCCGAAAATCTTGGCAGAAATCTCCACTGCAGCCGGAAGCTGAACGGAGATATATTTGCTCCTTAAAAAAAAAAAAAAAATTCAGAATGACGGCAACAAAGTTTTGGGGCCAGGCACTACTACCTGAGAATATGTAAGGGGGTAGCAGAATAAGGATTTTAGGACATAAAGTTTGGAAATAATCTCTATCACCATGACAACACTAAATTTAAGAAATATTTAGTATAGATCAAGTCATAAGTGTAATATATAGTGTACATGCCAGAAGAACATGTCATACATCGTAAGGAGGTTGTTTTGGTCCCACTCATTCCTTACTCCCAAGAATTAACATGTGCTTTAAGGATTTGGGTCCCAGTCTCTGAGTCATCTTGCCTTTCCCATTGGGCACACACCTGCAAGTCAAATGGCCAAGAAGATGTGCAGTTTCTGGCAATGATTCCAAATTAACTAACACATCCCCATCTCCCAGCTCTTTTTCCCCTGACCCCTGGACTGTGATGAAACCTCACCCTATCTCTGTGTTTGTGCTAGCAACACCTGGGCAAGGAACAGGAAGTCTCATCCCCTTCCTCCCCAACTTCACAAAGCCGGGCACAGAAGGGTGAAGCACCGGGGACTCCATCCTCTCAGGTGCCCGTGACTGTAAAGTAGATGTGTCCTCAACAAGCCGACCTCTACCTCTGAAATCAACACCAGGTCCTCTTGCCAGGGCTCCTGACATAACAGATTCCCTCCTATGGCACCCCTATGACTTGGTCATGCCCTCTTCCTTTTTCAGGTGACAGGAATACAGAAAGGAGCATGTTGGTAGAGGGCCCAGGGCAGGGCCTGGCAGAGGCGAGATTCATGTTGGATGCTACTGACATCCCCCTTTCAGGACCTGCTCAGAAGCTGTGTCCATGGGGAAAGAGAGGCCATGAGGTGGACTGGGGTGTGATAAAGGGTCAGATCCACTGCAAGACCCAGGAGGCCTTTCAGTAGACTCAGTAGCTCTTCTGAATCCACTCTGTGGACTAGCTCCACAGACACAGACACAGCATGCTCCATGCAGAGGGGACAACACCTGCCAGCTCCCACTGCCCTCCTACTCTTATGCCACCCAAAGCTCCATCATAAACACAACCATCACCACCTCTCATTGGTGGAATGCTTTGCCTTCTCTAAGCTCTTTCATAGGCAATAAACCACTCATGGCTCCAAACATATATGACCACCCCGACCCAACCCATTAGGATTATTGCCGAGGCATGACTTTGGATGTCAGAGAATCTCATTAACTTTCCCAAAGTCATGCCATTCCTCTCTCTATGCCTCAGGTCTTCTGTTGATCCAATACTTTCCTAATAAACTCCAAAGCTGGCTGGGTGTGTTGACTCAAGCCTGTAATCCCAGCACTTTAGGATGCCAAGGCAGGCAGACTGCTGCTTGAGCCCAGGAGTTCGAGATTAGCCTGGGCAATTTGGTGAAACCCCATTTCTACAAAAAATACAAAAATTAGCCAGGCATGGTGGCACATACCTGCATTTCCAGCTACTCAGGAGGCTAAGGCAGGAAGATCACTTGTGCCTAGGAGGCAGAGGTTGCAGCAAGCTGAGATTGTGCCACTGCACTCCAGCCTGGGTGGCAGAGGAAGACTCTGGCTCAAAATAAATAAATAAACAAACCCCAAAGCCACCCACCAGAGTCATCACTGGGGATTGTATAGCAAAAGTGGGAAGGGAAATTTGTCTAGAAGGCCCATGATAAATGCACAGATGTTAACTGGGAAGAGAGAAAAGCCTTCTGACTTGTTCTGGCCTGTCACCTTGATAGGCCTTGAAAACTTGTGCACAATGGAGCTCAAGGAGGTGGCACCATTGAGCAAGCTCTCGGGGGCCAAGGGCTTGTCTGAAGAAACTAACCAGCAGGCAGGGAAGATGGCCCATGTCTTCTTCATGCATTCGTTCACCAACACTTATTCAGCTCCCTAGACTCTACATCGGGAACCTACATTCTGGGGGTGCAGCAATGAGTAAGACAACAAGGTTTTTGGTCTCACAGAGTTTACATTTAATAGGGAGGATACACAATAAACAAGAAAAATAACTATTTTCAGATAGTGTTAAGACCTAAAAGAAAAAAGAAGCAAAGTCATTTGCTACAAGATAACTGTTGCAAGCATGACCTCAGAGAGACCAACCCTGGCTTCTCTAGTTGGAATAGTCATGGTTGGTATCTCTGAGGTGACACTTGCAGGGGGACTGAATGGCTAGGGGGAGCCAGCCACGCAAAGATTTGGGAGAGGAGCTTTCTAGGCCAAAGGAAATGTAAATGCAAAGACACTGAAGCAGACTTGGCAAGGAAAAGGCAGAAGGCCGAGGGGCTGGAAGGCCCAGAAGAGCACAGAAGGATGGGTGATGGGGTGGGAGAGAAGAGAGACAGCAGATGCCAGAGGGTATATTCCAAATGGCAGGAAAAGCCATGAAAAACTTCTAAGCAAGGGAATGACATGGTCAGGGTCTATGGCTAGCAAGCTCAGTCTGGCTGCTGTGTAGAGAATGGTTTTTGGGTGGAAGAGGAGTTCACTGAGGAGTGACAGCAGCCTGACTCAGGTGACAGTGTCAGAAAGCGAGACTGGTTGCTCCAGCAGGGGTTGCTGGTGATGTGGAAACGAGGGGGGCGGAAGAGAGGGACTTAGTCACAACTCCTTGATTTTTGGATTGAGGATCTGGGTGGGTGCTGGTGCCATTTAACTGATATGGGGAAATCAGGGCAGGGGAGCAGAGAAGGCAAGAGTTCTTTTTAGGATGTCAAAGGTGAGGTTGTCTAGAGGGCCCACCTGGCCCAGGTTGATGCTCAAGAGAACAATCAAGGGAGGTGACTCACAGAGAACCACACTGTGTGTTCTGCAGAAGGCATCTCATGTAAATGCTCCTAGGAGGATGCTAATGTCATCCTTATTCTCTGGATGAGAAGCTGATTCTCAATAACTACGATGAAGTGAGGCTAAGATATCAACCTAACCCTGCAAAAAGCCCCATAGAGATGGGGGCCTTGTAACTGTGACGGCCCCTGGGTAGATGCAGAGATTGTACCAAGGGTCCTTGGCTGGAAGAACGGGATGTCAGTGAAAGAATTTTACTTAGGAACCTAGAATTTGATGCTTATTTTTTTGTGAAGGAAGAACTACCACAGCAAAACTTGATTTTACCAAAGGGAAATTACTGATGCTTATGCAGTACAGGCTACTTTATAAACTTCATAAATTCCCAACCAAAGTTAATAACATTCAAGGATTGAAAATGGAAAAGGGGAAACAGCATTGATCATATACTTCTTAGCAAGGAGCCCTCTCTTCTCTCAAGTCATAAAGAGTGTCCTGGGTGCCCCATTATATAAAACAGTGAAGGGCTAAAGGCCAGCCTGAAGGAAATTAGGCTGAAACCAAAATAACTCACACTAAAAGCAAGACTTTTTTTTTTTTTTTTTTTGAGATGGAGTCTCACTCTGTCACCCAGGCTGGAGTGCAGTGGCGTGATCTCGACTCACTACAACCTCTGCCTCCTGGGTTCTCGCCATTCTCCTGCCTCAGCCTCCTGAGTAGCTCGGTGCTCATCACCACGCCCAGCTAATTTTTTATATTTTTAGTAGAGACGGGGTTTCACTGTGTTAGCCAGGATGGTCTCGATCTCCTGACCTCGTGATCCACCCGCCTCGGCCTCCCAAAGTGCTGGGATTACAGGCATGAGCCATTGCGCCTGGCAAGACTTTTTTCAAAAAAAAACATATTAACATGTTTAAAACTCGTGATAAAATATACATTACATAAAAGTTACAATCTTCACAACTTTTAAGCATACAGTTCAGTGACATTAAGTATACCCATGTCATGGTGCAACCATCACTGCCATCCACAGCCATTTCATCTGCCCAAACTGAAACCCTGTACCCATCAAATACCAACTCCCCATCCCCTCACCCCCTGCCCCTGACAACCTCCATTCTACATTCTATGTCTATGAATTTAACTATCCTAGGTATCTCATATGAGTGGGATCATTTAGTATTTTTCCTTTGTGTCTGGCTGCTTTCACCTAGCTTAATGTCCTCAAGGTTCATTCATGTGGTAACATGTAGACAACATTGTGTCTTTTTGTTTTGTTTTTGAGAGACTCGGTCTCGCTGTCACTGAGGCTGGCATGCAGTGACATAATCACGGCTCACTGCAGCCTCTAACTCTTGGACTCAAACAATCCTCCCACCTCAGCCTTCTGGGTAGCTGGGACAGCAGGCACAGGCTGCTACACCTGGCTAATTTTTTAAATTTTTGTAGAGTTGAGTCTCAGTATATTGCCCAGGCTGGTCTCGAATTCCTGGACTCCAACAATCCTCCCACCTCAGTCTTACAAAATGCTGGGATTATAGGCTTGAAAGATGGTTTTTAATAAAGATCCATTTTGCGGGGGGCACCAGAAACTTCTGGGTTTTAAGTAACTCTGGTTTACAGTTGCCAGTTCATGGACACAGGTGAGAAAGGGAAGACCTAGAGAAAACTTGTGAACAAATGCCTGTCAAGCCTTATTGGGTGAAAACATGTCCCTTTCACCAACCTGCATCTCCAGACCCACAGGATTATAATAATATAGCACTGAGAAGGACACCAGTCCCTCCCAAGGCTCTGCCCTGAAAGGGTCCCCTATTAAGCAAGTATGAGCAACACTGCGTCACCCTCCTGGGGAGCCATGATGCATGTCAGCTCACTAAAAGTCCTGAGAGGTGGTGCTTTGATAAGCAAACCCATGGAAGGTTTGTGAACCAGGGTTTCTCAAATTTGTTTGACCAAGGAAGCTTTTCTTGCTTAACCCCTATTATGACCTCTGGGAACACTGTTCCATGGTACACACCTTGGGAAATGCTGGCATGTTGGTTTCCATTCCTCAAGGCACTTTCACATCTATTTTCTCACTAGTCTTTATAGAAACCCTGTCAAGTAAATTGAGAAACTTAAAGCAATTTGCTTCACTTATTGAAACGAAAACCCAAGCTCTCAAGATTTAGTACTGGAAGGAAAATCTCTAGGTGAGGAGAAGCAACGGGAGCGAGTGGTACAGACTGCACTCCTTGATATTCCCTTCCCACCGAAGGCTCATGCATGGAACACATTGCATCCTCCATCACCATGGCCCCATGGAGACATAGCAGCCCTCCCGTTAATCTCCTGGCAGATGCCTGCATGCCTGTGACAACTGCCTTCTCCTGATCCTCTTAGCACAGATGAGAGAGGACACAATTTTCTCTGATTATAAGAAATCTGACAGGAAAACAATGTAGAGAAAGGAGGAAGGATAAAATGAGTCTATCTGAACAAAGTGTAGGTTTCAGTTTCATCCCCTCCTAGCTCATTCCCAGACTCAAAGGCCCCGCCAACCCACACACCCAAATTGCTGATTTGACTTCTAAGGTGCCCTGCCTGAATGGTTCACTTCCTTGCTGCCTGTAGTGCATGTACTCCTGGCGCCCCTGTTGGGGCTGCTGTTTTATTTGGGGATAATGACTCTTCTGTCCTGCCCTATGGGGTAAGGCTATGCTTGTGAGGGTTGGACATGGCTTCTCAAGAAGGAGGTGAACATTTATGGTGGCAGTCATCCAGGTGGCTCTCAAATAGGTCACTAGGACTGATGGCACACCTTCACAGCTAGGACAGGGACCTCCCATCCCTCTTTGGTGCATAGTCTTCATGCCTAAACTTTAAGGGGTCTTGAGGGTCTGGCTAGTGGTCAAAGACAGACCCTGCCCCATGGTGGCACAATGGGTGTTAAACAGGGCCACTCTACAAGAGACACCGATGAAGCAAAATAAACCATAACTTGGAAACCCCATTGACTTGTTATAGTAACTGTCTCTATTTATTTCACTTTTATCACCCCCAGGCCCCGGGTTAAATCCTGTTAAATGTCCAGCCTTATGTTAGCCATGCTCTTAGAAGTTAATGAACAGTTGTAAATCCAAACTTAGGATGTAGATTATTGGGAAGATGCATTCCGTTCTCTGGACCCAATGTGGCCAAAGCTGCAGTAACTGGCAGAAGAAACTGAAATCTTTAGACAAGAGCTGAGGCTGCAGGACCTCAGCACCTCCTCAAGTAGACGTTCTTCCTCCATTGCCAAGTCTAGAGTCTGAGTTTTATTTTGCTCAGCAAGGTAAGAATTACCTTACTGAGAAAATCTTGCCATCCACCTCTCAGGAGCTACTCTCCCAGATACCCAACTGCCTTCAAAGCTTGTAGGCATTTTAGGCAGGAATTACCATCCCCATTGAGCAGATGAGGAAAGTGAAGCTTAAAGAGGCTAAATGCCTTTCTCCACGTCATAGAGATTTTCCCAGGAAACTACAGTGAGTAAGGGCAGCACAATGTGGCACAGTGTGAAACAGACTCAAAAAAAAAAAAAAAAAAGAATTGGAAAGAAATGAAGCAATCTCTAGTGAACGGACGAACAAGATTCAGTCCAAACTGAAAAATCAATGAGGCAAAGGCTCAGCCTGCAAAAATCGATGAGGCAACGGACCAGTAACCTGTATTCCCAGCTGAATTGACACCCGACTGCATTACAGTCATATTTGTATTTGCCCAGACCGACTCCCCATGCCATCTGCCAGCGTACTGCCCACATGCCAGACTCAACCCCCACGCACGTGCCCACCTGATCCAATCTGAAGAGTATCTTCCAACAGCCCTGAGAGGTAGCTGATAGAGCCTGCACACAGAGGCAAGGGAACAGAGCCCCTGGAACAAGGAGATAAGGTGACCTTCTGAGAGTTAATTTAGTAACAATCAAGACATCTGCATGGAAGCACCAGATATATGCAGAAACCACCTTACAAGGGCAAGGTGTCCCCAGGTCTCCACTGAAAAAGCAGGGAAGTGAAGCCCAATCAGGGTGACAAGGTTTCTTCCCCAGGACAAGAATATAACTTAAGAAGGCTATAATCTAAACAGCTTGAATAAAAAAGGTATTAACCAACTCGGGATGGTCGGCTCGGAGAACAGAGTAAGCAGCATGAGTGCTTGGTTTTTAATCTCATGTCAGCCAGGGAGGGAGAGCTGTGGTTGACTCACCAGGAAGGTGAACTCCCAGGAGGCGCAGCAGTTGGACACGAGGCTTCTCCACGGTGCGGACTACATTGTTCTGAAGAACACCCAGCCTCCTGGTCCCGATCCATGCTCCCCCAAGGAGCAGCCAACCCACCAATGTGTCTTTCTTACTGGAATATTCCCAACTGTATTCAGGAGTTCACCCTCCACACATGGCCGCACCCCAGAAGCAGACAGCCATGATTGGAATAAGCCAATGATTCCCAGCGTCAACCAACAGCTGTGATTGGATTAAGCCAGTCATGCTGGTCTCCTTCTCCCTGCCAGTGATGAGTTTAGGAACAGCCATGCCATCCAAGCCTGATGAATGGGACTGAATGAGAAGCCTGCCAGGGGCTTCAGGAATATAATTCTTTTGCTCTTTAAAAGAGACACATGTGAGGGAGCACCTCTCTTCCTTACTTGTCCACCTGTTTACAATGCCTGGAACTGTGGCAGACTTCTTGTGCCCATGAGAGAGGCACCACTGATGTGCCTGCAATGGCTGAACAGAGAGAAGGGAAGTGCCAGGAGTAGGATGATGCAGGGGAGCTGCTGAATGACCAGTTTTAGAGCCGCCCAACTTCTTGTGTGAGGTCTTCTTGTGTGAGGCCACCATTCACTTATGGTTCACACTATGACTGGTCCTACCAGAAGGTGAAAGCATCTCACTGACTCACCCAGTACTCCCTCAGGCTACAGCTGTGCTCGCTGATGATACTTTGCTGCCATGAAGACTATGAAGGGTGTCTAGGACAGCAACAGCCATTCTTTCATTAGCTGGATAAGAGCAGACTCCAGCAATGAATAAGATGGCATTTTATCTTAAATATCAATATCCTTCGGACTAGAATGAGTTAGTCCTGAGAATCTGTTCATCTCTGGGTACACACCAGCAAAGCCAGCCCCAGTCCATAATAACCTCACCCTGGAAGGCCCTACCTGGCAGCCACTGGCTGCCTCCCATTGCAGGTTGGTGTCACCTTGTTTAACAGCAATCAAAGGGAATAACAGAAATAGCAGAAAACACCTGCTACCTTCTCATCCCCACTCTACCTCATATCTCCTCAAATCCTCCCTACTCTGCATACTTATTTTCATGTCTTTAGATGAGCTATATATTTCTTACCCACCTCGTGGCATTTTGGAAAGAATAAAATTAAATCAATATCAAAAATACAAGGTGTTACAGAAATCATGGAATTTGGGACATGAAGGCTGTGTTGGAAATCTTTTCAACTTACTATGCATTGGATTCACTGGGAAAGTTTTTTTAAAAACACAGATTTCAGCACCCCACTCCCAGTAACTCTGGTCTAAAGGGTCTAGGGCAGACATCAATACTTTTTAAAAGCTTCCCAAATAGGTATTCTTTTTTTTTTTTTTTTGAGACAGACTCTTGCTCCGTCGCCCAGGCTGGAGTGCAGTGGCACGATCTCGGCTCACTGCAAGCTCCACCTCCTGGGTCCATGCCATTCTCCTGCCTCAGCCTCCCGAGTAGCTGGGACTACAGGTGCCTGCCACCGTGCCCGGCTAATTTTTTGTATTTTTAGTAGAGACGGGGTTTCACCATGTTAGCCAGGATGGTCTCGATCTCCAGACCTCGTGATCCACCTGTCTCGGCCTCCCAAAGTGCTGGGATTACAGGCGTGAGCCACCGCGCCCGGCCCCCCTAATGGATATTCTTATATGCAGCCAGAGTGGATGAGAACCACTGATAGGCAAACCCTGTCACGTGCAGATGAGGAAGCAGGCCCAGGGTTCAAAATCACGCATCTGCTGGCAAGAAAGCCAGGGCCCTTGGGGTCTGATCTCTTGAGCCCCAGACTGGGTATCTTTTCATCATGCTTCTGTGTCAACTCCAGGGTATTTAGATCATTATTATTAATAGACAGAGAGAGGAAGCATAGGAGGAAGACTCACCAAGGGCCATGAGGAAACTTCTAGGGATGATGGATATGCTCATTACCTTGATTATAGTGATGGCTTCACAGGTCAAAACTTATTCAACTGTCTAAACATGCAGTTTATGGAATATCAATTATATCTCAACAAAACTGTATTTAAAAATAGACCCAAAAGGTAACAAACATAAAGAGACAACATATTTGCAAATCAACTATCTGATAAGAGTCTAATATCCAGAATATATAAAGAATTTCTACAACTCAACAACAAACAGATAAACCAGTTTGAAAATGAGCAAATGACTTAAAGAGACATTTCTCCAAAGAAGATATATAAATGGTCAATCTGCATTTCATTAGCCATTAGGGAAATGCAAATCAAAACTACAACAAAATACAATTTCACATCCACTAGAATGGCTATAATCAAGAAAACAGAAGGTAACAAGTATTGGTGAAGATGTGGAAAAATGGGAACTCTTGGATACTGCTGGTGAAAGTGTAAAATGGTTTATTCAGCTACTGTGGAAAACTATTTGATGGTTCCTCAAAAAGCTAAACATAGAATTACCACATGATCCAGCAATTCCACTCCTAAGTATATTCCAAAACAGAAATTCAGACAGATATTTGTACAACAATGTTCATTGCAGACAACGTTCAAGAGTTAAAAGATAGAAAGAACCCAAGTGTCCATCAACAGATGAACCAAGAAACAAAATGTGATATATCCTTACAATGGAATATTATTCGGCCGTATAAAGAATGAAGTTTTGATATGTCTACAAATGAATGAACCTTAAAAAATTATGCTAAGTGAAATAAGCCAGACATAAAAGGACAAATATTGTAAGAATCTACTCATCTGAATCTCAAGAATAGGCAAATTCCTACACAGAAAGTAGAACAGCGGTTACCCAGAGCTGGGAGGAGAAGAGAATGGGGAGTTATTAATGGCAACAGAGTTTCAGTTGGGGAAGATGACAAAGTTCTGCAGATGGATGACAGCTTTAGTTACACAACATCATGAGTGTAATTAATGCCACTGAATTTTACACCTAAAATGGTTAAAATGGAAAATTTTATGTTTTATGTACTCTACTACCACAAGTATTTTTAAATACAGACACACTGTAGTCCTCTGCCATCCAACACTCATAATTACTGTCTGTATTTGTAAAACATGTTACAGATTAATTAATAACAAGGAAAAGGCTTATGAAGTTATGATGCACTAAGAACTCTACATGAATTACCTATTCTATTTCTCTTAATAGTCTATAAGGTAGATATTATTATGATCTTTATTTTATAGACAAGAAAACTGAGTCACAGAGAGCAGGAAATCTGTCCCAGACCACAAAGTTAGTATGTAATAGAATAATGTTTTTCATCTGGTAACTTCCTAGAAATGCAAATTCTCAGACTTCACTCCAGACCTAAGGAAGCTGTGTTTAGACAAGACTGCCAGGTGATTCCGAGGCATGGTCAAGTTTTAGAACCACTGTAATAGAGCCAAAATCGAGTTCAGTTAAGAACCTGAACTTTTGAGTGCTATGACAAGCAGCAGTCATTCTTAACAAAGAGCAGTGGTTCTCTCACTTAAGGATGCATCAGAATCACCTGAGTGCATTCTTGCCTGGAGTGATTCTCACCTGGAGCCCATCTTGAGTAGGCTGATTTGGTGGGTCTTGGGAAGGGCTTGGTAATTTGCATTCTTAACGAGTTTCCAGGTAACACTCATAGCCCAGGGAGGACACTTTGAGAATCACTAATATACAGAATCTGATTATTATCCACATTTTACAGATGCGGTAACTCAAAATCCGACATTGTAAATCCTAGAACCACAAAAGGGGTTAGTTATTGGCTGGGCCTAGAGCCTCAGTCCAAAGCTTTTTTCACTACAGCATAAAGCCATCACCCCAGTGATCCGGATGCTTCCAGGTGTCAACTTGGCACAACCTCCCTCAAAGCCAACACAGGTCGAAGACATAAAAGACGTTTTTACCCATTCCAACAAACTGGCATTAGAGTGATCTAAAAAACTAACTGGCACTTGTGCCAAAGAAATGCAGTAAGAAGACAGAAAAATGAAGGGACAATAATAACTACAGCCTAGTTTGGGGGTCAGGACTCTGTCACAGTGGAATCTAAAACCTGACCATGCTTCAGAATCACTTGGTGGCCTTTTATAAACACAGGTTCCACAGGTCTGGAGTGGGACATGAGAGTTTGCATTTCTAGAAAGTTTCCAGGTACAAATGCGTGGACGCAGTTGGGAAGAACTAGAATATGGGTCACTTCCTCTTTATTCTAATGAAATCAGTTGACTCTTATGCAAGTGAAAGAAAATTTTCTTTCCTGCCTTGTTTGAAAAAATATGACATCATACCATCCTTTATGCACAATGCATTATCCTTCATATGTTTTATTACCATCACCTGTAATGTTCTATACATCTCCAGATTCTCCTCTTTCCAAACCATTTGTCGTCTCTGATCATGCTACTCTGCTACTCGAGAATCTTCGATGGCTCCCTATTGCCTACACAGTGAGGGACAGACTTACCATTGTATTCAAAGACCTCCATCATCTGACTTCATGGTTTCCACTCTAATAGAACTACTCTCTATTGCCCATGCATGTCCTGTGCTTTCCTGTTGTCATGCCTTCACCCAGTTGTTCCCTTTACCTAAGATTCCTTTTTCCTCCTTCCTTCCCCATCTCTACACTTACAAATGTGACCTGAGACGAACTATTTATTCCCTCTAGGCCTCAGTTTTCTTAAGCTTAAAACAGAGATGACAGTAGGATCTTCCTTGTAGCTTGTGATGAGGAATAAGTAGGGCAATCAGTGGAACTGGTTGCCACCACCACAAATCCCTCCTAACTTCCAAACCGAAGGGATTTCTGTCCTTCCTTTAATTTCCAGAATAATAGAACCTGTATACACATTATCATTATCATGTTCTACTTTGCACTTGCCATAATGTTTATACCTATATTCCCTTTGCTGCTAAGGAAACCCCATTAAGGTGAAGATATGCTTCTTATTTTCAGTTGCATGTACAGTACTCAGCACAGTATAAAAACCCACTCAAAGTAGGAGGAACAAATGATCAGGACTGTTTTACCTTAAATTGCTTCCTAGAGCTGCCCTTGCAGTGCTCTGAGGTCCCATCATAGGTAGCCAAATCCTCGGGTGGAACATAAACTCAGGAACTGGAGAGGTGCAAGGCCCCCAACATGAAAAGAATTAACTTGTCTCCAGGCATCACCTGTTCAAAGGGTTCCCTGGAATCCACAGAGGCCAGCCTCAGCCCTATTTTCCAACCCAAGCACCTTCTAATAATTCAAGGATTCCCATCCACATCAGGACTCCTCTGTGCTTACTTAAAACAAAAAACCTTGGCTCCACAAGAAAACCATTTTTCTCTATTTGATGCTCTGGGCCTCTGTTCTCCTTTTGCTCTGCTAGTCTAAGAAACTGCAGCTGGCCTGCCCACCTCGGGGAGCTCTGATCAGTGGAAGCCGGGCTTCTTGAGCACACAGGCTGCAGAATCAGAGAGCTCTGCTCTCCCTTCCGTGCCTGCTGCCAGCACCCAGCCCTTCCTCCCTTCACCGCCCATCTTGGAGCCATCACCCATCCCACACTAACCCACCTCCTTGAACAAGGCCACCTCATCCTCTCATCTTAGAACCAAGAACTCTGGTTTGGGACCACTTCCCACAGAACCAGACCCCTGTGGGGTTGCTCTAAAGGACAGAATAAGGATATTATTATTATTATTATTATTATTATTATTATTATTATGTTAACAAGTCACAGGCAACAAAGGCAATGAGATTCAAAGACATTCCTTGGTGGCTGAGTGAAGGCTGAAGAAAGGGAAATAAAATGGTTGCTTTATGAGAACTCCCAAGGCCAGTAAAGAGGAAGAAAAGGCCAGTGAAGAAGAAGCCGCAGCTTGAGCGTGTGTAGTAGTAAAGAGGAGAGGGGAACAGGAATTCACACTGAAACAGAAAGCCGGTCAGCTTCAACAAGGAGAGGATACAAGACTACTTGGCTGGAACAGGGATACCTGGTGAGAAATCCAATCAGCAATTCCAGATCTTCCCTGACTCTGCTCCAAGTCTCCCCAAGTCACCAGCCTCAGGGCCACCGCCCCTACTAACTACTTCCACCATTAGACCCCCTCCCCTCTGTGGGAGGGCCCATGAAACAGCAGCAACTTCCAAGTGAGAGGAGCCAAGTGAGAGACCTGAGGTTCCTTCCAGCCCAGCCCTCCCTACCCTGGCGTCCACATATCTAAGCCTGATGCAGAGACCGAGAATCTGGCTCCAGGGGCCCTGTCCACGGGTGCCTGCCCGTGAGTGTTGTGTGTGCACAGATTCTGTAGTGGCAGAATGGGGTGAGGAGGCACAAAGAGCCTCTAGCCTGAGAGCAGCCACGAGCTGGAGCAAATGGGATGAACACTGGGTTGGCTGGCACTCAAAGCCTTTTATTTTAGTAGTCTCCAAAAGAAGGGCTATGGAAAGAAAATACTAGAACTTCTATTTAAATCTATTTGTATCTCAAAAGACTGAAACATAACAGCTCTACTAATATTTGATATAAAGAATGGGCACCATTACTGGGTGTGTTGAGGGGCATGGGTCTTACAGGTGCCTGAGAGCAGATGGCACCATGATGCTGAGGCTGACACGGTGCCCCCATTCCTTAACCTGCCATCAGTATTTAGCAAGATATGACAGTATACCTGAGCCAACTCAGGAAACTTACGATTTACTGCATTATTTCACTTCAATAATCCAGTGTTTTAAAAACTAGGCAAGTGGCTTTAAGGGCTTCCTATCAGGAGAATATGGATAGAAAATAACACATAAATAATGCAGGCACTGGTAATCAATAAGAAAATGAAGATGTGATCCTTCCACGCCTAGTATAGCTCTTCATCATCCATATTACAAGCTGCAGGACTGACTTATCAGACCAGAAATCAACCCGTCTCCAAATAAAAAAGAAATCAAAATTATGAAGAAGACTATTTTGATATCTGGATTTATGTTCACCATCATTAATGATGAACCTCCCAATGAGCGCTGATTTACTTAGAGACAATGCCCAATGGATGGGGGCACATGCCAAAAACATCAGAGACCAAACGTCATTCCCCAGCTTTGTTGAGGGTTCTCCTGGCTTGCAGAGGCAGAGGAGGGGCTGTGGTCTGATTGGTGGGTTTCCATGGGAGAACAGCAAGAGGGGGCCACACTCAGGAACCTCAAGACCCAGCCCTTGGTAATGGCCTTTTGTGGCTGAGGCCAATGAGCTTATCTCCCCTCCTACCCTCTTCCTCATTTCAGCTGCAGAGTTGGGGCTCCAGAGGAAAGGAAAGGGGTCCCTTGGTATTCAGGACCCTGATTCATCTCATTTACCTCGATGGCAGCCGCCCCATACCCCACACCTCACTGTCCCACCAATTCACTAAGAAAGCCAAAAGGAAAGTGTGACCCCGAGAGAATAGAACCCAGGTCCTTTTGTTCCCAGGCTCATGCATTATACCTTGGCCAAGATCCCCTCTGCAGGCCACACAGGCAGGATCTTTTCCCGATGATTGAAAAATCAAGGCATCTTCCCCTGCACAATAGGAGCTAATTACAGAGAACTTGCCACAGGCCAGGCACGTGGCTGAACACTTGACCCCCATCATCTCCATTAATCCCCACCACAACCCTACAAGGTAGGTCTTATTACCTATTAGACAGAGGGAAAAACTGGGGTTTACAGAGAGTAGATCATTTTAAAGGCTGCAGCCCAGACTCAAAGCCAGGCTCCAGAATCTCTGCTCCCACCTCTCTCCTGCTTCCCACAGCAATTGGGAACGCCAAACTTGGAGAAAAATTTACCTTCGTCTTATGACCTTGGATGAGTTACTCTCTGAACCTCGGGCCCTCGTGCATAAAATAGGGTTATAATAGGACATACTGCATTGGGCTTTTGTGAAGATTAAATGAGTTAATAAGTGTAAATGCTTCAAACAGTGCTGCACACATAGTAGCTGCTGTATTCGTGTTTGCGGTTATTATTGCCATCATGACTGTGTTATATTGCTCTCCCTAGTAAGTTCAGCTTTTCTTCCCGTTGTTCCCTATAAGTGACTAATTTTTATCCTTTTATCCCAGTCTTGATCCTTGCAACAGACCAAGGGAGAAGTTGTGCATTACAGAGGGCAAAGACTAAATTCCCCTCCCTAAGCCTACCTCCACCTCTGCATGCACCCCACTGACACATAGAGGTCTCAACAAATAGAACGAGGACCTCAATGGTGCAGAAGGAAGGAGAAGGAGGCTTCTGAACAAGGCTTCCTTCAGCCCCTGCAGGGCCCCCATGTGGCACCGCCAAGCTTCTCCTCTGAGTAAACCTGCCAGATATAGGCTGCTCTACCAGGGCTCCAGACACCTGGAGATTAATTAGGCAGCCAGTCCTTGGGCAAATCAGCCCAGAGGACCAGCCACAAGGAGCTGCAGAGAGAGGCTGGTAGGCTGTAATCCTAGAGCCAGCCGCTGAGTTGCCTGGTCCAGCAGCTATGGCAGTGGCAGCGACTCATACACCACCCCTAAGCGAGGAGATGCTGCCCTAAACGTGTGGCTGACTTTGACAAGTCGAAGGTCCCAACTCCAAGAAGTTAGGGCAGAAAGAGACAGTCATGAGGAAAGTATTTCTGAAGAAAAGCAGATTATTTTGAGCACGAACTGCTGAGTCCCCACTCTGTGTCAGCCTCTGCTTCTTGCCAAGGAGTGTTGCTAAGCTGATCTTCCTCCCAGGAGCATTAGGCTGACTTAAAAGATGGCAAGGAAGCAAGCAACTAGAGAAGTCCGGGAAGCCTTGAAGCGACAGGTTACGTATAAACTGCACTTGGGGGCTGCTGCCTGGAGGAGTAAGCTTTCTTTCTGGATTCTTCCAAAGGGCAGAAGCGGGGCCTGCAAGTGGAGGTCAGAAGACAGAGATCTTGATCCTCTCTGAGACCACACCGTCCACAGGGCCAGCCTGGCAATGGGTCAAGCTACCCCAGACATATCCAGGCAGCAGCCAGGTGCCCTTTTCGTGTGCACCAGACTCCCCCCTAAGGCAGGAGGTTGGAGCAAGCAATGCCTAAAATGAGCTCTTGGCTGTGTCTGGCACCTACCAAGCATAACAAATGAAAACTTTGGTGGAATTAACAATCTAATGATAAGATTTGGTGGTTCTTTTTTGGCCTGACACAATGAAAGTAGCCTCTTAGGAAGAAGCCTTAATCCTCTAAGTCCATACGTTGCCCTGAAGGGGCCATTTTTAGCACCCAAGTTCCTATTTCAAAAAAGTTAAGACCTGCTTTAAGGGCTTTAGCTAGGATTCTCTAGTTAGAGACAAACACCAGAAGCAGAACTGCAGGGTGTCTCGGGACTGAGGCACATGTGCCTGACCAGACCCGGAAGAGGGTGGGAGGCATCTACTCAACATGCTCTACTGTGCTGCATGGAAGTGGGAGTGAGGAAGGCCAGACAGGGAGAGAGAAGTGAAGCCAGGCCCTCTGAGAGTGAGGTGTCAAATCCACAATGACAGCAAAGCCTCTGGTAAGAATGGGAGCTGGGAAATTCTTAAAAAAAGAAAGTCTTTATCTAGATCAAGCCCTTCTTCAAGCCATGACCTTCTGTTGTCAATTTCATGGAGAAGTGCACGGGCAGTGGGGGCCACCACGACCCGCATGCTCAGCCTGGACACACAGCCTGGGATCATTTATCAAACCAGCAGAGGGGAAAATCCCCCAGCACAGAGCAACTCCTCTGCAAAATGTAGAGCTTCACTGATCCTGCCCGACCCCAAACCTGCTCACATTTCAATTCCTCCAAGAAAAGGATCAGACAATCGCTGTCCTCTCTTGCTTCCCCTTCTCCAGTCCTCCCAATGCTGCCACCCACATGGAGAAGAAATGTGTACCAGGCTTGCAGACACAGGGTGGCAGTGGAGCCCTTGCCTGCTTCCATGAGCACCTGCACCACCTTCCTCTCATGAGCCCAGAGACATGTCAGTGTCCACACAGCAGCCCAGCAAGAGAGGAAAGGAGTCCTGGTGCTCCCGAAGCGGAGACACTCGGGCCCCATGAAGTTATATGATCAACACAAATGCACCGGCAAGGTCTTAGGCAGAGGCAGTCTGAAGCCTGGAGCATCACCAGCTTCACAGGAAGGGAATACCTGCTTCCAGGCAAGGTGAATGGAACTGAAGTGTCCCCATCGTCAGGAATTCAGACAGAGCAAGCACCAAGATTGTAAGTGAGCATTACTGCAAAAGCATTAAAGCTGGGGGCTATACCTAAGGCTGCCCTGGACTCCAGGCCTGGCTCTGTTATTTGCTCATTGTGTAAACCTTTGAAATTTCTGAATCTCTCAAACTTACTTTATCTATAAAATGGATTTCAAAAATAGAATCCATCCCTCACAACTATAAGGTGTTAACATCTGCCCCTGCACATGATAAGCAGTGGGTATCATATTATGGCTGGAAGCACCTTCAGGCCAGGAGAGCCAGGATGCTGTAGGCTGCTGCCCCACCCCTTGTCCATTATCTCTGGGCTTCCCTCACTTTGATTCCAGCTGCTGCCATCATGACCAACCAGAGGCAGACCTTGTTCCCCTCCTAACATCCTGCCCTAAGCACGAGTGAAAGAAAATCCCTTTCCTTGGCTCCTCTTTGACCAAGTTGACATTGTGAAAAGCAGAGAATGAAAATCTGATAGTCACAGAAAACACAAACACAGTAGAAATAATGAAAGCTCCTGAATACAGGTTTCAGATCCTGTAATAACTCACATCTTCTATGACTTTTTAACATCCCAGCCCCTGCCTGTTTCCCTGTGACTGCTGCCACCCTCTCACCCTCCTTGCTCTTCTCTCTCCCTACTACAAGGCCCCAGGACCTATTGTGCCTACTTAGGACCCTGCCTCTCCATCCCAGGGCTGTGGGACACAGGGAGTCTCAAGAGATTGACAGTGGAGTACAACCCAAGTGAGACTCTGTCCCTGCCACAAAGACTGTGCCCTGTCCAAGGCCACATAGAGCCATACAATATCCCTTGATGAGTGTGCTGTGTACACGTGGGGAGAGGGACAGACCCTCCACCTGTCTTCCCAGAGCTCACAATACATTCCAAATTACTGGCAGTTACAAATTGGAGGGCTCCAGTCAGTGGTTCTCAAGTTGCAATTGGTCCCCAGAGCAGCAACACCTGGGAACTTATCAGAAATGTAAATCTCAGGCCTGCTTCAGACCTACAAAATCAGAAACTCTGTAGCTGGGTTCCAGCAATCTGATTTTTCCAAGCCCTCCAGGAGGCTCTGCAGCACACTGAAGTTTGAAAAGCCACTGACCTGTTATAGTCCGGCTAGCTGCACAACCTTGAGTAATACACTTAAGTCTTTCCATCTGTAAGGTGTGACCAAAACCAGTTTCATCATGTGTTAAACGGGAATGACGATGGAACTATTTCACAGGGTTGTTGGTTACAAAGATTAAATGAGACCCTGCATAGAATGTGCTTAGCAAATTGTAAGCACTCATAAATATTTGCTAATATTGATCTTCCCAAAAACCTAAGAGATGAGTTCTTCCACGATCACTAGGCAACTATCAAGGACCTCAGTGAAGGCTTAGAGAGTTTTTGAAAGGAATCGTTCAAGGTCACTCAGCTATCAAAGATATCTTAATAGCCATTCCCCAGAGAACAGAGCAGTGTTAACTGAAGGCAAGGTGTTAACAATGCCTTTCCTTCTCTCTGACTTGCAAAAGGTCTCCTCTGGGGCCATTTCCCTTCCCCGTGGGCATCTAGAAATGTATGGAGGCTTTGTGGTTGACTGAGTGCTCTTGGCTTTTAGGATCCAGAGGGTCAGGGATGCTCCCCCTGCACTGTGTAAGATGGCTCTGCATAATGAAGAAGCATCCTACTTACAATGCCAGTGACATCTCCACTGAGAAACACTGATCAACCCAGAGTTTCGGAGCTATCCAGAGCATGCACCATGTCTCTGCCTGGAGAATCCGCTAAACAATCACAACAATTGCTGTGGAGGGCTGGATGTCTCATGGGACACGTCTCCTGCTCAAGTCCTACTGTGGATGTTGCGAGGGCCAGCTCTCACTCTAGACATTTCATTGTCTTATTTAACATGCAATTGCTTCAAATCTCATTTAACATGCAATTGCTTCAATTGCCCTAGCTCCAATCACCCCTTCCCAAACCTGGGCTAGATCTCCAGCTCCATGGGCCCAGGCAAACATTTTCCAACACGGCGTTAGTAGGAATTCACCAAATTTCCCCAAAGTTCATACAGGAAATGGATGTTGGCTCAAGAGAGCAGAAGGTGTAGTGTGGACCGTTCTTAAAAACTTTGTGCTATTTATTATTTGTTACTCAGAAAGGGAGACGGAGGTAAGGATGAGAGGAGAATGTTGGTACTGTTCAGAAACTTAACAATCCTGGCTGTCAAAAATGCCAGGAGTGAATGTAATCAGTAGAATCAATAAAGATTTATTTCAAAGGATTCCCAAGGAAAAAGTGCCAGATAGAGAGCCAGAGGGGAGAAAAGTAACAGCAGCACACAAAAGCATGCACGATTCACAGGTTTCCCGAAGCACTGGATGAAATGTGGCTTGGATGAAGTTGGCCATTTCCCCTAACTTAACACCTCTCTTCCCATACATAGCCCCTTTCCCTAGAGACTCCTACCTAGTGCTTTCACCAGCTTCCCCCTCCCCATAAGAGTAGCAACTGACTGTGCTAAAATGTTCCTTGCCCCACAAACCATTAAGCTGTCAAGCTGAGTTGGTGAACAAACCCAGAGAGAGCCGGTGCTGCTGGAATGCTAATGGTGAAAACCGCAATTATTCTTTCTGCTCTGGACAATTCCTGCTTCAACTTTACCGGCCCCAGGTTGTATTTTGTGATCTTTGGATGCTGATGGAAGAGAGACGGCTTGATAGAGAAAATAACCAGGGAGATTATGTCTTGATAGAGATGGAAGTAACTAGTAGAGGTTTTTTCGTTGTTTTCCTTTTGACATCCACATAGGTGTCATATAATGGCTTCTGGTTATAAAGCCCCCTATCCAAAGGAAAAACAACTTCTCCATAAATACCTTGCCCACGTCAGTGAAATAGTTGTGTTACACACTTGAGCACCATTTTCGAGGACACTTTAAATAGAGCATGGGTTGCTGCTTTCAATTTAACGTGTGAACAGGAGCTGCTAAGGCAGGCAGAGATGATAAGTTGTGGGGATGGGCTCAGTTTCCATTGGTGCATCTGCTCAGATTCTAACAGATCCGCAGGCATTTAAGGCATCTCAGGGACAAGCCAGGTAAGCCACGTGAGAGACTCACTCAACAAATGAATGAACACCTACTATGCATGAGTAAAACCAGATGCGAATCACTTCCTCTAGATGAAATGGGCTTTACATACAAATTATAACAGTTCCAGGAAAATCTAATATATGTTTAGAAGAAGAGGTGCTTTAAAAAAAATGAAAAAGGTGGTACATGATAGGTAAAATACTAGACAAGTTCAGAGGAGAGGTGGGTGGTCTCTGTGTTTTCTTGTGTAATAACCTCTACTGAGTTTTATGAGAATTAAAAGAAATAATACATGACTGGTGCCCAGGACAATGCCTGGAACTAAGTAAGCACTTGATAATGATAGCAGTAGTCAAACAAGTAGGATTAATATGGTTGACATTAGTTTTTACTGATAATTTTAATTATAAATCCAGTTGGAGGTAAAGACAGGAGGATTATCAGATAAAGCTTGGTAAATAATGGGTAACATCTGGACAGATGAAGATGAAGGCGTGGGGGAATAGTATAGGCCAAGGTACAGATGCAAGAAAATTAAAGACTTGCTCAGGAAATAACAAATACTACAATGTGTCTTCAATTTTCTATGTTTGTACTGTGACAGGTCTGAATGTAGATTTCTTATTTAACCTGCTTAGAGTTTACAGACCTTCTTGAATCTCTGTATTGATATTTTCTCCTTGTTTTAGAAAATTCATAGCCATTACCTCTTCAAATAATACTTCTTCATTTTTTTCTTTCTTTGTAGAAATCCAATTAAATAGATAAGACTATTCTCACTGTATTCTTGATGTCTCTTACCTAAGTTTTCTGTATTTATTATACTTCATTTTGGATGATTTCATTTGCCCACTACCCTACTTCATTAATTATCTCTTCAGCTATTTCTAAGTTATTTAAAATACATCCACTGAATTCTTGATTTCAGTTGCTGTATTTTTTCAGTTCCAGGATTTCTTTTTGGTTCTTGTTTGAAATCTACTATGTCATTTTTATAGTTTCTAGTTTGCTGCCAAAACTTGTAATCTTGTCTTATTTCTACTTGAAAATAGTAAGCATGGTTATTTTAAGTCCATGGTCTGATAATTACACTGGAAATTATCCAGGAAACCTGTGAGTCTATTATTTCTGCTGGTTCTCGGTCATGTTGACTTATTTCCTTGTGTGTCAGCTTATCTTTGATTACATGCTGGACATTGTATTCAAAGATTTATTTGTAGAAATAATACAATGACTAGGATAAGGTATCTTCCTCCAGATAGTATTGTTTGCTTCTACCAGGTAACTGACTTGCAACATAGTGTAACATTAATCCCATTTCAGAAATTGTCATTTTTCTTAGCTACTCAAGGGATTCAAAGCCTGACTTCACAACTTGTAAAAGCTGGTTTACTTGTAGTTCCAACCCAAAATGTTCCCATGCTTAATAGGCCCCGGACTCCAGCTTGTGTCCTGTAATGCCCTGATGCTGTCAAATGCATTGCTTAGACCCTCGGCTGCCTCTTTAGAAGCCAGCAAAAGTCTAATCCCTCTGATTAGTTAACCTCTTGATTTCCAGCTTCTTCCAAAATTTGGCCCTATCAATATTTACCACCTTACTAGCTTTCATGTGTCTTCAAGCATGCTTTTGAAAATATCTTCTCCACTTTCTGAATTTTTATCAGTAGGAAGGTCAGTCAATTGAATTAGCTAGTCTGCCTTTACTAGAAGCAAAAACCTCCCAGCTGGTATTTGATTTGACTGGAACATTGGATTTACTTTTGGGAGGAAATAAAAGATAAACCCAAACAATAGGCCAATTCCAAAACATGGATAAACTTGAATGCTAGGCTAAAAAGGAAGGATCTTTGATAAGTGATGGGGAGCCATTGAAGATTCTCAAGCAAAGGAGCTCTCCTTGGGAGCTATACTTGAGGAAGATGAATTGGACACTTACGTGCCAAACTGATTAGAGGGGCATGAGACCAAAATCAGGAAGGAGAGTTGACTCCTTTTATCAAACTTTCAGAGAAGAAGGCAAACTATCTGAGCTAGGGCTATGGTGGCAGCAACACTAGGAAGACAGAGACAGATGGGAAGTGCAGGGCTATTTCATGAGTGAGGCACACCAACTAGAAGATGGAAACAGAAATCAGAATATGGAAAGAAAACCAGATGAAGGACAGAGGGAGAAAAGTAAAATGATACGATTTGCCCATTAACTGAGAGTGGGATTGAAAGAGAAAGAAGAATCAAAGATGATATTGAGGTTTTGAACATGGGTAGCTCAGACAAGGGAAAGAGATTATGAGGGCTAAGCCACAACCCACCCATCCTCTTTTTAGTCATGAGACAGCTCAAAGAAAAGATCTCAGTTTCAAGTAAGTGACAGTGGCCACTCTCCAACCCAAAACCCTCCCAGAGGAGAGATGATTTCATGTGAGAATAGAGAACCTACCCATGGTGTCACTACAATCAGGCAGGTGGGACAACCTCTTGGAGAGTCAGAGAGCAACCCATTTTGTGATATTAGAGATTCTCTAAGTGAAATTGGCTGACAGCACAATTCCTGTTTTGGGGAAGGAGAAAGCTCCCAGAGCCACTTGTTAGTAATAGAGGTCCTGAAGCATTGGATTACAAGCCAGGAAGTTCCATAGAAAAGAAGGAGCACACAGAAATAGACTTAAGTGTGCAGAGGGTGAGGGGGGCACACCCTGTCACTATGTGACAGGTGATCCATGGGGGCTTCTAAGATTCTCACTATTGGTTCTACTGAGTGATGAAAAGGTGCCCATTAGGGTTAACTTCCCAGGCTTTTAGGTAGGGTCCGAATGGAGTGGAAATGTAAACCTTTAAATAATTACGGCTTTCTTGGCCTAGATGTCTGTCATGCACAACAGATATTTTTTCCTCCCTTCCATGTATATGAGTGAATACCAAAAGTAGGTACCTGTAAAAAATAAAAATAGAAAACTTTCACTTTCACTGCAAAGATCTTGGAGATGAAATAAAATAAAAGTAAAATGTAACTTGGGAAAGGGCTATATAAATTTCATAAATAAATGACTGAGGTTGACATTGATCTGAACTGGACCTGTGCTACAATAGAGGGGACTAGTATAGCCACACCAGGCAAAGCTCACCACACAACCTGTTTGCTTTTCATTTTCTTATTGTCTACACCAAATCAATAAGATCTGCAAAAAGCAAATGTAGCAAATGTATTTTTTTCTCCCTATTCTATACCAGGACTCCTCTCCAGCTTCAGACCTGGAATTTAACAGGATGACCACCCCTCCCACAGTGTCCTCTGGGCTCCTATTGTCTGCCCCAAGAAAGCTCCTACTAATTCTCTCAAAAGGACCTTACCTCCTGCAGTTACTTCACATGCTCCTGTGGGCAGCTTTAATTTATCCCAGTGGAAGTCAGGATGTAGGTTTGTGTAGAGGCCTGGGAAACCTATCAAAGGAGAATGAGGTTGAACAAAAACATCCCAAGGATAGACTCTCAGCTCCCTGTGGGTAAGGCCATGTTTGCCACTCACACTGAACCCCCAGCACCTGGCACAATACCTAGCTCATAAAAAAACACACTATAAATACTTGTTGAATTGTTGAACTGAGAGAGCTGGGATGAGAAAAACAAGCCAGGCATCACTTTCTTGTCAAATAATCCTTGTACATTTGCCACCCAAAGGCAGGGCAATGGGTTGACCCACGGTTTTTCTTTCATGAAACAGCCCCAAAGAGAATCCTCCCTATAAATGTGCTCATTTTTTCTCTCCAAATGCCTTTATTCCAGAAGAAAGCAAAACAGTGAGTGGATGACTTTCATTTGTTTTTTGCAGGAAAAGAAAAAAAAATGAGGATTAAGAAAATTTGGAACTAAGGTGTTAAGAAGTGTAATAGGGTAGAGGAGGCTAAGAAAAACCAGTGTTGCTGTAGTAGGGAGAGGTTTGACTGATTGACTGACACCATCCACCACAAAGTCATCAGGCACCTGTGGGCCTGGACCCTACAGGAGGTGGCTGGGTGTATTCCTGCTGACTGATAGGATAACTATGCACATTCAAGGCTAAGAAGAGGACCAGCAGTTACCAACCAACCCCCAAAACTGACCAGTGCTGAGTAGTCAGTCACCTTTGATAACCACAGTCATCATTAGTGAGTCCAACAGGGGACTGGCTTTAACACCAACCCCAGATGGTGCTCAGAAGGGTGCATTTGACTAGCTTGACCTACATCTGGTTCCCCTCTGTGATGTTTTGGCCATCACCCAAGTACTTGGGATCTTTGTCTCTAGCTAGAGCTTCAGGAATAGTAGCTCACCTACTCCTAAAACTAATCTTCAGAATGAAAAACAATGGCAGCACTGCAGAAAAAGGGCTAGGATGTGGAAATGCAGGAATAGATGCTTCCAGGACCACAAAAAATGCAGCATCTAAGAAAGGACAAGTATTAGGGATCCCTTTCATATGTTCTTGATCTTCCTTCCTGCTTTGACGGTCTTAGTGGGTTAAATATGCTACCCTGTTGGGAGGTAGGAACTGAGAGACTAAAAATCCCAATGCACCAGTAAAATTTTTTTAAGTCCAGAGAAAGTAGAACTCTGGTGAAAACCATTTGTAAGCATATCTCCAGAATCTAATATATCTGTGTGGCCAAAAACAGTGGGCACTGTTAATTCACAACCAGACACTCACTGAGACTCAGGAACAGAAGGGGGCAGGTGCTGGTAATCCCTTAAGTGCTAAGCATTTTTAATAATACACTGGAGAGCAGAGGGGAGAAGAAACAGCATTAATGGAAATGATTGAAACAAATGCCCCACTAGTGGACAGTGATCTTGTTTTGGGCTTACAAAACTGATTGATTATCAGATCCACCTTAAGCCCCCCTTTTGAGAAGGTTCTCCATCCCCACCCTTGCTCCTAACACCCTTGTTGATTCTGGTTACCTCAGTCTGGAACAAGGGCAGGGACTTTGTAACTTTCAAAAGTTCCTCAGGTGAATCTGAGGACAAACAAGGCTTAGGAATCATGGGTCCAACCCATGAGATTCACAAAATGAAAATATGTAAGTCAAATGCCAAACTGGCCCATCTGGTTTCACTATTCCAGGAAAGGGAGCCCAAAAGGATGCTAATTTGTTACAAGTGGCCTGAAAAATACAACTATGTTTTAAATACTTCCTCTCTTGAAATAGTAAACTGAATTACAGCAAGCTAGCTCCATGGTGATATTTTCCCTGATTCCAGTTCACAGAGAGAATTTAAAGTGAAAAATCCTTTTCAAAAGGAAGATACAATAGGCTGTGCTCTTCAATGATGCTTGCTCTGGGCCCAGTACTGATGCTGACCACTTCACACACGTCATCTCACGTAATCTGTAAGGAAGGCATCATCACCCCCATCTTACAAATGAAGTCACTGTCTCAGGGAGATTTAAGTACATTTGCCCAAACTACAAACTGGTGGGATGTGAATTGAACTTTAATCTGATTTCAGAGTCTTTACCTTGAAGCCTATACAGTATGTTGCTTTCTTAAACCTCCCCACACCTACAACTCTGCTTAAGTTTCTAGGTCTTTGTATGTCACTTAACAAGCATCCCCTACATGCCAATGTGGTTGCACCCATTTCTTCGCTAGGGTGCTCCTGAGTGCATGCAGGCATGGGTAAGGGTATAGTGAGTAGTAGGAGTCAAGACGAGAGGCTGGGAGCTGTCTGGGGCTCCTCCTAGGATCTCCTGGTGGGGTGCAGAACTATTCCAGGGATTCCAACTCTGGCCTACTGTACAGAAGAATCAAAGGACAGACATTCCAACAGCCAGGCAAACCAGAACCACAGAGAAAACAGGGAGGCAGTCAAAGCCATCAGGACTCCACAAATATACCCACCAGGAGAATCAAATCAGGGTCTGCGGAGGCAACAATAGAGTTTGTTGGTGGCCTAGATTTTTACTCTTTGGACCGCTCTGTATTTCAGCTTCACGCAGCAGCTTGCAAAAGAGCCCTGGGGATGGCAAGAAAGCAGAAAGCACCTCTCTTTGTAGCCACAACTACAGATCCCAAGACCACTATGACCAAATTAGGACAGAAAGCCTTCAGTGACGCACACACAGGCCCTGGGGAGTCTGAACATGAGTAGATCTAATGCTGTTGAACAAAACGTGAAACCGAAGAAAACACCCAGCCACACAGAGCCCTTTGAATTGGTGGCTTCACTCCAGGGCTGCAAGTGGGGAGAGAGTGAAGAGAGACAAAGCCTGGCTTTGGAAAGTCTCAAAAGAGTTTCTAGGAATGCCATGTCCCAAATCCGGTGGTGTTTGTGAGGGGTTTGGAGAGTCCTGCTTGTTGAAAAGCACTTAGTTGTCATAGTAGAAAGTGGAGTTCTAGACTCCCCTAGCCCTCATTACAAATCAATGAGTAGAGTTTAATTCTAATTGTGAGATGACTGAGAAAGGATTTTTATGATAAGCAGATGAGGCTAGGGCAATTTCAAGTGCAAGTAAGGTCTTTATTTATTGGCTTTTTAAAAAATGTCCCACCATTTTGTATGTATTTGGGGGTTTTGCTTGTGGAGAGAGCCCAGGAGTGGGACATGGAGGTAGACAACACTGACAACAGTGAGAGAAGCTGCCAGGCAGTCTGAGTTCTCTATTCCTAGCCCTGGGCTAAGAGAAATGTGCTCTGACCCAAGGTTAGGCATGTTCTCACCCGAGACCAAGACCAAGGATTCTCCTAAACATTCCAATAAATACCCAACGTAGCTTTTAAACCTTAATCTGTTATTTCCTAGTTTGCAGAGTAAAATATACCCCTGTCAGAGGTGTTTGAACCAGAGTGACTCCATCTTGAACAGGGGATGGGTAAAATGAGGCTGAGTCCTACTGGGCTACATTCCCAGAAGGTTAGGCATTCTTAGTCACAGGATGAGATATGGGTTGGCACAAGATACAGGTCATAAAGACCTTGCTGATAAAACAGGATGTGGTGAAGAAGCTGGCCAAAACTCACCAAAACCAAGACGGTGATGAAAGTGACCTCGGGTCGTCCCCACTGCTCATTATATGCTAATTATAATACAGTATCATGGTAAAAGACACTCAGGCCAGCACCATGACAGTTTACAAATGCCATGGCAACATCCACAAGTTTCCCTATATGGTCTAAAAAATGGAGGAACCCTCAGTTCTGGGAAATCTCTGCCCCTTTTCTGGAAATCTCATGAATAATCCACCCCTCATTTAGCATATAATCCAGAAACAACTGTAAGTATACTCCGTCAAGCAGCTCATCCTGCTGCTCTGCCTATGGAGTAGCCATTTTTTTATTCCTTTACTTTCTTAATAAACTTGCTTTTGCTTTACTTTATGGACTTGCCCTGAATTCTTTTCTTGTGTGAGGTCCAAGAAAACTCTGTTGGGGTCTGGATCAGGACCCTTTTCTGGTAAGGCCCCTATCATCATCCCACCTAAGAAAACAGGAATCCCAGGGAACCTAATTTCCCCTCGTACAAAATATTTATTAACTACTCACACCCTTGAGGTGTCTTGGTAGGAACTGAACCACTTAGTTCAGACATTGGAAGTGATTCCAAATTTGGCTACTTATGAGAATCACCTAGGGAACTTAAAAAAATCCTGGGTCCCAACCCTGGTGATGCTGACACATTTGGGCCCTCCCAAGATTACTGAAAGCTGGAACCATCAATGCAGGAAAAACCTTAAAAGTGTGTGGACCCTAAAATCTTCCTGGGGGCAGATTTCCCTGCTTCTGGGAGGGTCATTTGCCTGAGTCATTACCGTCCTTAGTGTTCTGGAAAATGGCAAAGTACATCAAATGCAGGGAGGATTCCTCAGCAGTCATGACAATTGCTATTTGGGTTAAGTTACTGCTACATCTTTAATATTCCCTTGGGGTGAGTTGTTTGTTTGTTTGTTTGTTTGGGGAGCAGCATGGGGGCTAGGATTTTTTTCTTAAAATGACTTTAGAATGCTCAGCTTATTTTTGTGGACGGGCAGACAAGTTGTAGTTCAAACCACAGTTTGAACATTAGGTAGAGAGAGGTAGAGTTATAGTTTGAAAATTAGGCAGAAGAAGACAGCACAGGCGGGTGAAATCCTCACTTTACAAGAAGGTTGAGGCTGAGCCCAGGATCCAGTTGCAGTTTGGAGCACCAACCCAGACTTTGGGGTTGGAACCTTGTTCTGCTGTGGCTGTTCTGTGGGTGCTTTAAGGCTAGGGCTATACCCCACCTGCTGCCCAAGGGTAAGGTTTACCCTGAAGGAAGTGAACGTTCCCTAGGAAGACAATGAAGGCTGGAATGTGGGTCTTCATTGCAACTCAGAGTACCCCTGACCCCCACAGCATGGTGGTGAGCCTGCCCTTCCTCTAGGGAGCAGGATGCCCAGGAGTGGGGCATGAGGCACCCACAAGTGAGGACAGGTCTAAGCCTGGAGATGCCTACAGTGGCTACCTTTTGAAGAAGTGTTAAGTTACTCTCTGTGTTTCCTTTATTACCCTTGACCCATCAAAAAAAGTTGTATTCAAACATACAGCCTGATCTCTTTGTGCTGGAAGGAATCTGGGGAAGGACTTCTTCCAGGCTAGGATTAACAGGGAGAATAGCAATGAGAGGGAGGGGTCAGCATTTCTTCAGCTGCAGGAGGCAATTAGTAGACACTTAAAGAGGATCTGAGCACAGCTCAGCTAATTTAAAAAATCATCATAATTTGAGTTTTAACCAAAATATGACTTTATTTTGTATTTGCAAGGCACCAAGGTCTGCTATACACAATTAACCTCCCCTGTCCTCCCCTCCCTCAAGGCTTCTGTCTGACAGACTCAGCGGGAGGAGGAAAGGAAGAGTCCAGCTCCTCTGCTGCTGATGACCCTAATAGTCCTCCTACCCCACTGGGCTGCAATGACCACATCTGCACCTATAGTCCCTCATCCAATTTGCAGTGCAGACCTTAATCCTGGTCTCTCCCTGACCTCCTGGCCACTCACACACCCAGTATATCTCCATGCTGTCCCATAGACACTTCAAACCCAGCTCCTCAAAAACAATCCCCACTTGTTCCTTCTCCTGCATTCTCTCCCTTTGCTAGAGCACAAGCACCCACTCGGTCCTCCGTGCCCCTCAGCTGCCTCATCTAATTCTCACCAAGACCCACTTCTGGGACTCTGCCTTCCCTTCCACTTAGTACCTCAGGCCCAGTGCTCATCATTTCTCCCTTGGACCACAGCAGCAGCCTCCTGACAATTTCCCAACACTCAAAGTGCAGTCCTGCCATGCCGAACTTGGAGACAGAGAGCTTAGGTGCACACCCAGGTCCCCAGAGCACTCAGCAGCTTTCTTCACACATTTTCTCTTCCCTTCTCTCTTGACCAGATACAGAAGAGCCAGTGGGAAATTGAGAAGCCCTTAACAGGATGGTGGAGCCACAACATGGAAGGAACCTGGGCTCCTGAATGACTGTATGGAGCAAAATCCCCCCACATACTAACCCATATTGAACTGTGGTGGTTTGTTACAGAATTAACCAGCCATGATTAATAGTGAGCAATTCAAGAACAAAAAGAACAAGCCTATAATAGAGAAGCAATGCTTTTCCATTCACAAACCTTTCATTACAAAATGCCGGTCGTGTCCTACAGCCAGAGTAGTGAGTATACCTCACTGGAGGCTGCAAGGGCCAGCCAGTCCCCATACACAATCAGAGCTCTCTGCAAAAGACGTAATACCACCAGCCCTGTACTGTACTCTCTCAATTGCCCTCTAGTTTCCCCACCCCAATATTGCAGTGTCTATGATCACTGAAGGAAAATGAAATACGATTCTAGGTGTCACCTTTCAAAGGGTATTAGTGACTGTCAGCTAAAGTGATTTAAGCCCCGGAAAAACCTCTGTGTCCTTTTAACATCCAAAACTAATCCTCTTCACACCAGACATCGATGTTAAATAAACAGAGATTTCCATTAACCTACACCTCTGTACATCTATTTTTAAAAAGCGGTGTCATTCTCCTTTAAATGAACATACTAATTAGTGTATTAATAAATAGCTGAATGGAATCAATGAGACATGTAATCAAGGTCTGACCAGGAGTCGGGGCCAGGTTGAAGGGGGTGGGGGGAAGCAGAGGAGGGAAAAGAATCTTATTAGCAGGTTTGCTGAGGAGGGACATGTAAAATCAATGCTGCACATGCAGCCAAGATGCAGCCAAAGTTGACAGTAGATGGAAAGCTAAGTGCTTGCTCCACCTCCTTCCTTTGACAGGAAAGCTCCCGGTGAGAGTTAATGTGATGAGCAAGGAAGACATTAATTGGGGCAGGAAAAGCCATTCAGAGATGGTGTCCAGGATCACAGCTGGCAGAGTTACCCGGAACCTCACTGCTAAAGCCCTGACTCCTAGACCTTGTTTTAAAACACTAAGAAAGAACACACTTAACGAGAGTTGATTTAGTTCTCAGCAAACACTTGGTCAAAAAGAAGCCACAGGGGGAGTTATTTGTTTGGGGCTCTTTGTTAGTCTTACCCCCCTTCAAAAATTCTGGTTCACAAGCAGTAGCTGGAAGTACCTTTGCCCCAAGATGCTAGGCAGTGGGAAATGAAGGGCCTGGATTCTCTACAGGCAGCCCTGGGGGTGGGAATGGGGCAGCCTGCTTCTTCATCAGCTCCCAGTTTCCTGTAGCACACCCCATAGCTAGAAGGCTCTGGAAGGTGAGAAGAAAAAGTCCTTCTGAAAGTGTGAGGTTTCCAGCTGAAGTGGTATCTGATTACCCAAGCCACTGCTCACTGGATCTCAAATTAGCACTGATACTCCATTTCCTTCATCTAGAGACACTCCCCCTTTGGGCCACAAAACACTGGACAGAAGAAAAGTGGGCTTTCATTTCCCCAAAGATTAATATCAGGAGAAATGCCTTTCTGTATAAAATCAATTAGGTGCCTGAGACCCTCACCCCAAAGCCAGCTCAGTGATGCCAGTTGAAGTAGAAGTTGTGTTAGGATAAAAGAAACTCAAAAAAAAAATTTGCCTTGGGGCCAGTACTGCCCATTACAAGCCCTCTTAGGGGTGATTCTGCCAGGAGGCAGGGGATTGGCTTGTTAGCAGTTAGAATGCTTGGCTCAGGATTCTGGGGTGCTATGGGCTCCCATGCCATGAAACTGAAGTTCTTCCTAATTCTGGTTGCTGCAAAAGCCAGTATCTCTGGGTGGACCTCACAGGCAGAAAACCTGCTGCTCTGAATGCCTAGTTCTGGCACGGCATCCACACATGGATGATCTAGAAGCCTTGCAGATACGTCCTGAGATATGTTTCTGCCAGCCCCAGGCATGGCCTGCAACCTGCTCACCCTGAGGTCAGCATTTCCTGGAATGACAGGGAGGACACACATAAAGGAAGTGTGGGGACATGGCAGGAGGCAGCTCTCAGCAGTCCTTAGGCTATTTTCCACATTACTGCGAATGGTATTTTGCCCCCAGGAGGTTCATAACAGTCAGAAGGATCTCCAGGTTCCCCAGACCCATCAGAAAAGCCAAGGGGTGATGGTCATCAGCCCAGGGTGAGAGCTTCCTGACAGGGTACATGAAAATTAAGTGCAAAAGAGGGGCCAGAGACAGCTGTCCCCCAGCTCAATCTGAAGCACAGGCACCTAGAGAATGGCCATACATTGGACCTTCCCGTCTGGTTTGAGAGGTCCTAGCAAAGCACCCCTGCACCAGTCCATATCTTACTCCCTCCACTGACGTGCTAAAAGTCCAGTACTGGAACATGGTTTCTTTGGGTCAAGCATCATGCTTTCTCTTTCAACAACCTACACCTTAGTGTACCTCCTCCATCACCTCTGTTTTTCTGTGGCCCAAGGATAAACAGAAGAGAGTGGAGAGGGTGCAAACAGCAGGGTCCCCACTGATCTACATGGCTATTTGCTGAGAATTAGGGAGTGCTGTCCTCTCTGGTTGACCAGAACTTGGTAAACAGAAGGCATCTTGGGGGAAGAAAAGGGCAACTCTTCCTGAGCAAAGAGATACACCAAGCCTTGGCCAATAAAACATGAGCAGAATTTCAGCCCTTATTTGCTCCCAGCTCACAGGTATACACACTACAGTGTATAGCACCAAAAGCCCTGTCTAAAGAAAGAAAGAGAGAAATAAAGAGGAGATACCCAAGTACTTGGGGCAAAATTCAACTACTTCTCAATTTTGCCCAAGGATACCCATTTGGAGATAGATATAGATATAGATACATGACTATTTTCAAACCAAAAATATCAGGACACACACTCAAGCAATGGCACAGAATATCTGAAACACAGGCTGTTCTAGTGAACACAGGGCCTGTGGTCACTGTAGATGGGCTGAAGTGTAGAGGATGGCAGTGACAAGGACCCTAGGGGGACAGTGTGACAATGAGGTGCCCCTTTTCCTTTAGGGGACAGAGAAGCAATGGCAAATCTCCCCATGGTGTGCTATGTGGTGGAAAGACCACCTCCACAAGACCAGAGCCGGACTCTCTGCTCACAGATGTCCCATCACCTTCAAAATACACTGACACATTCCGTTTCCAGAGTCTCCAAGCTTTTGTTCCCTCTCCACAGGGGCAAATCACCTTTCTCCACAGTCAACCAGTGGTTCTTTCCTCTCTCAGCCCGAGTGTTGCTGGGAATAATGCAATGTTTCCAGCTTAATCGTTTGTCATCATGCAGAGATTTCACTGATTTCAAAGCTAAGGTGCCTGGAAGAATCGAGCACGCTCTGAACCAGGGTGCCTCAGGGCAGAGGGTTCTCACTGGCTGGCTGGCTGTACACAGGAGAATCCCAGAGGCCCTTACTCACCAGTTTAAGGCTATCTTTCCAGGAAACCAGGGCCTGGGGCTGAAGACAGCTGAGATGGGCTGTGTTCATAAATATCCCCTGTTGGAGGCAGGTGAGGACATCCAAGTATGCAAACACCATGTACACTGAACACACCTCTCTGGTCTCTGATGGACCACTTCAGCTTTCTGACTTTGTTGCAGGCAAACATTAGCAGACGCCCCATCCTGCAATGCTTGGCATAATTATCAGGTAGGCTCCAGGCAATAATTACTCACTAATGGTTAGCCACTGCTTTGAGCCAAGAGTCTCCTATCTGCTCTCCCTACACCAAATTCAGAGTCTTGGGTGGTAAACCTGAAGGAAAAAAAAAAAAAAAAGTAAGCCTCACCATGGCCTGGCAAGAAAACCACATTATCTAAGATATCACTCCAGGTCCTATAAAAATAACGTATGTTTACATGTGGATGGCTGATCTGAGCACAGATTGAATATATAAACGTGGCTGTTAATTCTAGACTCTGAGAAAATTCTGAGTCTTCCAAAAATAAAGGAATCCCTACAAATATTTTTAAATCTTTTTTTAAGAGGTCATACTCTGACGGAGAGCCAGAATTAATGCAATGGGACCAGCCACCTGCTCTTCTTCCCTTCCCATTTGCTTATAGAACCTCATGGCAGTAGACTTGTTGAAGCCCAGTGTTAGAAACAGATGTGACTATTTATAAACCAAGAAAACTGAAGCGTTTTAATCCAACGCAGGGTGGCAAGAAGCAGAACTGACAAGCTTTAGGAATCTGAAGAACAGGCAACAATTTTCAATAATATTACCTCTCCACTTATTGAGCATTTAATATGTGTCAAGCAGTGTGCAAGCTATTTCCCATGTATTATGTCACTTAATTGTTAGAGCAGTCCCTTATTTTACTCTTTTAATGATAAGGACACTGAACATCAGAGAAGACAGGTAACATGCTGATGCCACACAGCTGAGTAGCCAAGGCTTGATGATGTCTGTAAATTACTTTAAAATGCATCAGCTTAAACAAAGTGGTATAATGTAAGTTAGTTCTAATCCTTACCCAAGGATGGTTAGTCGACATCTGAAGTATTATAACTAACCAGGGCTGGTGACTTAGCCTTTGAAAGCCTTGCATCAGAGTCTACACTGCTTGTTAAAAAACATAAGAGATGTTGGAAACAATTTATCAACAGGAAATTAAGCAGTGTCGAATACGCATAATTGGTTAGAAATGCCATCCAGGCATCTCTGCCCTTTGGGCACAAGAATCTGGCAAGCCTAGAGCCCTTTGTGGCTCCATTCTTGGCCTAGGGGTCCTACTAGGGTCTATTTCGTCTCTCAAAGGATGCTGTCCTCTAATCCCACTAGAAGGTGAGCTGAAACCTGCAACCACATTGCCACATCTGCCTCAAATAAATCTTCCTTGAAATAAACTTGTAAGAGTTACTAAGTCAGTGCCTCCCAAACTTTCTCACTTCCTGACACTTGCAGAAAGTGGTGGTAATATTTTTACCACACCCTGGGGCCAGAGAGGGAGCTTCTGCTGCTGCATGCCCCTCGTGCCCTCTGGCTGTCCACCTGCAGGGTTGAGGTGACCCGCTATATCAGCAAACCTTGATACCCTTCCCCGGCACACTAGTTGAGGCAGACAGCAGGATCCACACTGAGCTTCAAAAACAGGCTGTATGGCTATTTATGTGCCTGGTTACTAACAAATATTGGTAGGTAGGGTAGAATTGAGTCTGCAACTTGCTTTTGTAGGAAGGTTGTGGAGGAGAAGGCCCATAGTTCTCACCTGCCTATAATCACTGGAAATGAGTCCCCACATAATCTGCCCATTGGGCATGGCCAAGTTGGCATTAAGTTGCGTTGCAGTGCCAGACCTGTCTGCCTCCAAAGTCTATCCTGGGTCCTGGGCGCTCCCCTGCTTCTGGAGCCTAAAGAAAGTGAATCAATGGTTATTTGTCAAACCCAAAAGGGAAGCTCTTCAGAAAATGCCATGTCAAAGGGTTCTGTCCTTGGTGCTGTGCTGTTTCATACTTTTATCCGTAAGTTGAATGAAGACTGAGAGTCACATTTATCAAATTTGCAACGGACAGATTCCAGGACTTGTGAAGGTCAAATGAGATAATATGAGAGAAGTCATTTAATAGTAGAGTAAGACTCAACCCATTGATGAGGATGAAACAAAGTTTAAGACTATCTTAGCAGCCTGAAACAGGGTCAAAACTGGACCCCCAAAAAGAAATTGAATGTGACAAACATAAATTCAAATTTTAGGCTTCAAAAAATATTAATGAATAAAGTACCAGGTGGCAGAAGTTTGTGTAAGACACACATATAATGAGGGTGGGAGAAGCTTAGAGACCCACTGGTTATGAACCAGCAGTGGGATGGGGGCTGCCCAGAAACCCTGCCACACGAATGAATTTTGACATTGGGCTTTGCTATCCACACCTCCTGCAGATGGTGACCTGCACCTGTGATCAGTCACAAAATTAGATGTGGAGTCAGACCTACCTGCACCATGAGCAGCAATGAGCTCTCCATCAATGTGCAAAGCAGTTAAAAGAGAAGGAACCCTCTATCACGTGCTACTGAAGTTGAGTTGTTCCCATCCCCTGCAAAGGCTCCCAACTTGCCAGCACAGCCAGGATGTTTGGCTCAGAGAAAAGAGGTGGCAGGAGAGTTTATCAAAACCTACAAATTAAGATTTTCTTCACAGAAGATGGAGGAAATGGTGGGGGCAGGGGGGGGGGGGGGACATAAAGATAGGCAATCAATTACCAAGGAGCAACTGTTTGTGCCCTTGAATAAAAATCTCTTTATTTCCTTGAATTTTCCTTTAATTTACCTTTTTTTTAAAAAAAAAAGTTTTCACCTTTGCAAAACCTTTGGACTTTTTGACCAAAGACAACAGGAAGTCAGCCAAGTTTAATGGAGTTTTCATTTTGAAAAAGATGTTATCTGCAGCTCCTCTGTGCCTACCAAGCAATATGGTACGTCTGTGGTCTAGAGACCAACTCATTAGGTGCTCTGTTTACCATCAGCTGGTGAAAAATGATAATTGTATGGAAGAATAATCACCAAGACATGGACATCACTGCCTGCAGACTTCCCCAGGAAGCTACTTCCCACTTCCTGTAGATCCGCAGCTGTTTCAGGATGTGTAATGCCCTCTACTGTCCTACCATTCAAATACTTCTCTTTTCAAGCTCAGAAAACCAAGTTTAAGGTAGGGAGAGAGAGAGACAATCAAACAACCTTATGTTGGGTCCAAAGGGAACTGCGAATGTGTCTAAGACAATGCCTGCTTTCAAGAAGCTTGCAATTAAGTGGGAATATGAGATGTAAATACTGAAAATACAAGACAATAAATCATATATTACCAGGAAATTCTTGGCAGGCTGAGTTTTCAGAAAGTCTCTACGTGTACTACTGTCTGCACACAAAAATGCCCAGACCTGGCATGTGGCTAAGTCTACTTGTAAAATTTGTTACCTGGTTAAATGCTGTTCCGTGCCTAGCAATATTTTTAAGTTTTCAAATATAAGTTTTAGGTGAAAATGCCATTCTTTCAAAACAGTATGTGCTGGAGAAATGACATTTTTTCAAAGCAAATTTTCTATATTTGGTCACGTGATATTCTGTAAGCTTTTTTATAAAGGCTCTTTAGAACATTCCAAAAATGAGCATCATCAAATTAAAACAAGAGAACTTCTATTACATTGCCACAAATCCTAGATGTAAATAAAACACCATTTCACTCAATAATGATTGCCAGAAATATAAATACAGTTTAGAAAAATTATTTAATTATTTTATTTTTAAGTGTTTGCCAAGAAGGCTTCGGTCTTGCTAGTATTAAGTCCTGGGAGAAGGAACAAAGGAGAGTGAAATGAGCTACAGCAACTTCATGCAATTGGGCCTGGGTTTAGCAAAGCTCACTCTCTCTCCTCCACACCCCCAACAATCGGCCTGGGGCCAATGACAGCCAAGATTCTTTGTCCAATTTGACATCATGCACATGGCCAGTACCCTGCCTATTTCGCCTTTGCCTGCTTTCTTAGATCTTCTCATCCGAGCATAAAGCCAGCAGCCCCTTTGAGGACATCTGATACCCCCAGGTCAGTAGGTAGTCTCTAAAATGAAACATAAGAAGGTGGTACAAGAAAAGGGGAAAGTGTAGGGATTCCCTACCTTTGTTGCAGGCTCTGAGACAGCCTTGGAGAGGGCTCAGCTCACCAATCCCAAAGGCTTTACCCGCAGTGGACAGGGGCATGGTGAGGGGATGTAACAAGGACACCCCCGGTGGCGTCAACTGCTCTATTCCAGTCCTGACCACATATCACTGTGGTTAGGTTACTTTCCTTCTTAGAGCCCCAGGCCCTGACCTCTGCCTCCTAGTAAGGAAACAATGTGCCACCAGATAAACTTGGAGAAACTGCTGAATTCCCTGAGACCAAAAGTGCAGCTCCGTAAATGTATTACATGCCGAGAGCAGTTGATAAAATGTACAAGGGCTGGGAAAAGAGGCATGAGGAGGAATGAACAGAAATCCTGCCACCTCTATGGGGTTTTTGAAAGGTTAGAGCTCAAAAACACTTACCCTGCCCCCTGTTTCTCCCCACAAGACAGCCCAAAGCACAAGACAATTTTATTAGCAGCTCTGAGATACCCAGAAGCAATCCGGAGAAGAGGGTAGATCCATCGTTTCACTTGATGTTGTACTGCAAATTTGCAGCTAAAGACATTCTTTGGGCCTGAACTCCCGGGGTCCCTCAGTCTTGAAGAACTGGTATAAATGATGCCCGGGGTAGTCAGAGGCCCTGCACTGTCTGGGGCCTCTCCCCATCCCCAAGTCTCACTACCTTCCGCAGCAGCACAGAGGGTTGAAAGCATCTGGGAAGACTTGAAGGAGTTGAGCATATCTCTCTCTCTAGCACTCTGCTCAAACCAATGGCCTGTTCTCTGCAGTTCCTATGACATGAACACTGTAATGGAACACAGGAGCCCATGTCTACATCTCCTGCAACAAATGAAGACCACTAAATTATAAAGCTCTCCTGCAGAATGCAAAGCATCTGTCACTAATATGCTAACCCATTCATTTTTTCCCCATGTATTGGAAAGAGAGAGAACAGATACTGCTTGGGTTTTACTAAGCCCTAGACTGTGTCTGCTATTTTAAAAATACCTTCATCATAGATGTGTGAAGCAAAGATATGAGAAACAGGGGGTAGAACCTGGAGAGGGACTGCCCCACCTAAAGGCATTCCCATGATAAAAATCTTTCCTTGGCACTTGACACGCCTGGACCAAGCCAACTCTATCTAGTGGCCAGGTCCTACCTGCAGGCTTTGATTGTGCAGACTTTGTCCTACCTCCCAGAATGTGGGATTACACCAACAGGACATTATTCCTAATGGGCAAGGTCAATATTTTAATAACCAATCTCTTAGTTCATGGTGGAGTTCATTTCCCCAGACCACACTGTTTTGAGCATGCGCTCATTGAAGTTGGAGGCACGCACCGAGGAAGGGAACAAGCAGAACAGAGGCCCAGGTGCGCTCTGTTCCAAGCTTGCTCTATAGCACTCTGGGTGCTACTCAACCTCCCGGGATTGTTCTTTTTCCACTGGAAAGTAGTGGGACTCTCCTAAGGGAAGGTGAATACCTGGGATGCTTTCAGAACAATTTCAAGTACATTGTCCAAGACAGTATGTTTACGCCGAAACATGAACCACTTGAAAAATGCAAGAATCTCTATGTGGATCTTCTTGCTTCTTTGTCAAGTTTCTGACAGATCCCAAAAGGAACTCCTAACTCTGCAACTGGGTCCAGAAGTAAACAGCACTAGGTAAGCATGAAGTTGAAGCTGCCGGGGACACAAGAGCCTTGTATCCTCCGGCCTCCTGGTCACTTCCGCCTGCAAATCCACATATGCCCCAATTCACCTTGTTCAGAAAAGAATGCAGCACTCCTGCCCCACCACTCCCCCGACAGCCTGCCTCAGTCCAGATTTCTCCAGCTCCACGAATGGCATCATCTCCCACCAGCTGCCCAGGCAGGACACCTGCAGGACAACCCCACTGCCCGTTCCTTGCTGCCCACCACCTTCACCGCCATATCCACCATCTTCTGTCAGCGCTAACTCCTACGATGCACTTCTCAGATCAGCCCCTTTCTCTCCTTTGCCACCCCCTTTGATGAGCCCCGGCTCAGGATGCTTTGATTTACTGCAATAGCCTGCTTCCAATTGTTCTCCACGTGGCCCCCGCTGAACCTTGCTACAGTACAAATCTGGTCTTGTTGATTCTCTTCCTTGGAGATCCCCAAGGCCTGACTGCTGCCTGATGGATAAATCCCTTAGCTGGATACTGACACTGGTCCTGGTGCAGCCTCTGCCGTGTTGCCCCTTCCCCCACTTCCCACCTCTGCCTTGAACTCCTGCAGACCCCAAGGGCTGTGCTCTCACCTCTCTGTGCTGCTTCCTCCACGTGGGACCTCTGCCTATGAGTTCACAAAGCCAATCTGAGGGATCCTTCAAAACATCCTCTAAAACTCAACTGGATGCCCTCTTCCTCCTCCTCCTCCTTCTCCTCCTCCTCTTCCTCCTTCTTCTCCTCCTCTTCCTCCTCCTCCTCTTCCTCCTCCTCCTCTTCCTCCTCCTCCTCTTCCTCCTCCTCTTCCTCCTCCCCCTTCTTGTCCTTCTCCTCCTTCTTCTCCTCCTTTCTCTTCCCCCACCTCCTCCTCCTCCTTCTCCTCCTCCTTCTCCTCCTCCTTCTCCTCTTCCTCCTTCTCCTCCTCCTTCTCCTTCTCCTCCTCCTTCTCCTTCTCCTTTCCCCTCCTCCTTCTCCTCCTCCTTCTCCTCCTCCTTCTCTTCCTCCTCCTCCTTCTCTTCCTCCTCCTCCTTCTCTTCCTCCTCTTCCTTCTCTTCCTCCTCCTCTTCCTCCTTTTCCTCATCCTCCTCCTTCACCTCCTCCTACTCTTCCTCCACCTCCTTCTCCTCCTCTTCCTCCTCCTCCTCCTCCTTCTCCTCCTCCTTCTCCCCCTCGTCCTTAACCTCCTCTTTCTCCTCCTCCTTCTCCTCCTCCTCATCCTCCTCCTCATCCTCCTCCTTCTCCTCCTCCTCTTCTTTCTCCACCTCCTCCTTCTCCTCCTCCTCCTTCTCCTACTCCTTCTCCTCCTCCTCCTTCTCCTCCTCCTCCTTCTCCTCCTCCTTCTCCTCCTTCTCCTTCTCCTACTCCTTCTCCTCTTCATCCTCCTCCTCCTTCTCCTCCTCCTTTCTCCTCCTCCTCCTTCTCTTCCTCCTTATCCTCCTCCTTCTCCTCCTCTTCCTCCTCCTTCTCCTCCTCCTCCTCTTCCTCCTCCTTCTCCTCCTCCTTCTCCTCCTCCTTCTCCTCCTCCTCTCCCTCCTCCTTCTCCTCCTTTTCCTCTTCCTCCTCCTCTTCCTCCTCCTTCTCCTCCTCCTCCTTCTGCTGCTCCTCCTCCTCTGCTCCTTTTCCTCCTCCTCCTTCTCTTCCTCCTCCTCTTCCTCCTCCTTCTCCTCCTCCTCCTTCTCCTCCTCCTTCTCTCCCTCTTTCTCCTCCTCCTTCTCCTCCTCTTCTTTCTCTGCCTCCTTCTCCTCCTCCTCCTTCTCCTCCTCTTCCTCCTGCCCCTCCTCTCCCGCCTCTTCTCCTCCTCCTTCTCCTTTCTCCTCCTCCTCCTCTTCCTCCTCCTCCTCCTCCTTCTCCTCCTCCTCCTCCTTCTCCTCCTCCTTCTGCTGCTCCTCCTCCTCTCCTTTTCCTCCTCCTTCTCCTTCTGCTGCTCCTCCTCCTCTCCTTTTCCTCCTCCTTCTCCTTCTGCTGCTCCTCCTCCTTCTCCTCTTTCTCCTCCTCCTCCTTCTCCTCCTCCTCCTCCTCCTCCTCCCCCTCTTCTTGCTCCTCCTCCTCCTTCTCCAGGAGCCCTTGTTCATGTCCTGCTTTTCATAACTGGATGGGTGCCCGTCTTCCTATTCCCAGAGCACCCTCTTCATGCCCCAGTCTCACTCTCTGACACATTGCATGTAAATTCTCTATTCCCACATATGTTGTGGCCACACTAAGCCATGAACTCCCTACTGACAGAAGTAGGTCTTTCATCTCTGCACAAATTCTCACATAGTGCCTAGCACACAGTAGGCACTCAATAAATATTGCTTGAATTGACTGATTGCTTGATCAATTGATTAAATATTTCATAACATCATATCAACCTCTCTTACTAAAATATGCAAATATATGTGCATGGCGCTTGGTGAAATGTAGGCATCGAGGAATCTTACGAATCCTTTTCTTTTTCTGCAGTCCCCAATTGAACCTACTACTACCAGGATGGAGATCCCCCTGGGGACCCAGGCCTCTGGACTCCTGCACTGACCATCCCCTGCCACTGTCTCCTGCCATCCCTACTGCATTCTCCTTTCCGACCCTCTGCATGTGGTTTTTATCCCTTACACCTCCTCACCAGATCAGCAAACACACGGGAACTGGCAAAGTGTGATGAGAGGCCTAAGCTCAGTTTTCATTCTCTTTGTCTTGATTTTCTTTGACCTTGTGTGTAAATAGACTGTTTCTTCTGATGCTCACCCAACCCTTTAATATGCAAGGCCACATTCATCCTCACCTCCTGGGCTGCAGGTGCGAAACAGCAAGGGCTTATTCCTGGCTTTAAAGAGGAGAAACTGAGGCCTATCCCAGAGAGGGGACTTGCTGAAAGACATTCAGTATACCTAGGATTAGAAGCTCGGTCTCTGTATTCCCTGGCCAGGATATAATACTTCTTCAATTGCTCTGAAAATGAAAACCTCAGGATTATTTTGCAGGAGGAAACAAAAATAGGCCTGGAAAAACCACAGCCACATTTCTGACAAGCTCCATTCAGAGGGCACCATAACTTACATAAATGATTTCCTATTACACTGCAATTATCACTGCAACACGACAGTCTTGCAGCTTCCTTGAAGTGTTCTCTTTGTTGTTTTTTGTACAGATCCTCCAGAAAGAAGAATCAAATATGGTCCAAGCAGGGAAACAAAGCACATGACATCCGCAGACCCAGATTCCCCTTCCGCATGATTCTTTCTGAGGACCAAAGAGAATGCCATGAATAGTCCCCCGTGGGCCTGAGCCCTCTCCCACCTGTCTTCCTCCCAAAGCTCTGCTGTATCCTTGCAAATAGGATTCCTTTTTTTGAAAAAAAAAAAAAATGAAAGCCAACGGTTTATGAAGAAGAAATGAAGTGGCAATTTCCCAGCATGGCTGGGAATCAATACAAGCTGTTGTCAGGGTTTTCCTTTCAAAGGGTGGCTGCCACACTTCTCCAAAGTCAAGAGCGACAGAGCTCCAGTGCTTGACTTACAACTGCTTCATCATAGCAAGATATTTTTAATTTAAAACTCACTGCAGTTGGGTTCGAACTCAGCTGGGACTTGATTTACTGCTAATTCATTTCTCTGATTCCTATAATTCTAAGCTCAGTCACCAAACAGTTTAATGCTGATAGAATCACCAGTGCAATGCTTTATGAATGGGCGTCAGGGGAATTTTGTCAGTGTGTGTTAGCAACTGTTATTCACTCTGGAAAGGAGCACCGTGCCTGCACCAAGCATGGGGGGGCTCTATAATTGGGCACGTGAATTACCAGTATCCCCAAGTGATTCAAACCCAAATACCACTAAGAGGGTACCCCCTTTTACCCCAACCCACATACACACTCCCACACTCTCTCTCTCTCACACACACACACACATACAATCATTACCTATGTGAGATGAATGCCAGGCAGTGAAAACGCTTTCCATGGGAAATGCCTAACTTCACTCTCCAGGTCACTACCCAGTGGTGGAAACCATGGATTTACAGTCTAATTAGAAATCCTCAGCCTTTTCTTGGATGGCAAAGTTTTCTCTTCCCAAGAGAAAATTTGTTTCAACCGTCCAAAGTTTAGGGAGATGTGTCTTAATAACTCAAGCTTCCTTTGTTAATTTGATAAAGAACATTTATCTTTGTCAGTTATATTGAAGCCTCTTATTCAAGCAGTTGGAGAAAAAAAATTGAGAAGGTGAATGTCATTACTCACATATTTTGCAAACATCCATCTTGATCTGTTATGTGCAACCAAAAAGTGCCACTTGTGGGAAACATGTCCACAAACCTGTCAGAGTGGCATTCACACTTTTTGAAATTGTTTCTTTATGAAATATACACCTGAAGGCAGATCACAAGGCCACGGTCGCTAAAGTTTTGTGAGAATTCGCAGTCATTTCTGGGAGTCTCAAAAGCAAATGACAAGGACAAGAGGCAGGCGGTGCCTCTGAAAGTTGGGGTCACAAGTCCCTACAAGTCCCTATTTTATCAGTACAGTGAATTCATTCTTCTGGTTTTTTCACCTCTGAAGTAAACCAAAACTTGAAAGCTTCCAGTTGAAGGTCACCATCTCCCAAAATGCCTTTCTATGGAACCGTCTTTCCAGGAGACATCAATAGGCTTAAATACTCCCACACAAACGGATCCCCATGGCCCAATAACCTGAAAAGCAGTGGGCGAAGAATAAATAGGTTTCCCAACAACAGGTCTTCTTCACCTTTAATTCGCCCTTGTTCATCTCCTGAAGAGGACAAAAGAGAGGATGCTTGCAAAACTTACTTGGTCACAGAATGCTCTTTCCATGGAGGATTTTATAGACTAGTCTTTGGAATGTTCTGCTAAATCCAGCTTGGTCTCCCCCACCCAATCTATCAGTGCCTAAACCCATAGTGAGTTTTACACAGAGAGAAATAATTTAATTCCATGTGCATCCATGTGCAAGACCACTGCACCTACCTGTCCCCAACCACTATGACCCAGGATGCTGGAGGGTAACTGAGGGGCTCAGCCTGTACCCATCTGGATTCATCTGAATCCTCTGGAATAGCCAGTCAGTCTGACTTGATGTGATCCCTACTCTGTCCCTGCTGCAGAGTAAGAACCCACCATATTAGTCTGGTTCACCCTAGTCTTGATATTTTTAAGGTCATTCTTCTCCACCTTATCCTGCTCCATTTATTCGTTCTATTTTTACAGCAAATATTTATCAATTGCTTCCAGTAAGATAGGCTCTGGGTTGGGCACTGAGTATACAAGAAGTAAGAAATGATCCCTCTCAACCTAAAACATAAGGAAATACATGATTCCCATTGTTTTCATTGCCACTGCCAGTAGCAGCTTCTTCACCATTATTAAAAAGCATGAATTGAGTTACTGATGAAACAAAAAACTGCTTGAAGCAGGGGCTGACCCTACCTTCTGGGAGCTGCAACTCTCAGGCAGACACCCTAATGCAGGCCCACGTCTCTAGGTCAGTGATTTGCTCACATCAATCAGTGGTTAGGGGCAAGTGCATTTAGGGAGGAAGATAGGGTCAGTATCTAATGGACAAGAGAGCAGGGAAAGAGGTCACAAGCACAGCATGACCATTAGTCCTCTCCCCAGCCTGACCCTAAAGGGCCTTCAAAGCACAAGAGTAGTAAAAAACGTTGATGAGGGGCAGGACTAGCTAGAAGCAATGACTTACAGGAAATATTTTATGCAGAAATGTCCCCTGTTGCATTATATTTCAGTGCTTTCATTATTTCTTAAAACTGGGAGGGTGGCAGAGGTCATTACGCCCTCTCCCTGCTTCCCAGCAGCCGTGCCGTCCCTGAGATAGTCACACACCACTATGCGGAAGGCTGGCTGTTATTTAGTAAGCCCCAAAACATTAGAAAAGTCTTCAGAAATCGGATTGGCACCCATTCTTAATGTGGTTTCTATTTGGGGTTTAAATGGGATAATAGTGTAGTTGACTAGTGTTGACATAAACTCGTGAATTCTGGGGCTCCTAATTGGAGTACCCTGCCCTGTCTTGCCATCTGACTCTGTTCTGAAGAACTTTATGTTCTTTGCATGGAAACCATTATCCCAGACTCCCAATTTATGTATCTGCCCAAATCTGCTGAGTCCCACCTGACATCACGCCACCCCACCCCAATTCTGAACTGCAGCCATTTTCCTGTTGAACCCTTGTTATCACTGCCACTGCCAGGAGCAGCTTCTTCACTATTATTAAAAAGCAGGAATTGAGCTCTTGATTAAACAAGACACTGCTTGAAGCAGAGGCTGACCCTACCCTCTAGGAGCCGCAACTCTCAGGCAGATGCCCTACCGCAGACCCACGTCTCTAAGTCAGTGAGTTGCTCACATCAATCAGTGGTTAGGGGCAAGCATATGTATTTAGGGAGGAAGACAGAGTCAGTATCTAATGGACAAGAGGCCCCCAGTGATGCTTTCTGCTGTTCCTCTGGCCCTAAAGTTCTTGCTGTCTTTTCTTCCTTCAGAGTCAAAGGCTGGGCTCCTGCAGGGGTAACCCTGACATACCTTCTGCAGGGAGAGCCAAGGAAGCCCCAGCCCCAGGGCCTGACCCACAGAGGCTCTAGCTTGACCTGGTATTCCTACCCCCAAAGTGAGGGGAGTTGACTCATGCCTCATGGGGTGACTTGTGACCAGTGAGCTACAGCAGACCAGAAGGACCCGTGGATTAACTGCTGGCTGTGCCTCACCACCACAGACTATTCTGAGACATACTGTTCACACCAGGCTTCCCTGGATACCTCCTGAGTGACTGAGCCACCAGCTGCTTTTCACTGGGAAGGCAGGGCCAGCTTGGTAACACACTATTTGTTCCCCTTCCTTCCCTACCTCTCCTCCTTTGCTTCATTTTTGCTTCCCCGGGATCTCACCCCTCAATAAAGTGGTAACACATAGCTTCTTCCTTGAGCTCTACTTTCTAGGGAACCCAGGCTGTGACTGGAGTGAAGGACAGACAGGCAGGGGCGCAAGGCCCAGGCCCTCCATAGCTTTGACAAGAATAGTCCTGCTTGCATCTGTTCTGTGCACTGGAATTCCATATAAAATTTCACTGGAGCAAAGATTTTCACTGTATACATGTTAAAATATGTTTAATCACCGATCTAGACTAACCTCCTCATTTTATAAACAATAAACTGAAACATAAAATGATTTTTTTTCCTAAGATGCTTTAGTTAGAGTTATCTACATCTATTTGTATCCAAAGCCTAGCTTTTTCCACAACAGTGGTTTTTAAGCAAGGGGACATATTGGAATCATCTAGGAACCTAAGAAAATGGACACGTGCCTAAGTAGCTGTCTCTTTCCTTGGAAAGACAAGGGGCAGGATAGGCTCTGAAGAAGGCTGAGCAAATGCTGAGGCCAGAGGTGGACTCTCTACCTATCTGGCACAATTCTGCTTGAGAATCTATTGCTCACACAATCACCAGAATCCAGTACTTGGTTTACGTAATGCAAAGGTTCAGTGGAAATTTTCACTGTAGAAGCCACCCCTTTATTCACATTTGAGAGTAGTCATAGGAAAGTGCTTGTCTTAGTCCAGTGTTTCTCAGTGGATTCCAGGTCCACTACACAGTTTATATACTTTTGTGATTTCACAATCCATGTGAGTGTATTAAAGGCTCTGAGAAGTCCTGCAGCAAGGAGTATCTTTAGCTTTGCTTTACACCCAGGGTTTTGCAAACTTACTTGACTGCAGAAACTTTTTTGCATGTAATGCCTATTCACTCCCCCGCAGAATATACTTTGGGAAACTCTGGTCTATTTTAAGTATTACTTTCAGGAAAGCAGGCCTGAGATGGAGAGGAAGAAAATGAACTCCAACTGACTCTAGCAACATTAGCTGACATTCCAGGCAGGCTGCTTCAGTTGCACATCCTGACGTCTGCTACTGTCTCCTCTCTCACTCTCTAACCCCGCCACAAGAACGGAAGCAATCCACCAGCTATGCCTTGCTTACTTCTTTCCTCTTGGCCTCTCGGTCAAAGCCAAGGAATGATTGGTTCACCTTCTAGTTTGAGCCTCCACACTACCAAAAGGGAAATCCAGCTGTGCTCATTCGAGAAGAGTTCAGTGAGTATGTCAGATAAGGAACTGATCTTGAGCAAAGACCAGGAAAGCCTTTCAACTGCCATGGTTTTCCTGTCCTAAATTTCCAGTGACCTCTTCCTCCACTGCTTCTCTCCTCATACTTCATAATGAAAATACTCTACCCTGTAAGACCTCGGGAATTGATTCAGCGAGGCTGTGTTCAGCACATTGACTGCAGAGACTATCCTCTTAGCTAGTGATCTGTTTTGTGTCGGAGTGACAAAACATCCCAAAATCCAATTTGCTGTTGCGAATCCTGGTTCATGGAGGAAACACTATAGAGGGGGAGGGGAAGATCCAAGCTTAGAAGGAAAAGAGAGGATGCCTGAGATCTCTCCAACACCTGTTGGTTTCAGTTTGCACAGGACTTTACCTCCCGATGTTTTATCCACTCATTCCTACTGCTGCCTCAGAGGGGAGGTGATGAAATTCCACGTGCACCCCTTCTAGCCACCTCAAGTTGGACAGACCTTTCACTCACCTCACAGTGTAGAGAAGTCAAAGAAATAATGCATGGAATAAAAGTTTGTATTTTGGAGAAAAAGAAAAAAAAAAGGCAAGTAACCAAAGTGCCTCACTTGTGGCTTTTTCCTAAAATGTTCAGACCAGAGGGACTGAGCTTAGCCCTGGCTTTGGAGTGGGACAGAACCCAACCAGGCCCATGGGCTCCTTCAGGGATTCACACCCACACCTTTTTGCATCAGGATGTAATTCCTAATGCCTTGCCTTAGCCTGCACCATCTCACGTCTGAATTATTTTCTTCATGCAAATGGGGACCTATCAAAATTCCTCTAAGTGCTACAGGATGGCTATCCCCTGACATGGTCCATTGGCACCAACACGCGATGAGTCTCTGCTGCAACCACCATAGGATCCAGGCACCCAGCACCGCATGATGTCCCTAGGCACTGATTTCTTCCCTGCTTCTGGATCCTGAAGTCAGAAACTCTAGGAGTAATAAATGAATGAATGAACAAGTGTCAAGTATCTACCGTGAGTGGTGTAATGGTAAGAATCTTTGCCCAAGAGTGAAAAAACCATCCATCCCTTAGCAACCTGGCGCCTTGGACATCTCACCTAAACTCTCTTCTCAGCCTTAGTTTCTATGCTATCAAAATGGGAATAAACAATACCTACCTTGCACAGCTATTTTAAAGATGAAATGAGGAAGTGTTGTTTCCACAATACTAGCAATTTGAAGCAGTCACCAGGGAGAACTAGACTCCTATCAGAATTGGAGCCTCATAGAGTCTAAAGTAAAGATGGGAACTTCACTCATTCATTCATTCACTCATTTTTTCCTGGGAGAAAATGGGAATTGCCAAATGAGGTGACAGTCACCCTCAGGACCTGAGCACTCTGCTAGAATGATCCATGCAATTTTATAACCTACCAACAGACAAGGAGAAGACTCATCCCCCTTGATGAATGGGGAGATCGAGGCTCAGTGAATAAATACATTTGCCTGGCATCACAGAGGTAGTGCAAGAGACTAGGGACCAGATATTCTAAACTTCCTCCCAAGCACTCACCCATAAACCTCCCAAGGGGGCAGCAGTACAGTGAGCACATATATTCTAAGGAGGAAACCAGCACAGTGATGAGGAGAAAGGTCAGATTGCTCACAAGTGAGACTTGGCTCCATCGCTAAGTGGCTGTGTGATCTCGGACAAAGTCTTTAACCTCCTGCATCTCAGTTTCCTCCTGGAGGAAACAGGGACCGTAATAGCCTATCTGGGTTGTTATGAGGCAAACTACTTAAATGGTATCTAAACCAAATGAGTGCTCAATAAATATTGGCCACCATCATCATTAATTATCATCTTCCATTCCATTGTTTTTACAAGAACTGAAGCCAGTACTAACATCCTCACAGCCTCTTCCCTTGGGAGGCTGATGCCACAGGACTAGACAAGTGTGTGGGGGCATACACAGACTCACACAGGGACTCAGGAAACTCTTCTTCCAGGCTGCTCCATGCCATGCAGGGATGCAGCCTCCTCCTTCAGGAACAAGGCCTGGGCTCTTGTTCCAGGGGAATCAGGACCCCTGCCTGCCTTTCGTTTTAAGATCCATCTCTTACCACTCAGCAGCAGAGCCCCCTTCAGTCTCCCTGTGGGCTCCACCTTCCTACCACAACTTGAATGGTACAGCCTGGGCAGTGAGGACAACATGAAAGAAGAAAGAAAAAGTCTGGGCAGCTAGAGGGGATCAGGTGGGAGTCTGGGGAGGGAGCAGTGGAGCTTGCAGCTTTTAAAGAGACAGTGTCCTGTCCACAGGGCCCTGTGTGGACCAAGCATAGCTCGATAGAGCCTATAGGCCAATTACCCTAATCATGTGCATCTCCCAAACAGCCATTTGATTTATTAGTGAGACGTCTTTTTAAAATGCTGCTTTTAAATATAAATAACACTTAATCATCCAGCTGTCGTTAAATTCATGTTATATTGATTTCTTGGAGTGCCGCAAATTTGAGGGCGAATGGGCTGGCGGATGTGCGCACAAAGCCAAGAGGTAGATTAGCAAGTGGTGGGGGCAGAGAAGTGGGGGTTGGAGGAAGAGGAAGGGAGGTGTCAAGGGAGGGAAATGAACTTACTCAATAGCCCAGGGTCTGAGCCAGTTTCACATTGGGTAGCACTGGACACAAATAAGAAGAGAGGAGACGCTGGCACATCTGTTGCATAGTCTAATGACAGCCAAGATCATGGTCGTGTTTTCTGTATTGCTGCCGCCCCCTTGTAACCCACCACAGAGCCGCTCCAACAGGTCTCTGATGTGCATTGTCTGCGTATGCCTTCTCTAGGTGAGGATGGGGAGAAGCAGCTAAGAAATGCCCCCTAGCTGGCTAGGAGGAGAGAGATCCACAGCGATTTCTTTGCATCAAAGCCTGATGATAACTATGAATCAAGAGTGGTTAATGACCCAGCCCCTTTAGCTCTCTCCCACTTCAGGACTGCTGCCATCCTAGAAAGCCCCCACTTCATTCCCAGCAGCCCTCATTGTGATGAAAAGGATCCCGAGGCCAAGTGTATGTAGGCAGACTCTGCCGTGCAGATTTCCCTGTCTGCAGGGAGTAGCAGCAGCAGGCGACAGGAAGGCACAGAGAAGGAGAAAGGAAACAAGTTGACTGCCTTGGAGTCCTCCAGAAATGTCTGCAGTGTCCCAGTGGGCATCCAGGAGGAAGTCCTGGGAGGACAGATGAGAGCCCGGGGAGGCGTGATTGGGTAAGAAGGAGCAGCTTGTAGGTGACCCATGCCTAGTGCTCACAGGAGAGCTGCCTTAAGCACCGTCTACCAGGCAGCGAGGGTCTGCTGAAAAGAAGCATTCATGGCTGGGGTTTTTCTAGTGTGACTCCCTTCCCAGTGAGAAAGACCTCGGAGAACTTAAAAGGAAGGGCACAGAAGAGTGGCAGAGAGGGTGAATGACAGCGTGGCATGCTCCAGGGCTGGGCAAGAGAGCCAGGAAAACGTAATGTATACTCCGCTTTACAGAGATGTTAATTAATGCCTGCCTTGTCCTAGAAACCAAATTGGTACCTAATGCTAAGTGCAGAAAGTGCAGAGATTTTCTGAACCCTGATGTGTAGCTTATAACCAGCATAATGATACTAGCTTTGCATTAAAATGATGGATCCTGAGGCTGCAAATACATGAGAAAGGAAAGAGGGTAGGGAGGAAAGCAGAGAAAGGAGTGGAGGTCTACAGGGAAGACACAGACATTTCAGGAAGATCCTGTACCCTATCCCTTTGCCTCTTACAGGTCCCATGAGGGACTGTTTACCTGGGAGGCACCCACTGTTGCTGGAGCTCATTATTTCTTTTGCAAACCATGTGCTGCTGTACGCGTAGGTGGGATCTGCCTGTCCACGCCCTCAAGGGGCATGTGGGGAGAAATGTTCCATTTCTTCCACAGCCCGGAAGACAGAGGTGGACCCCATTGTCACACATGGGGGGAGCGGGGAGCTGACCACATTTAGCCAGACTCTGAGAACGCATGTGTGTATATATATTGGGTGTGTGTGTGCACACGCCCACCATTCTTAAAAAGCAAATAAGGTTTCTTCCCCCTACTGGGGTCTCTCCATTGTGAGAGATTTGCTTTATTCCATCTATGCTTTTCAATCAATCAAAGGGCAGCTCACACAGCACACAGCGGGAATACAATCTCCCTCCCGAGGTGTCTGCGCTTCTCCCCAGCCTAGCCAGAGACCTTTGCAGGAGCTGAAAAAAGTTTGGAAATAGCGGAGTCAGGGTGCTGAAAAAGCCCTTTCATTCAGCCCCTATCTTCAGGATTTACAAAAACAACCCAAATTCTGAGCCTAGCACTGAGGCCTCCTTGTTCAAAAGAATGTTTGCTCCTCTTCCATCATGTTCTGTAAGGCTCCTAACATATTTTTTCCACTGGTGGGTCTGTGGGATACTCTGAACACATGATCTTGGACAGAGGGTACAAGTTTATTCAGTTTTGTGCGAAAATGATATGATCATGTTGCCTAGAAAGCTACCTCAAAGTGACAGCACCAGAAACACAGGAGCTTGTACATATATATTCAATTCCGAATTTGATTTGGATCTCATGTTCTTCTCCCTATGACAACTGAGACCCTAAATTAGTTGCTCTTAGACCCCAAGAAGGGAACTATGGAAAAGCCTCTTAGAACCCTAGCCACTTCCTACCTCCTCCAGAAAAAGTTAAAATGAGCAGCCTGTGAAATTCCAGCCAGAGAAAACAAGAATGAAAATGCTTTCGGGAAATGGGACCTTAAAGCACGGGCTTCTGGGGAGTGATTCTACAATCGGAGCAGCCTTGGGCTCTGGGGGACGCTGGCAGACCCACGAATGCGTTGCCTTCTCCGGTGGGCAGTGCCGCCGCGGTCGTGAGGGAGGGGAGCCTCCTCTTTTGGAGGACTATATCCCTCGTGCTTCCCCCTTCTAGTTCTCTTTCTCAGACACACACCACGAAAGGCATGTGACAGGTGTTCGCCAGCCGGAGGCACCGGGGAAGGCAGCCCCATGTGCCCAGGAAGGGTAGGGAGGTGAGAGGGGACCCAAGTCCTGTGTCTCCAAGTCCTGTCTGCTTGCTGCTAAGCAGGCACTGAGGCTGTGAATAAGGTCGTACCTTTTAAGGAGGATCTGAGCCCCGTACCTTCCCTAGACAAGCAACATACGCGGCGATGCTTTAAGCCGCTTTCTGCCTGAAATCTCGGCGCATTCCCGGGGAAGCAGTGCCACGCTTCAGAAAGGCGTTTGTGCTGCCTCTTACTGGGGAAACGCAGTGTCTGTTTCATATGCGCCGCCCTACAGAACTGCAGCCCCAACCGCCTATCTGGCCTCCTCCCCGGGCGCTGGGCCACCACTCTCTCCAAATATGCGTCCGAATATCTGTGGGTCTGTCTCCCGTTGAAATCCCAGGGTGTCCAAAGGCCACGGGGCCGCGATGACACTGGGTGGGTCTCCGGAAACCTCTCAGGACTTCTCCCGTTTTAAAGCCCAGCTAGGGACGAAAGGGGCTGGGAGCTGAAAAATTGCTCCCTCAACCTCCCCTGGTGGGAGGCAGAGCCGGGAATACACAGAATCCCACCCCGAAAGTCCCGGGAAAGAGAAGTCTGAGTCCGGGAGCGTGAGAGGAGAACACACCCGGGAAATCCCTGCTCCGGCCGCTGCACCTCCGCGGGCGTCCAGGTGGGACGTGGGCAGGTGCGCGAGCGCCGTGTGTGCCGGTGTGGATCTGTGTGTGTGCCTGCGTGTGTGCGTGTGCCTGTGCCGCGGGCTGGCTCCGGGACACTGAGGATTCCCGGGTCGGCCCAGGTCTGTCCGACCTCGCTGCCCTCGCCGCCCGCCCGGCCCCACTCCCCGGCGGGCCGGCTCCTTACCTGGACGCGCCGCGTTTCCCTCCTTCAGCGGGAGCGCCGCATTGACACTGCAGATGGAGCCTATGCCGCTGCCTCTCGCCCTCCTCTGAACGTGTGCGTGTGCGCGCGTGTGGCTGCCTCCTCCAGCCCCAGCCCCGAACGCAAATACTCCACCGAGGCACGGGGAAGCCGGGAGCAGCCGAGGAACGCGGAGGGCGCCGAATCAGAGCCTGCGGGGCTTGACAGCTCCTCTTGCGGCGTCCAAGGTGGGCGTAATGTCCAACAAAAAGGTCGGAAAATGGGGATCGATTCCGAACACCCCTTTCCTCCACCCAGCCCCGGAGCCCGAGCAGCGGCGGCGGCTCTCGGGGGCTGCGGTGGCGACGCGGGGCTGCCCCCCTTCGTCCCCACCCCCGCGGGCTGAATGTCCTTGATGCCAAGCGGGCACAGCGGCGTCACTCCGCGCCGCCCATGCTCGCCCGGTCGGGCCGCTGCCCGGGCGCGGCGAGTGCGCGGGGGACCCGCCGGGGAGCGCTCTCGGCGCCTCTGCGCTCCTCTCTGGGTAGCGGCGGCCGCCCCCCGGCAGCCCGCGGCCGGCCGCGCCGCGGCAGCCCCCACCCTTGCCGAGACACTCGCCGGGCAGTGCCCTGGGGCCGGGGCTGGGGGGCCGCGGGAGCCGCCGGCTGCTCCCCGGGGAGGCGCGGGGCTGCGGCGGTGGTGGCGGCGGCGGCTGGCGCTGCGGCGGCGGAGAGCTCGGCCGCGGGCCGAGCCGGGCCTCCCGGGCGCGCCCCCGGCCCCCCGGGCGGGCTGCTCGCAAAGTTTGCAGGGGGCAGGGAGCGGGGCCGCCGCTGGCTCGGCCGCCGCCGGAGCTCCCGGGCTGCCTGCTGCCGCCGCGGCTCGCTGCTGCTGTGCATTGAAGCCCGGCCAAGCGCTGCAAAAACTCCAGCTGCCTGGCGCTCTCTGGGTCCTCCTCTCCTCCCTCCCGCCCTCCCTGCTTCCCTTCCTCCCTCCCTCGCCTCGCCTCCTCTCCTCTCTGCCGCCCGCCGCCCGCCGCCGCTCCCTCTCTGGCTCGCTCTCGCTGGCTCGGAGCTCGCGGCTGACATCTAGACCGAGGGAGAGCGGCCGGCAGAGGGGGCAGGGGGCGCCTACATGCTCGCACCCGCCGCCGCCCGGCTTGCCGGCTCTCCTCTGCACCAACGTTTGCCGACACCCCCCGGGTCCCCTCGGCCCGCACGGAGCTACCCTGGCGGTGGCGATGTGGGGCGGAGAGAGGGGCATACATGGGTGACCGGGGCGCACGGCGCGCGCTCAGAGGGAGGCGCTCAGCCGCCTCGGAAGGTGCAGCTCTGGGCGCTGGCCGTCGGAGGGACCCTCAGGTGCTCAGAGCTGACACAAGCGCACACTGACTCTGAGGCATACACCCATTCCTAGTCAGAACCCCTCCCAACACCCCACCAAGTCACCCCCACATGGCATCCAAGGAGGCCGAGGACACTGAGGGCACAAGGCCCGCACGAGAGAACATGAGTGGCCAGTGCCCCAGAGCTGGCTTGGTAACCTGACTTTTCCATTCATGTTTATACTGAGCGGCTCTCCTGGCTCCTCTCTTCTCTGAAACCCTAGATCCTAGACGACATCCAGAACAGACCATGCCAACATCAGGGTGGTTTCTGAAGCCCAAAGAAAGAAATCACCATGTGGCTCTGGTTCAGGCAGTGAAGATGGGGAGTGGGTGGCACTACCTCCCAAACCTCTGCCTAGATCCCCCTAGGAATGGGCCCATCCACCAAGAGAAACCGAAGGGATTCCCACACCTGTTAACTCAACTCTGTGCATGCCTCCCTCATCCTCATCCCCGCTCCCACCATAGTCTGAGGGAAGTGGCACCTTCAGCAGAGTCCAGTAAGCATTCCCTGGGATAGGCAACCATCAAGGACGACCCTCTAAAGGAGCCCACGGCTCTTGGCCTCCTCTCTCCTGTCCCTTCTTTAGTTTTCACTGTCCTCACACCCAGCAACTCCCGCCCATTACTGTCCCTCCCATCGAAACATCTCAGAGCCTCCTTATTAGGTGGACATGACTGATAATGGCTTAAATTCCTATACCTCCCTATAGGGGTTATATTCTCACAGAAATCAAAGTTGTGTGAATTGGGGAGCCTTTGAAAGGAGCTGTGAGATGACAGCTTAAACAAGCCCCAAGGTGAGCAGCACATGTAGGTCAGGCTTGGCCCACCCAGAGAGGACCCTGCTGAAACTTTGCTCTCACCAATGAGAAGATGAACCAAGCCAGAATGAGGAGGAAACCAGATGTTTGATTCTTTGGTTAAAGGATATTCCAGGAGACAGCGTGGAGCCCTTTTAGTCTCTGGTTCTCTGCTGAGTCTTGCATGGCCCAGAAAGCAGCAAGGAGTTATCTTATTAAGCTTACATGAATATATTGATCTGACTCCACTCTTCCCAGAAACCCTGAATCCCAGACTCTAGATAAAGCACACAATATCAGGTTAGTTTCAGAAGTCCAGAGACACAGATAACAAAATCACTCAATGCTACTGCCTCTTGAACATCCTTCCAGGGTGGAGGAAGCCCAGAGCCAAATGCCTCTCTCTGCAAGACTGGGATTAGCACAAGGCCAGCCAGGCACTGAGGATATAAAATCGAAGGAGGCCCCGTCACCCGAAGGTCCATGTAAGGTTTGCATCACCTGATCCTGACACTGCTTCTAGGTGTCCCTTTTAAAATTGCTGCATGGGTCCATCACGGCCCATTTCCAGAAGTGACAGCCCAGATAGCCCCATGAAAGTCCCTAATGGGTTAGTTAAGGAATATCGTTCAATTAAAGGGGGGGGGGGGGGACTCCTTTCGAACTTCTGTTGGCCACTCGGCTTTCAGGGTATGCCATAAAATGCTGAAAGGAAGGGGGGAAGGTGAGAAAACAACTCTGTCTCCATTCTCAGTCATTCTAGCATGTATTTTTAATACAATCTGATTGTCTTTTTCCTCATCATATCAGTTGTGTTTGTGTGTGTGTGTGTGTGTGCATGTGTGTGTGTGAATATGGCTTGAGTTCCAGGCCCATTTCCTGATGGATGGACAGGAAGTCAAAGACCTTTTCTTTTTTTTTCAGAGGTGACAAATAAAATGTGTTTATTATTCTGTATCTCCTGCCTAGTGTGTGGTGTCATTTATTTTCATTCAGAGAAATGAATGCCATGTGGTGCCTGAAGAGTAATAACAGAGCCAAATGACAGGGAAGACACGCAGCAAAAAGCTGGACCAGCCATGGGCAGGTGAGGGGCCCAGCCAGCTCTCCCGTTGTTAATGGGGCCAGGGGCCATATCTCAAATTGCCTTTTCCCTGCTTGCCTTCCACTGAATAACACGGTAAAAGGCATACCAAAGGGGGCAGTTATCATATTATCGGAAGGAGGAGTAGAAAGGGTCAAATTAGCTGCAGTAGAGGATTTTTTTTTTTCAGTGATGACCCATTGGATTGACTCCCTTAAGTTAGGAGAATGGAATGGGGTGGGATGAGTAGGGCCTCTACATTCGAAGTTAGAAAACACGTGTCCTACTCCTGGCTCTGTCATTGGCCAGCTTTATAATTTGGAGCGGGTCACGTCCTCTCAATGATACCTCATCTCTCACCTGACACATTCGCCCCTTAGAGTTGCAATGACATTCAAAGGACATACCATCTTATTAATGTGCTTTGAAACTCTAAGGTAGGTACAAAACACATGTAGGGAATTAGAGTCGCTTTCCAGACGAATGTATCTTTTTATTTTTTTCAAATAGAATGATACAATGAGGGTAGGCCTTCTGCTATCTTGTCCCCACCCCATGAATAAATACACAGGCAAAAGCAGCATCTTACCACAGTTCAAAATGTGTTTCTGCATTAGGTACAAGATCTTCTGGCTCTCACACCTCCTCTACCCCCTCTCCCTTGGTGAGGGCTAAGGGAGACATAAGTAGGACCATCTAGGTGTCCCCTACTGACAATGGCTCTGTGAGTCACTCCCTCTACCTCTTGCCTGGTCATGAAGCTGGTTATGTCATTGTCTGGACCCATGACCACAAGAGGGAGAAGCTAAATGGCACATTGCTTCAGAGAGTCCTGTTTTCTAAAGAAGCTATGTCTGTGGGACTTGGGTTGGGGTTTATTGCTGGGTTTAGACAGAAAAAGTATTGGTTCATCTCCCACGGCTGAATAAAAGGACCAGTTTAATAGGAAAGAGGAGAAGAAACCCTTAAGTTTCCCTTCACTTAGCTACCACCATTTTATTAGCCTAGGAACAGTGCTGCTATTTAAGTTGATAAAAGCCAGATTTGCTCGTTAAATAAATCACCAGAGCCTGGTGGTGCTAGAGAGACATTTTCTTTCCCCCAGGAGCCGCCCCCATGGCTGGGTCTTGTGCCTTGCACTGGATAGAAAAACCACAGGCAGGCAGTCAGCAGCTTAAAAACCTAAATTGTGGCGCCACCTGCAGGACGGCAGGAATATCATCAGTATCCCACAGCTCAGCAGAGGCAAGAGGAGCCTTCCGCAGTGACACGGGTGAGGCCAGGGTGCCCTCTGGCCCCTGCTTTCTGCATGTGTCACCACATGTCCACAGCACACTCCAGCAGCCTTTAATCTGCATCCTCCTTGAATGCTGCCATTTCGAGGGATGGGCAGCAGCTCTCAAGATTCTCAGTCCTTTCAAACTAACTTATTCTTCCATCTGTCTCCTAAGGGCCTAAGTGGACCTCTAAGCCAAGGGTTCTGTCTTCAAGACTGGACCATGGAACAGTAAAGCAGAAAGGAGAAGTGACTGCCTTTCAAGGAAGATGAGGGGAGGAACATCCTTGTGTCACCACAGGGCCTACTAGTAAGTTGAACTTGGTGGCTGGGTATTCTCAGTAGACCCAACTGTTCCAGGCTTCCCTAGCATGTGGGTGCAAATCAGCACAGAGATATTAACATCCGAATCTCAACTCCAAGCCTTTTCTGCTCAGATAAGACTTTGGCCACCACTGAAAAACCCCTCCCTGTCTCCTCCCATTATGTCAGAGACCGCCGCTGGTGGGTGTGCTTAGGAACAAGTCTGACCATTTCATTCACCACAAGTACCCTCTTGGAAATCCACTGCCCATGAGCCATTTGATGGAAGGACATCTCTGCATTGCCAGCTCTGTGGTTGCCCTCTGCAAGGGCACCTCCACCCGGCTGCACTGCTGGACATGGCAAGCTCTGCTGCCGTGCCGTGGCTTTCCAAGCCACACCGGGGGGTTGGTGTTTAGGTGGGGAAGACACCCTTCTCCTCCTACACACACACACACACACTGTGGATCTTGATCCTCTGGGCACCAAAACAACTCCCATGCCTCCCATCGTCCAAGTCTTACCCCCCTTCCTCCCCAGACCCTTTCATCCACTGCCCCCTCTCCAGAATGCTTCCTTCTCTTTCAACTAACAAAAACAAAAAACAAACAAACAAACAAAAACTTGTCTTTTTAACCGCAGAAACCAGAAGTTAGAGGATATTGTGAGGTAAGGGGAAATGGAGGGAGCAAGGGGGTGTGACTTAACTCCATTGGCCAGAAAGAAGAGAGTCCCAGATCTGGCCAGAGCCATGTCTTGCTACAACAAGAAAGGAGAAATACCTCAGTGTAACCCTTCTTGGGGTTAAGTCCTGGGAGGCACAAGGTCCCGTAGTATGCCTGCATTACAAGGACTGGATACAATTCATGTCTCCCACCTGGCACCTCTCTCTTGGCACTGCCTAGTACACTGGCTAAGTAGTTTAAATGAGTCACTTGGCCCCTCTGACTGGGGTGCACATAACAGAAAAGGCCTCAAGTTGTTTTCCTTGTGATGAAGATGGATTCGTGCTGATGGGTTGAATGCTCTTGCCTGGTAACACATTTACAAGATGGTTGCCAGGTGGTCTGAGTGTAAGCTGTTCTAAGTGACTGTGGTTGCCAGCCTCCAAAATGGCCCCAGTGACTCTCAACCAGAGGTATTCATGCCCTCATACAGTCTGCTCCCACGCTGAATCAGAGCTGACTTAAGTGACCAAGAAGTGACAGTGTCCAAGGCTAGGTCAAAAAAAGACATTTTAGCTCCCAGCTTGGTCTCCTTAGTCCCTTGGACCTGCCATGTGTTGAGAAACTGAGCTACCCACCAACAACCAGTGCCAGCTTGCCAGCCCCATGAGTGAGCCACCCTAGGAGCCCATCCTCCAGCCCCAGTTAAGCCTTCAGATGATTTCAGCCTTCAGAAGCTTCCAACTGAGGTCCCAGACATCATGGAGCAGAGATAAGGTATGGTTTTATGCCAGAGATTTGTTATGCAGTAGCAGATAACAAACACAGTGATTTGCAGGGAAGATATCATTCCTCTGACCTTGACCTCATTAACCTCTTAAGCTTATTATTTGAGCCCACTTGGCTGTAGAATAAGAAGGACAAAGGGGGGCATGCTTGATGCATGATAGTCTCATACTGGGCAGGACTGGGCACCAATAGATGTCCTGCCAGTCACTCCCTTCAGAGCTCCGGGGTTAAACCTCTTAGTACATCTCAGTGTGTTACACAGAAATGAGAAAACCCAATCAAGAGGCTTGAAAGCATCCACAAACAGAATACTGAAATCCAGCACTCACTTCAGATGGGCCATCATCAGTTCAGTTCCAGAGTACTGGCCATCAGAGACATTCAAGAGAGAGGCAGAAAGTTGTGCCGAGTCCTGTTCACTTTCACGAGCTGTCTGGCACCTGCCTCTGCCAGAGAGCGTTTTGGAGGTGAGGTTGAATGGGGCTCCAGGGTGAGTCCTTGCACCTGCCAAGCACCAGGCCCAGTGGTGCTGAAAGTGTTCCCTACATCTGATCCTGACCCGTGCTGCACCACAGGGCAGGAGGGAGGCCCAAGGATGCTTCCTATAGATGGCAGGTAGAGTAAAAAGAGACTGGAAGCGAGATGTGATTGAAAGCTGATCATCCACTTTCCCTCCACACCATTCTCCTTGAGGACTTCTCACATCACCTTCTCTCCTGTGCCCTCAGCAGCTTCCAGAGAGCTCAGTGGAGCCTGCAAGCTATCAGCAGGGCCAAGGCATATACAAGGATTAGGACGAGAGAAGAAGGGAAGAAAGAGGCAAAGAAGAAGAAGAATGAAGGGACAGGAGTGCCTATGCAAAGCAGAGAAAGAGCCGCAGACAGTTGCCTTAGGGATTCTGAGGACACTGCTTAGGCCCAAGGTGACCTCTCTCCACTTTAGTGTCCGCCTCCAGGACTCTGTGGCCTGGCTCCATTCTCCTTCTGGCCCTATTTTCCTGGTCAGGCCCTATATTCTTCCTCTGTTTTTAAAGGGCTTTCTCCTAACGCACCCCTGCTGACTGTAACCTTCACAAATGTGAGATGTCCCTTGTGGAGTCCAGAGAGAGCAGGGACCCTCGAAGCCTGAAGTTCACAGAGGTGTGTGGTAGCACATGAGGGTTGGGGAGGGCCAATCGTGCCATATCTTCCCAACTCTGCAACCAGCGATGCCAGGCCAGCTGCTGGAAATCAGCCACTGTGGATGTATTTGCACTATGGGAATAGGCACATGCTACAAATTGGGACTTTTGATTTTGTGGAGAGCTGGTTGTTAAACACCTGCCAGTACACTTCTGGCAGGGTCATTGATGGGCCTGGATAAGACAGGTCAGCCCAGGCCTGCCCAGTTCTCAAATGATTGTGCATGGGAACCCATCAGATATATGAACTGCATCAGCCCAGTTCAGGGTCAGAGTAGGAGTTTCTTTCTGTCCATACCCCACCTTTTGATTAAAAGAAAATATTAATATGGACTCTTTCTATTAGCTGTTCTTTCCAAGTCCTGTAGGTAAGGAGCCTTTACTCGTGGCTTTTGACACTAAAATCAAATTGTTATTCTTTCCTGCTAGGTAAACTGAGCCAAGAGATGCTGACGTGACCCATGGGTGTGTAGGAAGCTTGAAGTGTACATCTGGTAACACCGGTCATTTACTCCCTCCACCTCAAACTTAAGATCAGTGCACTGGGTTTGGCAGAAATTCTATTTTCATTTCCTCAAAACACTGCATTAAAATTACCATACATCCATACCACAGAACATGGTGCAGATGTAAAACAAAATGAAAGCAAAATGAAGTAAATCTATGTACGCTGCTCTGAAAAACAACAGCAAAATGCAGAACGGTGTATTCGTGTATATCTTTGCATATTTTGAATATACAAAATAGGCTTGTACATACATAGGACATTTTGGAAGGATACACAAAAAACTTAACAGCAGAAACCTCAGAGTGAGAAACAGAGCGATATGTATTTTCTTAATTTATTGTATATTCTTTTTTCTTTTTGACGTTTTACCACATGCAAGTACTACGTTTTCCATTTTTCAAAAAGCTAGTTGAAAATGAACAAAAAAATACTGCTGCTAAAAACATCTTTCTCACACCGCCAGTCCTCTGCTCACTCTCTCTTCTCAAATCCAGCCAACCACTCCTCCACCCCATCTGTATCATATTCGAGCTTGCCTTTGTTCTAGTTTCCTACTAGATGCACCCTGTTGCTCCTCTTTTGTGGGCTGCCGTGAAGGTCACGCAGCAGCCTGTCTGCCTAGGCAGACAGCTCAGTGGATCTGGTAAACGTCCCAGAGAATGAGACTTCATCTCTCATTTCCTAAAGACCAGCCAGTATCCTACTTGGCCAGAGAACTTCTGTTTGGCACTAGATTGATTATAGGGGGATTCCAGGGATGCTCCAGCACCTCCTTTCTATGCTAAAGCAAGCAGCTTTAGATCAAGTCAAAGGAAATATCCTTCTACAATGAAGTCAGTAAACTCATGGAAACTAACACTCAGACATGGTACAGGCCAAAAATAGAATGATGCCAGGAAACATTTACATAGCAACAGGTGAAAGCTCCATATTGTTATTAATGTTATCAGGAACTGTGTAGGGAGAGACAAAGAAAAGCCAGAGACAGGCAAATGGCATTCCAGTTTTGCAAAAGGGGAAAATAATATGAGTTCTGAAAAACACAAACAAATGAGCCTGGCCCCCAAAGTGACCATTGGATCACTAAAAGATAGATGTGTAATTATTTAGAAAAGGATGTGATTGATCACTAGGAGTAAGTCTGGAATCACTGTCTTAATCATTTGGGGCTGCTGTAATGAAATGCCACTCTCTGGGTGGCTTTAACAACAAACATCTATTTCTTATGGTTCTGGAGGTTGGAAGTCTGAGATGAGGGTGCCAGCATGGTCAGGTACTTGGTGATGGCTCCTTTCCTGTTTATGTCCTCAGATGGCTCTTCCTTGGTTCATTCAAGCAGACAGAGATCTCAAGTGACTCTTCCTCTTTTTATAAGGACTCGATCCATCATGGGTGGGGGCTCTACCCTCATGACCTCATCTAAACCTAATTACCTCCCAAAGGCCCCAACTTGGGGGGTTAGTGCTTCAACATACGAATTGGGAGTGGGATGACACATTTAGTCCACAGCAATCACGAAGAACAAACTTGGTTAGGCTGGTCTTCCTCTCTAACTCAACAAGGCTGTGAGGCTTTTATATCAAGGAAACGTAAGAGAGAATATCTGAACTGCATCAAGGCATTTAATAGACTCTTTAATAAAATCCTTGTAGAACACCAGGCAATGTAGGCTGGTGAATTAATTGACTCAATGGTTAAACCCCAAAGATGTTCATTAATGCATCAAAGACAACATGAAGGAAGGTTTTCTTAGGGTATATGTCAGAGCTCTGTTCTCAGACTAATCCTATTCAACACATTTACTAATGACTTGGATAAAGATAGAGGAGACATGGTCATCAGATTTGTCTATGATTGCAATAAAAGAAACATATTAAATGTAAGTATTTGCAATCCTGCTCCATCCTAGAGAAAAAGAAACTTTTGCTGAATGTTGGGCATTTTGGGTGTTGACATGGCATTTTGGTGTTGCCTTGAGGTATCATTCTAAGGAATAAAAAAGGTGAGAGAGCTTAACAGATCTACATTTGAAAATATATGGCACTCAGGCCGGGCATGGTGGCTAACACCTGTGATCCCAGAACTGTGGGAGGCCAAGGCAGGCAGATTTCTTGAGCTCAGGAGTTCAAGACCAGCCTGGGCAACATGATGAAGCCCCTTCTATATTAAAATACAAAAAAATTAGCTGGGCATGGTGGTGGGCACCTGTAGTCCCAGCTACTCAAGAGGCTGAGGCAGGAGAATCAATTGAACCTGGGAGGCAGAGGTTGCAGTGAGCCGAGATGGTGCCACTGCACTCCAACCTGGGTGATAGAGTGAGACTCCATCTCTAACAAACAAATAAAAAAAATTAATTAGCTGGGTGTGGTGGCATGTGCCTGTAGTCCTAGCTACTCAGGAGGCTGAGGTGGGAGGATTGTTTGAGCCCAGGCAGGAGGTCAAGGCTGCAGTGAGCCATGATTGCACCACAGCACTCCATCCTGGGTGACAGAGTGAGACCTTGTCTCAAACCAAAAACAAAGTATGAGCTGAAGTTGACAATAAGCTCAATATGAATCAATAGTGAAATACTGCCAAAGTCAATGGGATCGTAAGCTGTATTAAAAGAGAATGGAGTCCCAAAGGAAGCAGTCCCACTCAACTTTGAGATAGGCAGACTATACGTGCATTATTGTATAGAGCTCAAGGCCCCACACTTTCAGCACTTTATGATAAGTTTGAGCACATTCAGGAGAGAGTGGCCGAGCCCAGAAGGGAATTAATTTGAAACAATCAAAGTAACTGGTGATGTTCAGCTTTGAGAAGTAAGGCTCAAGGGAACATAACAGCTTCAAATATTTGAAGGGCTGTCAAAGAGAAGAGCTGCTGCATTCCTTCTGTGTAACTTCAAGATGTGAAAGTAGGATCAGAGAATGGAACTTATCTTATTTAGACATATTTTGGCTTGATGTGAGGAATGTCTTTCTAATAAGAGTTCTCTAAAGAAAAAATAAATTGTCTTGAGTGGTAGTGAGTTCTCCATCACTTCGTGTGGTCAGGCAGAAACCAGGGGATGCTCAAGTGAAGACTAGAGTTTGGATTGAATGACTCTGATGTCTCTAGAGGTTTGAGATGTTTGTTGTTCTATATTTATCATTGTATGCCCTATGGTGCCATAAGCTTTGCATTGACTCAGTAGATATTTATTAGGTGGAACCGGAATGCTTTTGGGGTAATTCCTAGAGAAGAGAACCAATATCCCACCCAAGACCATCACTAAGGAGGGAAGTCAAGGATGAAGCCAGAAACATAAGGCCAAGGGTGGGACGAAGGGAAGAGGCAGGTACAGAACTCAATTAAACCCTGCCTCTCCCTACTCTGCACTGTACACCTCATTCATCAGATGCATCATCTTCCGCTTGGTGCTGGTCCATATGAATTCATCCTCCATGTTCCATTTGCCTACTAGATATTCATATAATCCAGGGTTCTGAATTTTTATTTATTTTTCTCTTTGGTTTTCAAATCTTCTTCCCATTCCACACTCCCCAGAGTTCCTGGTCTTTCTTCATTCTATGTCCAGACTCCTTTTGTCTCCCTTTTCTCTAGGTGGTCTCTCCCTTTCCTTGGGGGACCCTTTCCATTTCTTTCTTCCTACTCCCTTAACCCTCTGAAGGATTCAACAGTTAATAAGGTCCTGAAAGCTAGAACAGGGATCTTAATGTCTCACAGAGGCCTCAGGTGATGAACTCAGTGTCAGGTAGTGTCATCTCATCCTATGGACTGTGAACCTGGAGGCTGGACAGGTTTTTGTCCTATGCCTAACTACACTGTGGACATTCTGCAAACTAAAAATAATTACTGCTTTTTCCTCCTCTAGTTTGTCTTAAATGACCTTAACAACGGCATTCTTATCTCTCCCTTGGGAGAAATTATTCTGTCATCAATGCACCTGTCTGTGAAAGAATGTGTGCTGACTTCTTCTGCAGGAGTTCCAAATTTTGTCTAAATGTCTCTTTGCCATTCCCAGTTATGCTTCCTCCTGTACTGCAATCAGTATTATCAACACTGGCATCACTTTCTTCTCCGGAAAATAAAACTAAAGTACCCATATTTTCCTCCCTGGTGGCTTTATCAATATCTTTCAGGCATGATCATAATTTCCCTCCCTAATTCTTCATGCATATTCAGACATAAAAACTACAGGAAGAGAGAACACACCTTGAAGAAGGAAGGAAGGAAGGAAAGGGAAGGGAAGGGAAGGGAGGAGGGAGGGAGGGGAGAGGAAGAAAAAAGGAAAAGAAAGAAAGAGAGAGAAAGAGAGAAAAAGAAAGAGAGAGAAAGAGGGAAAAAGAAAGAAAGAGAAAGAGAGAAAAAGAAAGAAGAAAGAAAGAAAAAAAAAGAAAGAAAGAAAGAGGAAGGAGGGAAGGAAGGAAGGAAACAAGAAAGGAGGGAGAAAGGGAAGAAAAGGGGGAAAGAGGTAGGGAAGGGAGAAAGAAATAGAGAGAGGAGTGATGATGACAATAATAAAGGTATCTTCAAAAAACCAAAAGAGATAGTACAGATTTTCATGGGACTATAAAGATTTTTTATTTTAGAAAATTTCATTGTAATTGTAGAGCAAAATATGCCAACAGGATATTTTATGTAACTTATATCATGTTTAGAATCATCCATTGAAAAAAACATTTATGGAATGCCTACCGTATGTCACTATGCTGCAGATCAAAGCTGTTTCAGCCATAGTCACTACCCTTAGGGGGTTTCAGGTGAATAGGGGACAAAACGGTAAACAAATAGCTGTAGTAGTCTGTTGTTAATGCCAAGATATAAGTATTCTCCCAGTAGTGTGGGATCGTGAGGGAGAGAGTGTCGATTTAGAATGCAATTCTTCTTGATTCTGATCATAACACTATATTAAATTATAACTATATATTTTTATTAATATTGTCTCTGCTGTTATAATGTTTCAAAAATAAGACTCAGTAAGAAATAATGTTTATATATGTTCTTCTAAGTTAAGATTTTAAATTATAGAAAGTTGATGATAGCATATTATTTAACTAGCATGTTGCACAGGAAGCTCTGATTATTCTAGCTTTTAGTATCCCCATTTATAAACACTCAAATATACCCTTGAGGAAGAAAACCAAGGACTCAGGTGAGTAGACACCTCATATCTATTCCTTCTTTCTTTTATTCATTTTTTATAAAAATACACTGTGAGCTCCTAGTTTATACCAAGCACTGCTCTAGGTGCTGCAGATAAAGTGGAGATCAAAGCTCTTGTGCGACATACATTCTGGATGGGGGTGAGATGTAATGAGTGAAATGAACTAGCAATAGAACTTCTTGCAGTGGTAATTCACATGAAGAAAATTAAAACATGGTGTTGTGAAGAGTGGAGATACACTGCTAGGAACAACTTCCTTGAGGTGGTGACATCTGGACTCGGACTGGAAGGAAAAGAAGGAGCCAGCAGACGAGAGAAGATGAAACAGAGGAGTGGCCAGTGCAAAGGCTGTGAGGTGGGACGCAGAAGACAGAAAATACTCAGTTCCAGGTGGGACACAGAGGAGGGAAAATACTCGGTTCCAAAGAACCATGAAAGGGTCAATGTGGGTAGAACTATGCAAGGGAAAGAAATGGAACATGCAAATACACACATAGCAATTCAACTGGGAAAGATAACAGAAAAGAGTTAGGAAAATCTATTGTAGCTCTGAAAAGACCTCTGGGTCATCTGACTTCTTATGCCATATGAACCAAGCCTGGTTCCATAAAAGTTAACTAAGGCACAGGCACAGAACGTAACTGAGGAAATGAACTGAGGAAGGAAGGTGCCAATTAGAAATAGAGACTAAGTCAGTTAGGAAGGCCTTTGTCTGAAAGTAACAAAACACGTATTGTATTAGTCAGGGTTCTCCAGCGGGACAGAACTAATTGGATAGATGTATATATAAAGAGGAGTTTATTAAGGAGTATTGACTCACACGATCACAAAGTGAAGTGCCACAATAGGCCGTCTGCAAGTTGAGGAGCAAGGAAACCAGGCTGAGTCCCAAAACCTCTGAAGTAGGGAAGCCGACAGTGCAGCCTCCAGTCTGTAGTGAAAGGTCTGAGACCAAAAGCTGAAGAGCTTGGAGTCTGATGTTTGTGGCCAGGAAGCATCCAGCACAGGAGAAAGATGTAGGCCAGAAGACTAAGCCAGTCTGGTCTTTCCACGTTCTTCTGCCTGCTTTATATTCTGGCTGTGCTGGCAGCTGATTAGCTGGTACCCACGCAGATTGAGGGTGGGTTGTGCCTCTCCTAGTCCAACTGACTCAAATGTTAATCTTCTTTGGCAACACCCTCACAGACAAACCCAGGAACAATGCTTTGTATCCTTTAGTCCTGTCAAGTTGGCACTCAATATTAACCATCACACTCATCTAGCTGCTCAAGCAGTAAGACATTTAATATCTCAGGAGAGCAGTTTGGAGGTAGGTGGCTCCGGGCTTGGTGCAGGGACTCAGTGAAGTTATCAAGGACCCAGTCTCTCTTCCTACTTTCTTTGCATCTCCTTCCCAGTGCTCCCTTCTGACAGCAAGTGAAACTTCTCAGAGTGCTCCTGCATGTCTGATTGGCCAGAATTGGGTCATGTGGCCACTCCAAGCTGCAAGGGAGGCTGGGAAAAAGAGCATCTGGAAAGGAGGCATGGGATCACTAACACTGATTTGGACTAATCAAGAGTCAAGGTGTCATCCTCTGCAGATGCAATCAACATGGAGAGCCGTGGAACAGGGGATGGAGGGAAGGTTGGGCCACAGAAACACAGGGCCCATGTTGGGGACAAGAGGGAAGAAAAGCGAATGCACTGTAATTGATTCAGAAGACACGGGTTACTATCCCAGCTCTGATCAAATCACTCAAACAATCTTCACCATGGTTCTTCATCCATACGATGGAAGTGACAACACCTATCTTATCTCTCAAGCAGGCTGTGAAGAGCACAAATTGCCAGAGTGAGTTATGAGTGCCTAGTGTCTACCCACGACTCCACAAGGATGCAGTACAAAAGTATTGTAGCTTCTATTTCTATTTATTTTTCTCATTCTTTTAAAATATATACAGTTGTGCATATAATATACATAATGCATTACAACAATAGAATATATATAACTTATAAATACATACATGTGTATATGTTGGAAATGCTCAAAAAATTTACTGGTAAGGGTCCAGATTTTATTTGTATGCTTGGAAACACTTTCTTAAAAACATAACACATATAAAGGACTTAGCACAGGACTAGGAGCGTTTGGGTCCTCAGCAAAGGCTGTCTCCATCTCCCTTTCGGATGCATTAGTGTTGCCATTTTTAATGGCAAGGGTCGGCATCTGCCACAGTCCTTCCCAACTCCATTCTCAGAACGCTGCGTATTATGTGCTCTTTCGGCACCTCAAATCCCTCTCCCAGAAAACAGGGTTACAGGCGCTGCATCCTACAAGCAGCTCCCGGGAGCTATTATCACATCGCTACCACAACCCCCAGCATCTTCTCCTCTTTCCACCTGCTGTTCTTCTTCCGTATGTGTCTTGGCTGGTGGGAACTTCTGTGAAGGGGTGAACAAGAGCAAGGAGAGGAGGAGAAGCAAAGCCAGCCAGAGAGGTGACCCGCCAGCCCATGAGGTGAAAGTCCCCTCAGGGAAGGGAGAGTTAAAACTCAAGGTCTGGGCATTCTCTGTGCAATTCATTTCTCCCTGGGAACCCTGCCTCCCATTAGCATGGACAAATGAGAATTGCCCGTATCTACATTCCATCTGCCCTCATCTTCCTTTGCAGCTACTCAAAGCACTTTAGAAAGAGCCTCTCTTTCTTCCTCCCAGCATCACCTCTGCGGTGGACAAGAGACAAAGATGGGAGTGCGGTGCAGGGAGAGAAACAGAGTCATGAGGTCACTTAGTGGCTCAGCTAGAATGCACCCAGGAGTCCTGACACCCGATCAAAATCACTCTTCTCATTAAAAGGACAAAGATAAAACCTCCTTCATAAATCTGAGGCCAGTCTACGTTATCCTCAGCCATCAGTTATGCTTGCTGTGGGCCATTGTTCATTTATTTAATTTAACCTTTTTTCTTTCTGAAAAGCTTTTGGGTTTGCCTTTAAAAACCCACATTAAATTCTCGTTTAACGATTTGACGGGGTCCCCTTTAGCTCCCTTTAAACGAGCTGCCGATAAAGGAATAAACTTGCTGAAGTAATAAGAAATAAGCCTCCGGAACGCTGTAGCCCTTTCATGCTGTGGCTGTCCAGGCTGAAGCCCCTCTCAAATGAATAGAGATAATGCTAATGGAATTACACATTGTGACTAGATCAGGGGCTGCCACAGAAAGATAAATACCAAAGCAAGGCTAAGGCAGTTAATCAAAAATAAACCCCTACGTGTCTGTGTTTTTCCAGGAGCAAAAAAAAATTTAAAAAATAAAAAATAAAAAACGAAGACCTTGTTTTGCCACATGCATTTCTTCATTCACCTTGATGTTATTTTTCCAAATAATTTGGTTTAGAGGAGGTCCCACACACACATATACATTTCAAAGCAAATTAAATTAGTTAAGAGTGATCTACCCAACCTATGTTTACAGTGACACAAACGACAGGGTGGCAAGCCTCTCCCAAGATAAACCAGAGGTGGACTAATTCGTGAGGATGATATAGCGCTTATCTGTTTTGTTTAGGCTCAGTTTTAACAAGATAAAATCGCTGGGCCTGGTGTTCTGCCAGTGGGGAAGCTGTTTACCCACACAATTGACGCGCAGCGTGGGCTGTTGTGGAATCTAAATTAGCTACTCTCCCTGCCTACCCCAGCTCCAAGCTGGTTGGGTTAGTCACACCCTCAGAGAACAGGTCTCAGGTCTCACTTAGGAAAAAAAAAATCCACATAATGGTCATTTTTCATCTTTAGGGTCTCATGATTTGTCCTGGCTCATCCTAAAATCAAGATGAATTTTGTGACACCACCCCAGGTAAGCGGTGACACCCTGGGTGTGTCCATCATGGAAATGGATGCCATCTGCCTCTCCTAGGCAAAGATGGAACTTACTAAAAGGACATCAGTGACTCGCAAAAGCGAGAAGGCAGGGAGTCCTGGAGGATGGCTCAGGAGAAGGCCCCATGAGGCCACCCTACAGGACAGGTGGGTGTAGACGTGGCTGCAGCACTGGGGCCCAAATGTGGCCTCCACGTCGTGCCATCGCTCATTCCAGGGACCAAGTCGCAGGCAGCAGGTCTCACTGGCTCAGCCTAAGGCGTATATCCACATGGGCTCCCTGAAGACAGGAGAAAGAGGGTCTGCCCTTTCAGTCCCCAGAGAGGGAAACAAGTGCTGCCTGCCATGGAAGGGCCATACAATAGGGGATTCCCCAAATGGGAGACCAGGCACTCACAGAAAGAGGTTGAATGAAGGCACCCCAAAACTGGCAAGCGGTTCCTATGCTAGGGCTGAGAAAAGTGTGCCTGGGCATCCTTGTTCAGCCCGAGCATCAGGTGGGAAGCAGTTTGCAGTGATGAAGGGAGCTCCGGGTGATGGACCAAGAGACCCAGACCCAGGCATGGGGCCATGACCAGGCAAGGCTACTTGAGCTAAGGCAAGTCTATGCCTCTCTACTCACTGTTGTGGATTGAATTGTGTCCCCCGCAAAAATCATATGTGAAAGTGGTCACCACCAATATCTCAGAATGTAACCTTTTGGGAATTAGGGACATTGCAGATGTAATTCGTTAAGATGAGGTCATACTGGAGGAGCATGGGACCCTAATCCAACATGACCGGTGTTGTTATAAAAAGGGGAAATTTGGACACAGACACCCGTACATGGAGAATACCATGTTCTCCATATGGAGTTATTCTGTCTCAAGCCAAGGAACTACCAGAAGCTAAGAGAAAGGCTTGAAACAACCTCCCCTGGTGGCTTCAGTGGGAGCACGACCCTGCAGACACCCTGATCTCAGACTTCCAGCCTCCAGAACTGTGAAACAGTAGATTTCTGCTAAGCCACTCGGTTTGTGGTACTTCATTATGGCAATCCTAGGAAACTAATGGGCTCATTTTCTATAAGGTGAGCAAGTTGGACTTGATTTGCCGCTTTCAAACTGTTTGAGTCTTGACTTCCACTTGAACTTCCATTTGAAGTCCCACAACTTTGTGGCAGCACACTTTGAAAACCATGGTGTGATCTCCAAGGTCCCTCCAGCTCTCACTCTCTAAATTAAAGCCCTTTTCAGTTTTGACAAAGAACGGTTCAAAATTTAGGGAAGGCTGTATGGGGGGACATTTTCTTCTCCAGCTGCGTGGATATGCTGATCTCTTGATGGGACCCTGCTGGACTCCATCCCACGTAATTCCAGTCTGCTTCTTCAGGCACTGAGCCCCGGGAGAAGGTGCCTCCTTCATGTGGGGGCTAGAAAGTATGGAGATTTCTGGGTCTAGTCCAGTGGTGTTTCCATTCAGACATAGATAGATAGGTAGGTAGATAGATAGATAGATAGATAGATAGATAGATAGATAGATAGATTGATAGATAATAGATAGATAGATAGATAGATAGGTAGATAGATAGATTGATAGATAATAGATAGATAGATAGATAGATAGATAGATAGATAGATAGATAGACCGAGAGATAGATAGACAGATAGAGATCTTTGCTAGGCTTAGATCCTGTTAGATCCTAGAGACTCGGTCCCACTCTAGACTCTAGTCACCATCTCAAGTTCCACAGTGGACCCAACCACTTGAAAGATTCTGTGACCTACCACTTCCCCATCTTCCCACAGAGACCTCCAGCACCCAGCAGTGATGTCCAATGCCTCACAGAACAATAAACACCACTTTGAGATGTATATGATGCCCTTGTTGTCTATCTTTAAACAGAGAAAGAAGGAGCATGGTATCCCCAATATTGGAGGGGCACCAGGCATCATGGCAGACTCGATTACACAGGTGTCAGAAGCCTCTGCACAGGATGATGCCTCATGGAGACTGGCTGCCTAACTATTCATCCGTCTCCCATGCTAGATTGGGAGGTCCAGGAGAATAAGGAATTCTGTGCGCATAAGTTTTAAATCCCCAGATACGGGTGGATCAGCGATGAGTGCTCCAGAGGGAAGACCTGAATAATTACCTTGTTCTTAAAACCCATATTATTTTAAAATCTGGAAAAGGGGTACTTTCACAACACCCAGGCACTAAGTCACAACAGAGAGGAAAACTTCTCCAGATACACTGGCCCAACCTGATTCTCATTCAGTCAGTACATTGGTGACCCACATGTAGAGGAAGATCAGATAGAAGTTACAAAGAAGCTGCCATTCTTTCTCCCCCCAAGTATTGTGACAAAGTTGCTTCAAATGTATATAAACTGTTTAAGATTAATAAAATGAACACTAGGTGCCCTCCACCTATACCCAATAATTGTTTCATCTTGTCACATTTGTAGACATCATGAAATTTCACTTCTGGACCCTTCAGCAAACCTCTTTTGAGAACGAAACATTATCCTACATACCTTCAATACCATTATTGTGCATAATAAAATTAATAATATTCCATTATATTATCTAACATCAAGTCCCTATTCAATTTTTCCATCATCTTAAGAAATATATTTTATAGGGTTTTTTTACAATTACCAAGATCCAATCAAAATTCACACATTGTATTTGGTTGTAGTGTCTGTTGACTCTCTTTTAATCCAGTACAGTCCTCCAACTTTTTTCTTTCATGACACTGACTTTTTGAGGAACCCAAGCTGATAGTTTTATAAGTGTTGTATATTCTTGATTTGTATGATTGCTTCTTTCTGGTGTTGACTGACTTGTCCCTCTATCCCCTAGAAATGGCTGCCATCTTGACCTACTAAACACTCTGAGTGTGGGCTGAGATTAAGAGAGAAGCAGGGCTGGATGTTCCTGTTCCAAGATCTTCCGGTCCTCTCTCTCCACTGAGTGAGGTCCACACCAGCACCTCCACCACCACAGAGCCACTGAATGCCTGGTCCTGCCAAGCCACAGCCCCAGGACGCTGGAGAACAGTGCTGGCCCTTTCTGGACTCTGCTGCCTTTGAGACTGTAGTGAGCACAGCTGGAAACACACATACAATGCCACAAAAGATTATGAAGATTTAAAGGTTTCTCAGTGATTTATGTCTTTTTAATTAATGGCTTTTATGCTTTAATTAAAAAGTTACGGAAGTTGTCTTTACTTCTGAAAAATGCACTTATGGTTGACTGCTTGCATGAATTGAATAGCATCAGACCCCTAGGTTGGCTCCATGCTAGAGTCCTAGAGCTCATTTTCGGGGTAGGAAGAAGGAGGTCAGGGAGAAATACCATTAAGAAGGAAGGCTGTGACAACTTTCATTACTTTTTGATGATCATGCAATAATCTTCCATGATAAATCATCTCATTACATCTACAAACTTGGAAACAGAATCTAAATGCCATGGTCCTGAAAAAAAAAAAAAACAGCATGGAACCTGGTTTTAAAATGATTCACCTCCTCACTGAGGAAGCAGAATAAAAGTTTATATTTTATTACTAATTGATTGGTTCTTAGGTCACACTAACTACATTGGGGGTACGATTGTGCAGAGCTTTGATTTGGGCTTCCATGCATAGTCTGCTAAAGTCAGCAGCCACTTCTGGACCTAGATGTGACCCCAGACTGGCTGATTGCCTGAGTCACCAGCCCGGTGCTATGGGCTTTGCTCAGGATCAAGGTGCCTTCCTCAATTCCCTCTGCAGAATTATCATGCCTTTCCTTGCATTCCCATTGAATTCATTTTGATAATTCACTTTGAATTTTTCCGTATCATTCTCTGAATTACATTATTTCTGTTCATGCCAGTCTCCCCCAACAGTTTGTTGTCTCCTCTATAAGGCCACTTCTCATTTCCCCAGTCCCCACTCAGATAAAAGTCACTACATCATCATTTGTGTCACTATTCTATCACAAGCAGAATTGTTCCAAAATATCTCAATAATTCCAACCTATTTTTTAAATGAAATATGTCTATGTCCTTTTACTAAATTGTAAGACCTAGTGGCCATATTTAATAATCTCTTTTTTTCTTTTCTATTTTACTAGGCTTTAGGCCAGAGAATTGAGTCAACCATATTCCTAGTTCATGACACATTCAATCATGCATCGTCTCTCTCCTTTTATTCATTCATTCATTCATGTATTTATTTATTCCCTTTATTTCCCTTTCCCAATCCTGTTACCTTGACCACTGACTACAAATCTGTTAAGGTTAATGAGGGTCTTTTGTTTGTATGCATTCTTGTAAAATATGTGTATATTTCATGCATATAGAATTTTAATTTACATACATATATAATGTCATATGCTTCATTCTGTTCCTTACTGTTTTCACTCAATATCAAGTTCTAAGAATCCATCCATGTTGCGCTCTCTCTCTCTATATATGTATATATACATCCAATCTGTAATTTTTAACTTCTCAATAGCACTCCATCGTATGCTTCTACCACATTTTACATTTGTTACTGCCTGTTGATAGGCACCCAGATTGCACCTGGGTGCAATCCCGTTAGGGACCTATAGAATATATACTCAGGAGTGGAATTTCTGTGTCATATGGTTAACAAATATGTGTGACTAACTTGTGCTATGTTGCCCTTCAGAATGTCTATGACAAAATATATATTTTTTTTTGTATTTTTTTGAGATGGAGTCTTGCTCTGTCGCCCAGGCTGGAGTACAGTGGTGTGATCTCAACTCACTGCAACCTCGGCTTCCCGGATTCAAGAGATTGTTCTGCCTCGGCCTCCCCAGTAGCTGGGACTACAGGTGCTCACCACCATGCCTGGCTAATTTTTGTATTTTTAGTAGAGACAGGGGGTTTCACTATGTTGGCCAGGCTGGTCTCAAACTCCTGCCCTCATGATTCGCCAGCCTCAGCCTCTCTAAGTGCTGGGATTACAGGCGTGAGCCACTGTGCCTGGCCAAAATATATATTCTTATTGGCATGAGATTTTGCATATTCCTACAGCCTCAACAAACATTATTCAACCTCCACATTTTTGTCAGTCTACTGCATTAAAGTAACATTTTAATTTGCATTTTAAAGAGATTTGGATTATTTCTGCATAAACTTGTTAGTTGTTCAGGTTTCCTCTTTCATAAGTTACCTGTTCATAACCTTTCCCTGTATTTCATTTGGAGTTCTCATCGTTTGCTTGTTGATTTGCAAGAATTTCCTGTGCATTCTAAATAATAGTGCTCTGTCAGTTTTAGACACAGTAAACTATCTTCTCCCAATTGTCATCAGCTCATTCACTGTCCATGGTATCCTTCATCTAATAGAAATCCTGAATTTTGATATGATTATGGTAAATAAAATACTTTTTTCCTTGTATTTTGTGCTTTTAAAATTCTGTTTAAGAAGTTATCCTTTATTCTAGGTCTCAAAGGAAATCTTCTTTTAACCTTATAGTTTAGTCCTTCCTATTTAGGCCTTTAATCCATCTCTAGGTCACCTTTATATGTGGCATTAGGTAGGGAACTAGTTTAATGATTATCTGTATGGTAAGTAAATTTAGCCAAATCTGTTCATTAAATAATCCATCTTTCCCTCATTAATTCATAATTCATCTTAACTGTATATTTGCTCCCTATACTGACTCTGTTCCATTGATTTTTTTGGCTGTTCTTGCCTGACCACCCCAGTTTTTGCTACCACGTGTTTCTAATATGTCTTAAAGTCTGGGAGGGTAGGTCCCCCTACTCACTCCTCCTATGATCTTGCTTTGCTGGTGGGTTTTTATCCTTCTACGTAAATTTCAGAGTAGATGCATTGAGCTCTGTAAATCAACTGGAATTTTGATTCAAAGGTGCAACACACATATTGGTTAATTGGAGACTGATATCTTTAAAATATTAAAAATCTATATTTGAGCATAGCATGTGTCTCCATTTACTCAGATCAACTTCTATGTACTTTATTACATATTAACTTTTTCTCTGGAAGGACCTCAGGTGTTCTTAAATTAATTCCTGGTTAGTTCTTATTACTAATGAGAATAACACTCTATTTTTAAATATTTTATATTTTGTTATTGTTGTAGAAAAATGCCATTTTGTTTTAGGTAGATCTGATACCCAGAAATCTTTCATTTATTCTAGTAGTTTGTCTTGTGTTTTCCAGGTAAGTGATCATATCATTTGCAAACAATAACACTTTTATCTCTTCCTTTCCAGCGTTTAGACTTCTCCCCCTTTTTTTTTTCTTTTTTTATAGTCAAACACAGCTATATTGTCTTTCAATAGCACAGATAATGGCCGTCTTATTCTATTCTCAGTCTTAAGGTAAATATGTCCAAATTTTTTTCAATAAAGATAATGTTTACTTTTTCTTTTTTGGTGTATCTTTTACCAGTTTAAGGAATTTCCATAGTTCCTAATTTGCTAAGAGTTTTGTCATAAACAGCTGTTGAACTTTATCATGTACTTCTTCATCAATTGAGATAACTGTATGAATATTGCCTTTTGGCCTATTAATACGATAAGTTATGTTAATAGATTTTTCTTGTGTTAAACCATCCTTGCTCACTTGGAATAAATCCTACTTGATAATGATATGTTTGAATACATTGTTTAATTTGGTTAGCTAATATTTTAATTAGGATTTTTGTACTTATCATAAGTGAAATATGCCTATAGTTTTCTTTTCTTACATTGCTCTTACCTCATTTTGAAATAAAAACTACACTAACTTCAACTTTTATTCCTTCTCTTTTCTTGAAAATAATATCTAAAAGGTAGGATTTCATTGTTCTTTGTAAGTTCGATAGAATGAACCTTAAAACTATCTGGGCTTAGAGTTTGGGGAGATAAGATGTCTTTGGTTATCATTTCAATTTCTTTAATATTTTTGGTCTAATTATGATCTTTATTTTATTTTATCATTTTATTTTGGAACAGGGTCTTACTCTGTCACCCCAGCTGGAGTGCAGTGGTGTGAGCACGGCTCACTGCTGCCTCAATCTCTTGGGCTCAAGCAATCCCCCACCTCAGCCTCCCAAGTAGCTAGGAACATAGGTGTGTGCCACTATGCCCAGCCAATAATTTTTTATTTTTTGTAGAGACAAGATCTTACCATGTTGCCCAAGCTGGCTTTAAACTTCTGGGCTCAAGGGATCCCTGGATCCCCTGGCCTCAGCCTCCCAAAGTGCTGGGATTACAGGCATGAACCATGGCACCCTGCCTCTCATTTTTTCCTTGTACCAATTTTGACTTTTTGTATTTTCTAAAAATGTATCCATTACATCTAGCCTATAATTATTCATAACACTCTTATTTTACTTCCTGATTTGTCTATAGTTCTTTAAATTTCATATTTTATTATTTGTATCTTCTCTCTTTTATCTTGATTAGTCTCTTCAGAAGTCTATTTTACCAATAATATGAAAAAATTCACTTTTGGTTATATTAATCTTTACTATTATTTTTCTTTTGTTGCTAGTTGTATTGATTTCTGCCCTTATATGTATTATTTCATGCATTCTTGTTTCTTTGGTTTAATCCCGTACTTCTGTTTTGACTTTCTATCTCCAGAGCTTAGCATGTACTTAGTACACAGAAACTTTTTTCTATCAAATATTTATTGAATAAATGAATTGTAAACACCTTGAGATCAGATAATATGTTTTGTCAATCTTCATAGTCCTCAAAATACCTACTATACCACTTAGCACATGGGAGGGTTCAGTAAATATTGAGGGAATTTTTCCTGAAGGAATATTTAATGTAAAAAAATACATATCTCTCTATTTAAAGAAACCTCCAGAGGTCATATAATTGAGCCTTCTGAGTCAAAAGAAAAAAAAAACAGTAAACATTTCTGATAGTGTGGTAGAGCCCATGAGAGATTCCCCCCATTGTTTTCTTCTTCCTTAGTGACAGAACCCCTAATTCTAGCTAGGCACACAACCATCTGAAATAAAGACAAAGTGATTACCTTCTGGTCAATGGGATACAAGTGAAAATGGTGGGTACAACTTAAGAAAGTATAAAGGGAAAAGATGTGTCTTTTTTCCTCCCCTTTCTTAGTCTTGCTTTCTTGAATCTGCATCTCATGGTTAGGGTTCCAGCAGTTAAAATGGATAAGGAGGTGACCTTGGGAATGGAAGTCTTACATGACAGAGGAACAAGATAAAGTGCCTGGGTTCCTTGTACCCGGAAGCTTTCATGGTAGCCCAAGATGATAGCTTTTGAACTTCTTTATGAAAGAACTCCTCTGTTGTTTAAGGCAGAGTTTGGGGTCTTTTTCTATGGTGGCAAGAGGGAGGTTTCTGTCACATGTAGCTGAACATATTAAATGATTAGAATAGAGGGAATAGATTAGTAATTGATTCAGTTGGTACTTGTTGATCCTTTTCTGAAAGATGTCCTTGCACACACAACAAAGATCTAAGAAAGAAGTTGATGTTAAATCCCCATTTCACACATGAGGAAAGCAATGTAGGAGCTGCGACTATGATTTATCTCTCATTCTTACTCAGATCTCAATTTGCTGGACAAGTTTGCCTCTTCTAAATCAATGAGGGCTGGTCCCAAAGGTTTTTACCATAGAAGAATCTAGGTTTACTCATGTAAACACTGAATAATTTTCAGTTCTAGTGACTGCCTGGGCAAAATCCAAGTAAGCCTCAGATTTTTCAGACTCTGGTATGATTTTTCTCAGGTTTGACTCTCTAGGTAGCGAGGTAATTAGACTCCCTGTTCTTTTCAAGGTCAAAGACCACTGGACAAAAATATGAGAACTTTGTCCACCCTTTGTGGCTAATGAGCTTGACTCTCAAAGGGCTATTTCACCTCCTTCACGAGTTGTCATTTGGAGTCCACTCTCTCAGTCATGGCTGTGCAGGGAGGTTTGGAGCTCAGTCCAGAGCAAGCTCCCCAGATGACAGCTACATGCTCTATAACCTATACGACCAAGAGACCATGTTGCCTCTGTCTACCAGCTCCTTTATGGCCCTGTGGTCTCCTTGTTGTTATGGGGAGTTTCTCAGAGTGTTCTTCTCAAAATCAACTTCAAAATCACCTGAGTTAAATTAAAAAATATTTGCTTTTGTGACTAGGAGAAAAGTTTGCACTCAAGACCCAAACAAGCTTCCCAGTCTTTCTTTCCAAGCCCCAACCCTGATTCTCACACACAAGGAAGGTTTGAGCTTGCAGAAAAGACATTTACCCAGCCACCAAAATAGTTACCAGGGATGACAAGGACCTGCCTCCCATCTTAGCGAGGGAAGAGAGTACAAGAGGGATCACAGACATGAGAATCAGCCATTGATACAGATCTACACTGTGAATAGACACAGACATGGTGAGAGGGTCGTCAGACTCTCACTGTCTCACCTTTCAGTGGATTCTCCTCTACCCATGGAGGAGTCACTGAGAAGTGGAAAGATCTCTCTAATGCCATCAGGAAGTGTTAGTACAATTCTATGAACCAGAAGAAACATGGAAAAAGAAAGAGAACTTCTCCCCCACCATAACCAAAACTTTCCAATAAGTATGCCCTATCAACCACTTACAACCCATCAATCAATTAAAAAATGAAAGAAATACCAAAAGTACCCAGAAAAGAGCTGTTAGCCTGCAAATAAAAGTATTTAAAAGTTTCCCTATTTTCCTTCCTTTCCATAGTATGTTTCTATTCTTCTCATAGCCAGTTTGCTGGTTTCAATTTTCCTTGAAGAAGCTCCCACACTAATGAGATTGGTCGTTTTAATGTCTCCAAGAAGCAACATAGACTGCTGGGATCTGTATTCTGTTTATTGAAAAAAAAATATCAAATGGACTTCAGAGATTAAGGTGGAATTAATTCCACCCTGGGAAGAGAGGAGCCGAGCTGCTTCAGTCTCTTGGTTTATAAGGTCACCAGAATCCCTTGTCGGGAACTATTCCTCCGTAAATCACTTCTGCCCAGCTACTCGGCAGCCCTGAGTTGCAGATAATCCAGACAGTGATTGTGTCTGGTCTCTAAGCAAAAGATTCATTGACCTCCCCTAAGAGGATTCTGGTACCAGCTTTGCCTGCGGGAAGAAGTGGACGAGCCCAGCCTCTAATATGCACCAGCTTTTTTGACCACCTGCTGGCCAGGATTCAGTCTCACAGGTAAACATCTTGAGTAGAGAAGCCACGGCTGAAAGTACAGATTCTGCTATGGGAGGGGGCCTGCATTCCCCAGGAGCCAGCTCATACAGCATGCAAAAAGTCAGGGCCAACCTTAGGACTTGGGAGTCAGATATTGGACTTCAACCAAGTATATTAGACTCCCAGCTGTGAGGACCGGTGTATATTTATATTTCTTCCTTGAGTATGGTTTTGAATTTTAAAAGCTGTATCACACTGATGAGTGCATATTTAGCTACCAATTAATTCTGGCCTTGAGCAAATCACTTAATTTGGGGCGGGGTCCTTTGTTTCAAATAGATCTAAATTAAAACCTTGCATCCACTATGTATTGATGGTGCCTTATTGGGAAAGTTAATGCATATTTTGCAAGGTTGTGGTGGGGATTTAAACAATAACATGCCTAAAGTGCCTAGCAGACTATCCAATTGGGTTATTTGCCCAGCTGTGCCCACCACTGTCCACACCCCTCTTCTGTGAAGTTCCTTGTGTTGCAGGGGTGGGTGCTAAGGTACCTGACTCCACTACCCCTCTGTGTTCTGGCGGGGGGCACCTAACACAAGCCAGGCCAATATGCATGCCTTTCCCCAAGATTCTGCACTGGATGAGTGCTGAGAGAAATCAGTCTCTCTCTGGATAGTGGCCCATGAACTCCCACTAGCTCAGGAGCTGATGGGGACCCTGTGCTCTGCGAACCAGCCTGGAACAATGGGAGGAGCTAGTCTTCAAATGAAGAGAGAGAAGAGGAACATAGATATACGGAAAGGAAACAGGAGACAGGGTAGATATCATTCAAGGCTCTGCTTCTAATTCATCTCTGCCCCTGGGTTCCATGAAACTCATACCCTTGCATCCTCAAAATAAGGTTCTCTGTCTCGTGAAAAGTAGCTTGTGCTGGTTTCGTTACATGAAATAGAAAAGAGTCTTAATAATCTGGTAAACAGTTGTTTTTCAATAAACAGTAAACATCAACTTATGTAATATAGAAGAATTGGCCAAGAGATGCCACAGGTTCTCCTGCCCCACCCCACCCCTGCCCAGCCAACTATCTGACTTGATATAATTACTTACTGGGACATCTTCCCTATCTATATATCCTACAACTACTTTGAACTAAACTTATCATTATTCAATAACTCATTCATTTGATAAGCCATTTCTCTGTACAGGTGCAGGGACCGTGACATACCTCTATTCCCATGTGCAGATGGTGACATCTCTCAGTCCTGTCCCCTAGATATGACTTTGCTTGCACCGGACTCTGACCCTAGCCACAGCCTCTCCCTGGGACTCAACCCTCCTGGTCCTGCACTTCCCTCTTGTCCCAGCCCTTGATGGCTCTTCCTTTGTTGACTCCAGTCCTAGCAGTGGACACCAGCCCAGGCTCAGCATCAACCTAAAAAGCAGTGCTTTTAAAAGGCAAGTGTCCTCAGCACTCACAATAAAATTAACAAATGTGCAGGCCCCATGCAGAGCACTCTGCAGGAATCATCTCATTTAATTCTCACAACTTATGAGATTGGCACTGTTCTTATCCACATTTTATTGATGAAGAGAATGGAGCATGGGGAAGATAAGTCATTTTATTCAAGGTCACACAGTTAGGAAACGGCAGCGCTAAGATCCAAATCCATGCGGCGGTGTGCCAAGGCCACGCACTTTGCCTCGTAGCCCCGGTAGATGAGACCCTTTGGACTAGGCATTGCTTTTGTTATTTACTGTACTGATGAGGCTATGTCTGAGAAACAGCTGTAAGAATTTAGAGAGGGGATCCAGTGATAGAGTCAACAGATCTTTGTCCCCAGGATTTGGGGACAAGGCAGAACTAGACTTTGGTCCTGGAGAACAGGTAGGTGACATGATAAGTGGTGGAAAGGTCAAGGGCTTGGAAGCATGATGGTGCATGGGGGGGGTCTGTTAGGAAGTGGGTAGGTGGCATTGGTAGATTTGGGCCAATTCTGGGGACACAGAAAGCCAGGCAGAGTTGGAACTTGGTTTGGTTATTATTGATAGGTTAAATTGTGTCACCACCACCCCCACCCCTCACATGCACAAAAAAATGTTAAGTCCTCAGCCCTAGTACTTGTGAATGTAATCTTATTTGGAAATGAGGCTTTGCAGATGTAATCAAATTGAGCAGAGATCAGACTGGATTAGGGTGAACCCTAATCCAATATGGTTAGTGTTCTTATACAAAGAGGGAAATTTGGACACAGAAAGACCCACAGGAAGAACATCATGTGAAAATAGAGGCAGAGACTGGAGCCATGCAGATGCAGGTCAAGAAACACCAAAGGCCGGCTGTGGTTCCAGCACTTTGGGAGGCTGAGGCAGGTGGATCACTTGAGGCCAGGAGTTCCAGACAAGCCTGGCCAACATGGTGAAACCCCGCCTCTACTAAAAATACAAAAATCAGCTAAGCACAATGGCACACGCCTGTAACCTCAGCTACAAGGGAGGCTGAGGCAGGAGAATGGCTTGAACCTGGGAGGCGGAGGTTGCAGTGAGCCAAGATCATGCCATTGCACTCCAGCCTAGGTGACACAGCAAGACTCTGTCTCAAATAAAAGAAAAGAAGCACCGAGAATTGACAGCCACCACCAGAGGCCAGGAAGAGGTAAGGAAGGATTCTCCTGAGAGTTCCATAGGGAGCATGGCCCTGCAGGCACCTTGATTTTAGAATTCCAGCCTTCAGAGCTGTGAGAGAATAAATTTCTGTTGTTTTAAGCCACCTAGGTTGTGGTACTTTGTTATGTCAGCCCCAGGAAAATAGTAGTCATCATCAGAAAAACCTAGTTCCTTGAGCAGGTTAGGGTAACAAAAGGGAAACCAACCGAGGTCACTGGGTCACCTTTGAAGTGTGTAAGCACGCGTTCTATACATTCTCATGCCACTCAGTTCAGCTGTATGCAGTTTTCTGCATTCACCTAGTGTTTCTCGTAGGCTAAATTGCACATAAGTAAATGTGAAATCTGTGTTATGCTCAAATCATTCCTTAATCCATCAATTGCATTGGAACAGATTTGCATTTCCAAAACAAGCATTATAGCAGAACTAACTGAACCACCAAACTCACACAGAGAGTTAGCAATAGGGCTGGGCACAGTTTTACATGTAACTCTCTAGATTCACAGGGCCGCCCCTGACTTTAAGCCTGAGAAAAATTGGGGAGGAGGGAGCACCTGATATATGGCAAAAAATTTCATTCATCAGAAAGCAGCTCGAGCTCTCATATATTTAGAATTCTCTGCCTTCAACTTCAGTAGAAACAAATCACGAGAAACAAGCTGATATCTGGAATTTAGCCAAACAAAATCAGGAATGCATCCCAAAGTGAGATTCATACAGTCCCCTAAGCCTTCCACACCTATGGTCAAGCATAATAAAAACTGGCATTTTTGGAATGGGGTTTCTGAATCATGATCCTGAATGCTTTCTAAGTCACCAAATCAAAAGTAGATAATGTTCAACATTCAAACATCTGAGGAAGGAAAATGAGCAGAAGCCTTTGAAAAAGTTTAACGAGACTAACCAAAACAAAGATTTTCAATAATCCACAGTTAACCAAAAAACCCACACCCAGAGCATTCCAGTTCCCAGAGGCTGACCTGCACATACACCCAAGAGACATGCCTTCTGAGCATGGTTTCAAATTCTAGAGAAATTGCCAGTATGGCTCAAGTTGTCTAAGGAAAAGCAGCCTCTCTCCTTCCTTCCACCTTCTCCCCCTCCTGCCTCACTGCTCACCAACCCTGGATCTCCTTTTGCGTCCCCAAGAGAAGACAGGGCCTCTTGCACCTAGCTAGGAGCAGCCCAGAGCACAACAAAAGAGCAGCTGCAAATCAATACTGAGCAGATGAGAAATCAAGGAAAAACTTTATAGATAGAGAGATGGATAGTTCTGAAACATAATAACAAGGCTAAAGGGATTGGAGTTTTATCTACCTTTGACAGAAGCACCTTAATGGGGCGCCTTATGAGGGGCTATGAGAGCAATGATCACTGTGTAAAGAAGATGTTCTCTGAGCCTGTGCCTTTTTGCAGCCTAGAAGTGCCAATCAAATCACTTTCCTCACGTTAACTAACTAGGCCTCTTGCATTCCCCAAGGAAATTCAGAACAGAAGCATCATGTTCTGGAAAGAGGAAAGTGAGCAGCATCACATCATCATTATCACCATCACCACCATCATCATCACCATCACTATCACCATCACTGCCATCATCATCATCCATATCACCATCACCACCATCACTCCCATCATCATCACTATCACCATCACCACCATCACCGCCATCATCCTTATCACTATCACCATCACCACCATCACCACCATCATCCTCATCACTATCACCATCACCACCATCACTGCCATCATCCTCATCACTATCACCATCACTGCCATCATCCTCATCACTATCACAATCACCACCATCACCACCATCATCCTCATCACTATCACCATCAACAACATCACTGCCATCATCCTTATCACTATCACCATCACCACCATCACTGCCACGATCCTCATCACTATCACCATCACTGCCATCATCCTCATCACTATCACCATCACCACCATCACCACCATCATCCTCATCACTATCACCATCACCACCACCACTGCCATCATCCTTATCACTATCACCATCACCACCATCACTCCCATCATCATCACTATCACCATCACCACCATCACCGCCATCATCCTTATCACTATCACCATCACCACCATCACCACCATCATCCTCATCACTATCACCATCACAACCATCACTGCCATCATCCTCATCACTATCACCATCACCACCATCACCACCATCATCCTCATCACTATCACCATCACTGCCACCATCCTCATCACTATCACCATCACTGCCATCATCCTCATCACTATCACTATCACCACCATCACTGCCACCATCCTCATCACTATCACCATCACCACCATCACTGCCATCATCCTTAGCACTATCACCATCACCACCATCACCGTCATCATCCTCATCACTATCACCATCACTGCCATCATCCTCATCACTATCACCATCACCACCATCATCCTCATCACTATCACCATCACCACCATCACTGCCATCATCCTCATCACTATCACCATCACCACCATCACTGCCACCATCCTCATCACTATCACCATCACTGCCATCATCCTCATTGCTATCACCATCACTACCATCACCGCCATCATCCTCATCACTATCACCATCACCACCATCACTGCCATCATCATCATTATCACCATCACCACCATCACCGCCATCATCCTCATCACTATCACCATCACCACCATCACTGCCATCATCATCACTATCACCATCACCATCACTGCCATCATCCTCATCACTGTCACCATCACTGCCATCATCCTCATCACTATCACCATCACCACCATCATCCTCATCACTATCACCATCACCACCATCACTGCCATCATCATCATCATCATCATCATCATCATCACTATCACATCACCACCATCACCACCATCATCATCATCAGTATCACCATCACCATCATCATCACTATCACCATCACCATCATCACCACCATCATCCTCATCACTGTCATCATCCCCACCATCACTGCCATCATCCTCATGACTATCACCATCACCACCATCACTGCAATCATCATCATCACTATCACCATCAACACCATCACTGCCATCATCCTCATCACTATCACCATCACCACCATGATCATCATCACTATCACCATCACTATCATCATCACCATCATCCTCATTATTCCATGGAGATAATGAGACCCCATGCTGAGAGCTGTAAGAAGCCAGCTGGGCACACACTCTCCAGGCAGAAGTGTGCAGTAAAAGGCAGAATGAATAGTTCATTCATTTATTCACCAACATATTAATTCTATGCTTGTTGGGACCGTACTCTGTATTAGCATGAGGGCTACAGGTAGAATGAATAACACAGAGTCACTGCACTCGAGGAACACTCAGTCCAATGGCAAAGGAGAAGTACACTGCAAGCATTACAGTGAAAGTGCTCTCAGAGAAAGCTGGCCCAAGATTCTAACTGCCCAAGAAAGTCATAAGGCATTCACCCTTTGCCCTCTGACACTTACCCCATGGCCAATTCATCACCAAGTTTGCCCAGTCTCTCCTCTCATGGAGACTTCAATCCGTTCCTTCTGCCACTGCTTCCATTCAACCCCTCCCCGCATCCCCCACCCCCGCACTCCTGCGACAGCCTAAAAACTTGTCTCCCTGCCTCCACTCTTGCCTCTCGTGGTCCATTCTCCCTGGTGCAGCCAGATGGATCTTCCCAAAACTGCAACCCTCAGGGATTACTCACTCCACTGACTAAAAACTCTCCTTGTCTCAAGGACCACATTCAAATTCAGAAAAGGCCCTTCAGGGTCAGATGCAGCCCTGCTCTGCCGTGCCCAGGTGGGACTGACACTGTTCACCCTGTGGTGCTCACTCTGTCTGGGAGAGCCAGGAACTGCCACCCCTGAGGCCTTGCTCACATGTTGTTTCTCTACCTGGGGGGCCCTTCCTACCCTGTCACTACCTGCTGAAATGCCCCTCATCCCTAAAGGCCCAGCTCAGTGTCCACATGAGTGACATGCCACAGCCCCCTCCGTCCCATTCCCAGTGGGATTCATCACACCTTGATTATAGCATTTTACACGTTTTGTCATAATTACATTTCTGTATCTCCCTTCCCTCTCAGATTTGCAATTCTTTGAGTGCAGAGCCGGTCTTCTCAATGTCAGAGCAGCGCCTGACATTGAGTAGGGCCACTCAGTAATAGATGGTGGAAAGAGTGGTCAGCGACAAACTGTTTCCAAAATGTGTCCATGGCTGCTTGGAAGTATGTGAGTTGCTCCATCATGTGGTTGTAAGTCCTGCAGAGTAAAAGCCTCATCCTTCTTTCACATATGGCTAACCACAAGAGCATGTGGTTTGTGGGCAATGTCCTGGAGTGATGGGGAATTTGCCCTGGACCAGCCTTCCCCTTAGCCCCTTCCACCACCCTTCTTGTGGCTATCGTCATATGTAGGTGATGACTGAATGGGGGTTGGTGGCCATTACCAATGAGCTATCACTGCAGATGGCCAACTACAACCTGCTCATTTACTTTTATTTACTGAATTAGACTAATAGATATTATTATCCTCACTTTATAGGTGAATAAACAGCCTCTCTGGTGTTAAGTTGCCCAAGACCACACAGCTAGTAAGTACCAGAGCTAAGATGTGAACCTCTGGCTGTCTGACTCCCAGGCCTAAGTTCTTCCCGCTACACTGGGCTGCCCCCCATTGGCAGTGGGAGGGGGAAGCCTGTGGGCTGTAGAGCAGTAGCTGGGACAGCATTGACTCTGCGTCCTGTAGGGCCAACACTCCATGAGCACTGGCTTTTATTTACCTTATATGGTGAAAGGAGAGATGCCCATTTTTTCCCATTTCTCCAGACTCCAACAGATGGGTGCTAATTTGGTAAGTGCAAATTATCTGGCTTCAGTTCTATCCACCATCTGCCTGCTTGAACTAGTGAAACCAGGGTGAGTTGTAATTATGCCCAGCTCTCTTCACAAGGTCCTTCCCTTCCTTTAGATGAGTTTATCCTCTTCCTATTTTAAGAAAGAGCTTCACATAGCAGGGCATTTATGGAACACTTCCAAGAACCCGAGCAGAGAGTGAAATAATGAAGGCAAAGCAATCATGCAGACAAAACCGTTACACAAGATGGCAGGAGCCCCAGCCTGGCCCTGCTCCTCCTGGGGAATTTCTGGGAAGATGGGAAACAAGTCACTACAACCCCTGGGCCTCAATTTCTCCACCAGAGCGCTGGCAGTAGGAGCCTCTGAGACTGGGAAGTGGAGCTATGCTGTGTGCAAAGGGACTGCTCTGCTATTGCTGCTGCTGCACTGGCATGCGTTTGGAGGGCATCCCTAACCTTCTCATCCTCGTCCTCTGAAGGAAGCTCTTCAGTCCCCTCTCAAAGGTTCTTCCTAGTCCCCCATCCCTGCTAAAAATAAAAGGCTGAATTTCATCTTATTCAGACCGTAGCTAGAATACAGGTGCTTAAAGCTCCCTCTCTCTCTGCTCTCTGCAGCAACTTGCCCTAATATTCAGCCTCTACAATGTCTTCAAGACTAAATCGTGCATGCATGGGAAGAGGGTCATCAGGCTAAGGGAAGCCATTTACCCAACCCAAAGTGCATCATTTAAACCCCAGATGTCATTCATTCTTATCTGAAGGAATCCTTTCCATTCATTTGCCTAAGGCTCCTCTTCTCCTCCCAGTTTCTGCCTCCTGGAGAGAGCATCTTAGGAGATAACCACCCATATAGCACAGCGATGGATTCCACCTTGAGTGCCATGATACTGCCTCTTGGAGGAGCAGAGGTTTGCCACTTGTAATGTAGATGAGCAGGAGGGTGTCTGGCCCGTGGAGCAGTTCCTTGTCTGTCCCCACAAGGAAGGGAAGCTTCTCTGTGTGCCCAGGCACCCCCATATCTCTTCTCCTCCAGTCACTGGTCTCCTCAACCCCAATCACACAGTCACCCCCTTTCCCCATCTCTGAGACTGGCAAGTGAGCCAGTCCCCCCGGCCAGCAGCCAAGTGAATTTTTAAAAGTCTCTCTTTGACAAACTAAGAGGGAGAGTTGGCTGTTTCATTTGGTGGTTTTCTTTAGCAACACTGAAATGTCTAACATCTAAATGTGTGGTGTTTGCGAACTTAAATATGTCGCCTCTGGACCTGCCATTCCTTAAGAAACATCTGCTCCCCAGAAGATCAGAAGTGAGAAACTGCAAAGTTGCATTACTTATCTTTCCCTAAAGAAATGAAAGGTGTTTTTCTCCCCCTCAAAGTAACAGCTCTTTCTCCACTCCACATCAAAACTCCAGCCTTTGGCAAACATATCTTAATGCTTCCAAATCCACGCTCTGACACAGAACTTCAGACTTCAAAAGTGACAGCAGTGGGGCCAAGCCCCGTGCACACTTCTCAGTACCCAACTCCTTCACAACTTCTGAAATTCTCCAAGAAAGATCAGAGGGCAGCAAGGCTACTGTGCTGTGCCCACATCATAACGTGCACCCAAAGGTGGGGGAATTTATTAAACAACCTGGGGCATGATCCTGGAAGATGGGCTACACACAAATCTCCCCATAGGTAGAGTCTGGCCTAGAATTTGAAAACTGTATCTAAGGCTGACAATTTAGCAAGGGAGACCAGTACCAAAAGAGGAGTCCAGATACCTGTAGTGAGAGAGAACCAGTAGAAAGGGCCCTGGACCTTCAGCCTTCTCTGTGACCTTGATGCTCTCAGCTAAAAAGAGATGCAGCTGCATATTATGAGCAACTAAAGTAACAGAAGTTTTAACAGGCAGGGCACATTCTTTCACCTAAAAAAGCCTGGAAGGAGGGAAAGAGTCCAGGGGCTCCATGAAATCATTGGAGACCAAGGCTGCTGACTTTGTGTTCTGCCATCTTCAAGGTCACCTCAAGGCTGCTTCATGGCTTCCATTCTCAAGGTCATCAGTAGGTCAAGATTGCTGTGTTGAGCTCCTGCTATTACACCATCTTCTAGGGAGCAGGAAATCAGAAAAACAAGAGCAAAATATCCCCTTGACAGCAATGCATGCCAAGTCAACTCCATTTTAGCAAACTTCCCAAAGGATAGCACATGTCCGCTTACATCTCAGTGGCCAGGACTTAGTCACATGGCCACACCTAACTGCAGAGGACACTGGGAAATAGCACCTGTTAGCTACATGCATTGTGTGACCTTGAAAAAAATTGGGCTTCTTTTACTAAGAATGGAAGGAACAACAGATGTGATGTAGCACCTGGCAGTCTCTGTCACAGATTCAACTTTCTACCTGTCAAAAGAATGTGTTCATCCTGGCCAGGCGCGGTGGCTCATGACTGTAATTCCAGCACTTTGGGAGACTGAGGTGGGCAGATTACTTGAGGTCAGGAGTTCAAGACCAGCCTGGCCAACATGGTGAAACCTCCATCTCTACTGAAAAATACAAAAAGCAGCTAGGCGTGGTGGTGCACACCTGTAATCCCACCTACTTGGGAAGCTGAGGCAGGAGAATCACTTGAACTCAGGAGGCAGAGGTTGCAGTGAGAGGAGATTGCACCACTGTACTCCAGCCTGGGCAACAGAAAGAGACTCCATCTCAAAAAAAAAAAAAAAAAGTCCTCATCCTGACTCTTTCTCCCTCTCAGCACTACTGACATTTTGTGCAAATAATTCTTTATTGGGTGCAGGGAGGCCCTGTCCTGTGTGTTGTTAGATATTTTGCAGCATCCCTGAGCAGTTGTGACAACCCAAACTGTCTCTAGGCATCGCCCAATGTCTCATGGAAGACAAAATCAACCATGGGTGAGAACCACTGATTTCTATCAAAAGGGCATCAAAATGAGATTATACACATGATCTTCATAAGAATATATATACATTTACTATATTACACAGTCACCTAGATGTAACACTATGAGAAAAAAAAATGGACTTAATCTTTATGCTTTGTTGAAAAGATGTTAAGAGACCAGTGTAGTCCTTGATGCTTCTGAAGTTCCAAAGAGTAAACTCGGAAGACAGAGAGGAAACTGACCTACTAGCGATTCCTCTCACGCACACAAAGGTTGGACTGCAGAGAAAATGCCCTTTGGTCTCATGCAGCTTTCCTCCTCCCTCCCTGGGCTTAGCATACCTTGCACTTTTACATCTCGGGATCTTCTTGCATCAGATTCTCAGCCTGGGCCTCCTCTCCTCTGCTCTGTACATAGCTGTCTCCTCACACCACCAGCTTCTACTAAAAGGTCACTGCCACCAATTGACCATGAATCTGAATAAAGCCACCCTCCCCCCCGACATCTCCTCTGAATCCTCCATATCACAGTTCATAATTCCATGTGAATCTATTTACTTTTTAATTATCACTGTCCCCATTAGACTGTGGCTTCTGTGAAGGCAGGGGCCATGTCTCTTTATTCTCTGCTGTTCACCCATATTCCACCAGCACCTGGCACAGGAAAGTGCCATTAAGTATTTGGTGGCTGAGTGGATATGGCAATGGGGGTGAGACAGTGTGCACCTGTGGTGTGTCATTGAGTGGGCGAGGAGGTGATGGAGAAAACTGGAACACAGACCAGGACAAATGCAAAGTAGCATGTGTGATATTCTTGCACAGACTTAATATTTCCAAGTCAGTTATATGCATTTGTTGGCTATCTATACCTGAAATAAAAACATAAACAAAACATGGCCACAAGGACCTACAATATAACACAGAAGATAAAATATGTTTTAATAATTACATATAAAGTCTGCTAGGAGTGCATTTTTATATCCAGGAAAAAAAAGTAAAAGAAAAAAATGTTCCACAGTTCTGAAGGTGGGCAGGTTACTTCTGCCTGTGGGCATGGGGCTTCAAAGGGCAACATTGGAAGGAGGTTTTGCAGGATGCATAGGAGTTGCATAGGTGGAAGATGGGGAGACCTTCTGGAGGGAGGAACAGCTTGAGTAAAGGCAGTAAGTGAGAAAGCCCAGGACTTTGCTGAGAATGTGCTTTCACCCAGTACTATCCTGTAGAAATGTAATGTGAGTCACATTTTTCTAGTAGCCACATTAGAGAAGTAAAAACGGGTAAAATTAACTTTTTAAAATTACTTTTTATTTATTTAACCCAATATTAATATTCAATATTTTGGATATCCAAAATGTTATTCCAACAGATCAACAATATAAACTATTATTGAGGTATTTTACACTCTTTTTTTCTAAACGCTAAAAATCCAATGTGTGATTGACACACTGCACATCTCAATTCAGACTAGCCACATTTCAAGTGCTCGGTAGCCACATGCGGCCAGAGGCCCTCATACTGGACAGGTCTAGTGCCATAGCGGGAGTGGGTTTAAGCAGGCCCACCCTGAAAGATAGGATGCAGCAGGTAGCGGGTGAAGTTGGAACAAGCGTATTTAATATTGTTTTCAGCATGTAAGTTGATGGAAATAAAGCTCAAAGGTGGGGAGGCACTGAAGGCTCAGGGAGCAGTGTTGGAGCAGAGGTTTATAAATGTCAGACCCACAGGGAGGGTGCCCAGGCAAGGCTGGCAGGCACCAGACGCGGGCCCCAGCAACCACAGCTGTGTGCAGCGCTCTGACTGCCTGGCCACAGCTGACGGGACAGAGGCACCTGGCCCAATTTGACTAATGAGAAATTTCCAAGAAATTTGGTACTAGTTCAGTTTATTCAGGTCTCTTGAATGGAGGAGATGTAAATACTTGGGAAATGCCGGAGACACCTCCCACCGCGGAACTGAGCCGCGGAGAAAAGCAAGCTGCAGAGAAAGAGGAAGCAGATGTGCAGAGAGGCGGAGATGGAGGAGTGGCTGGGAAGGTCGCCTGTGTCCCGCCGGCTTCCAAGTTCCAGAGCCTTCCGGAGCCTCTTCTGAAATCCTGCCCCCTGGCTTCCCAAGATGTCCCTTGCCCTTAAACTGTAATAAATCTCTCTCCCCGGAGCCCTCGCCCTCTTTCAGAACACTGGTTTCTATTCCATAGAACAAAAGATTTAGAAGGTCCTAAGAAATACCATCAGCACAGGGCTTTAGGACACGCCGTGGTTTTGCCTCCCGACCTAGGGACCCGGCACGGGGGCGGGAAGGGAGGAATCCGGGAGAGCTGAGATTCTAGGGCTTTGGTTACCGGTGGAGCGGGAGGGGGGTTCGGGAGATGGCTGAGGTTTTGAGCCTGTGGCTGGGAAAGTGATGATGTCCTTCACAGAGAGGGGAGTGGTGGCAGAGGGAGCAGGGCCCTAAGGGAAACTGACGCCTGTGCAGCACGAACCCCACGCGCGTCCTGTCTGCCTGGAACGCCGCCGTGGAGACTTCTGCAGCCCCCGCCCCTGGCGGAGGGAACGAGGGCTGGGGCTGCTCCCGCCACCGCAGGCGGCCCGCAGTGCCCGGCCTCAGCGTCTCCCTGGGGCTCTGGGTTGCAGGCTTTGGCTGATGGCTGAGGGCTCTGGACGCAACGAAGAGTCACTTCCGGTGTCCACTTCGGGATCTGTCTGACACTTTTTCTCCTTCCTGCACCCTGTAGCACCTGCTCCTTATACCTTATTCCCTGCTCCTGCTCACCTCCCTGCTCTTCTTCCCTTCTGCGGCCCATTGGAGTGAGCAGGGAAGTGACGCTTTTCATGTCCCAAAGCTGGGAGACCCCATTTGAACCAGAGGAAGAAAAACTAACAGACTCTGTCCACATCAGCTTTCAGCAACGTGCACGTGGGTGCACACACACACTCATGCACACACACACATGCATTCATTCGCTCCTTCTCCACACCGCTATCCCTCCCTCTCCCCCTCTCCCCTCTCCCTTCTCCCCTCTGGAGACTTAACACGCTTTTTGACAGATAAAGGCGCTCTCTCTCTCTCTCTCTCTCTCTCTCTCTCTCTCTGCCTCTCTCTCTCTCTCTCTCTGCCTCTCTCTCTCTCTCTCTCTCTCTTCCCCACCGCCTCCTTTCGCCCTATCCCCAAATCACCCAGACTTAGCCAGCAACACTCTTCCCTTGGAGTGGATCCCTCAAAAATTTCCAGCCACACCAGGAAAAACAATGGCATGCTTTCTCTTGGCTCTCCAGTCCAAGGCCGCATTCTCTACCTGACACACACATGGTCACCATGCACCCCACACACCCACTCCATGTGCCATGCACAGTTTAAAAAGCACGTTGCCTCTTCGCAGTACTTCTGCAAACCACTGCAGTGCTTCTACATTTGCTGGCTGCAGGCAAGAGAGGACAAAATGTATTCAGCTTCCTCTGTCTACCTTACCTGCCTAGCCTGTCTCAGCCTGTTCTCTAAGGACCTTTGGGGTATTGATCCTAAAAGCTTCTGCAAAGGGAATCATAATGGCAATTTCATAGCCAAGGAAACTGAGTCACTTGAGGTCAAGGGCTGCAGGAGCCTTGTTTTCCAAGAGCCCTCAGCACTTACAACCTAAGAGGCTCTGTGTCCTGTTCTCCAGCCCATTGGCCTCCAAACATTTTTAATTGCTTGCCTCATCCATAAAACTTTTCGAGCATCCACCCCCAGTATATACATATTTATTGATAAATTATAATCACATAAACTACATGTCTAACATTATTTATACTACAAATAGACATTATAGTGGATGTAACAGACATACTCAAAATATAGAAACTGTAAAAGGAGAAGACAAAGAATAAATACAACTCAACATTCTATTATGTTCTTCCTGCACCCAGTGGATCCTCTTGTGCGCCTCCTGGAATATGCACCTGTTTGAAGACACTGCGTTTACCCACCGGCCCTTTCGCGGGTCATCTCTATGGTAGACTGTGCGGTTCTCTGACCCTTCCAGTTGCCCTTCCTTTCCAGACAGACAGGAGGACCCTACTCTCCAACCCATGAAGTAAGGAGTGGCTGCATCACTTGCTCTGTCCAGCAAATCGGTCCCTTCTGATTGGGAGCATCAGGAACTTCCCATGCCCTCTCTCATCTTCACCACAACGAACCCTGAAGCCTCATGTTGGATGGTAGAGTCATAAGATAGTCATCCAGGTTGACTTGAGTGGCTAAAGTGAGCAGCCATGTTGGATTTAAGATCTGGGGGGTTTCGTTACATCAGCACAACCTAGCTTCTCTTGACTGATCCTATTTGTAAAGAACCCGATTGCCACCTTGGGCATGGGTTTGTTCTCTGAGGATTGCTCCCTCCCAGCTGTCATGCTGAGAGGGTGCTTCTCAGTAGTGACAGGGAGCCACAGTGCCACAGAGGAAAAGCACAGGGTGGTTTGAGGGATGGAGTCAAAATGTAAGAAATGGCTCAGAGGCTGAAGACTGATCAGGAAGGCACCATGTGGGTAGACTTGCTCCAGGAACTGATGGGCACTTTCCACTCTTATCCCAGGGCCATCCCTGAACCCTGGGCTAAAGAGCTTCAAGCCAGAGAGTGAAAAATGCCTCTGTATTCCCTGTTTCTGCATGTCCTATGTCTTCCTAATGGTAAGGAGTTTTATTTCAGACCAAATACATAAATTCTTTTCCTTTAGGCCATTCTTTCAGCAAATAAGGCAGTAATTACTGTCTCTTAGAAATTTTCACAGTAATTAAATTGGAAGAGTATCTACATCACTGAGGCTTCCTCCCATGAAATCTAAAACACTGACAACCCATTTCCCAAATGCCTCCCAGTCTGGTTGATCCAAGGACTGCTATTGAATTACACTGTGGGATCCCAAGTAGATAAGAAGAGGAGATTAGAAATTCAGAACTCTCTCTTAAACCTGATATATGACCTAAAATGTTTGTCCAGCTACCAGAATAGAAACTAAATAAGAGTTGTTTATACCGGATAGAATCTTTTTCTCTGCAGGTCTTGGGCTGGTAGGGCAACTCTGCTGAACAGTATTGTTTCTGCTTCATCCTTTCTCCTCTGCCACCTTTACCATTGAGCTTCCTTCTCACTATGTAAGGTGGCTGCTCCAGTTACCACCTCTAGGCCCACTTTCCAGGCAGGAATCAGAGCAGGAAGGCAGACCCTTCATCTTATGGATGCAAACCAGAAATTGCCCACATCATTCCTGCTCAGGTCTCATGGACCAGAATTGAGTCATATGGCCAAATTCAGCTGCAAGGGAGCCTGGGAAATGCGGTCCCTAGCTGGGCAGCCATTGGTCAGATAAATTTAGGTGCTATTACTAAAGGAATATTAGTGGACACCTAGCAGCCTCTGGCTTCCTGGTAAGCCATGTGGCCTTCCTCAGGAAGCTTTTCCTCCTACCTCACCATGGCCCATGAACTCCTGTACTGCTGTTCTTCAGCATTCATCATGGTGCTGGGTGAATACCTGCTTACTCCTCTCTATGTCCCATTAGGGGAAGCTTCATGAAGGCAGAGGCCATGTTCATTCTGTCTGTTTACTATTGCATCTCCAGGCCCTGGCACTTGGTAGGTTCTTAATAAATATGTGTTGACCAAGTGAACTATTTCACAAATGATTATGTGAAAAGATAATTGTAATTAACCTCTGACTGTTCTCTGCCTTTCACTCCCTGCTTCCCTCTAGTTCTGCCTAACTTGGTCTGCCTCTCCGGTTTTTCCTCCTCGTCCTCTAGGCCAGGCTCATTCAGGCCAGACAACTGCTTTGGGCTTTTGTAATGCAAGATTGTGAGGCAAGGAGGAGCCAGAAAAGTAGCAGAAGGTTTATGTTGGGAGGACAGAATCATGACATTCTCTGTTTAGCCCCCATGAAATATTTTAAATTCCATTTACAAATTAACAATTTTAATTAGAGACAAGAAGATTATATCATATACATGAAATATATCACAACCATGCATTCCTGTCCAAAAAGATTACTGTCAAATTAAACATAAAAAGTGATTTCTGGTAGCCTGGGCTCCATGAGAGAAGTGGACAGGAAAGAAAAGTAGGTTTCAGAAGTATCACTATGGACATCATGAAATTAAAAAATGCAAGAAGAGGACAGAAATTATTTGGAAATTTTTTAAATTCATTAGACTGTATTTCTATGACCCAGACACTGCCTGGTAACTAGACAAGTTGTGGCTCAGAAGGAAATGACTCAGAACAGTGGGAAAATGTCAGCGAAGTGTAAATCCCAAAAAACTTTCTTAACCAAGATTTCCGCCTGTTTTGAATCCTTAGGAAAAAGAATCCTTAAAAAGAGTGAAGTATATGTGTATGTTTCTCAAACTTTTCCAGATAGTATCAAGCCTGGAAATCATGACATTCTCTGGCTAGCCCCCAAGAGATATTTTAAATTCCACTTACAAATCAACAATTTTATATGGGGACAAGAAGATTATACCATATACATGAAATACAATATCACGACCATGCATACCTGTCCAAAAAGATTAACTGCCAGATTAAACATAAAAAGTGATTTCAGAATTTTTCTGTTAATACTTATTTGCTACTGTTTCATCAGCTTTATTGCTGTTGTCATTTGTGCTTGCTGGTATGTAAGCAACTCAAAAATCAAAGGAAACATCTATGGAAGAAAAACTGTAAACAGAGAAAGTTCTGTGAATTGACTAAATGTTTTGTATTAATCAGGAAAATATCTCTACATTACAAGCCCCATGAACAAAGTGGCAATGACTGTCTTATTCATGGCTCCATTTCAGTTCCTGGTTAGTGTATCTGGCATATTCTAGAAGCTAAGCAAAGATGTGTGATCAACTACTTGATTTTAGCTACTGAACCAGCCTCACTCCAACTATCAGACTACTGGAACATAATTGGAGAACTACTAGGTAACAGCAGGACTCCTCATTGTCCATTTTTCTTTTCTGGTTTTTGAGATGGAGTCTCGCTCTATTGCCCAGGCTGGAGTGCAGTGGTGCGATCTCAGCTCACTGCAAACTCTGCCTCCCGGGTTCATGCCATTCTCCTGCCTCAGCCTCCTGAGTAGCTGGGACTACAGGCGCCCGCCACCATGCCCAGCTAATGCTTTTTGTATTTTTAGTAGAGATGGGGTTTCACTGTGTTAGCCAGGATGGTCTCAAGCTCCTGACCTCATGATCCGGCTGCCTCAGCCTCCCAAAGTGCTGGGATTATAGGCATGAGCCACCACGCCTGGCCCATTTTTCTTAATAAGCTCTTTTTTGATGGTACCATGTTTAAGACTACAGGGTCACGCGATCACCTACCGGTCTTGAAAGACATAATGACACACTCAGTATGCACGTTCTCATAATCCCACCTACTCTTGTGATTTCTGAGGAGACCCTGGATAAGCGGCCTGCCTCTGATTAGGATTTCTGAGAAGGTTCTTGTTGTTCTGCTTAGTTTTTGTTTCTTTGTTCAAGGTCTTAAAATGTTAAGATAATAACAAAACATGATAAATGCCATTGGTATTTATATTTGCAAAGTCCAAAATATTTGAGTTTTTAAATTTATTTTATATAACATCTTTACTTTTATTAATTTGTTTTTAATTATATAACTAGTGCATTGAGGATGCTTTAGGGTTATTAAAATCCAAACAATAAAATCAAAAGTCTCCTTAATTACCATGTCAAGCCCAGTCCTCTCTCCCAAGCTAACAACATTGCCCTGGTTTATAACCTTCCAGACTCTTCCCTGTCCTTTGACATACATAAATGTATATGTACTTAGAGAGATTTGTAGTTTTTGTCTTGTTCTCATTATTATTTCTATAAATGATGTAATAGGATATCTTTTGCTCTGCTACTTGCTGTTTTCATTTGGAATATGTCTTAAAGCCCTTTCCACATCCGCTCATATAACTCTACCCTATATTTTTAACCATTTGTCTTAGTCAGTTCAGGCTGCTATCACAGAATACCATCAACTGGGTGGCTTAAACAAGAGACATTTATTTCTCACAGGTCTGGTGGCTGAAAGTCCAAGATCCAGGTTCTGACCAATTTAGTATCCAGTAAAGGCCTGCTTCTTGGTTTGCAGATGGCCTCCTTCTTGCTGTATCCTCGCAGGGCAGAGAGATCATCTCTCTCATGTCTTTTCTTATAAGGGCAATAATTTCATTCATGAGGGCTCTACTCTCATGAGTAAATCACATCCCAAAGGCCCTGCTAACAAATACCATCACACTAGGGCTTCAACATATGAATTTAGGGAGATAAAAGCATTCAGTCCATAGCACCATTCCATGCTATTCTATAATTCAAGTGAACCATAGTTTACTTACCTAGTCCCTAACTGCTGGTCATTTAGGTGATTTTTAATCTCTTGGTTTTTTTTTTGTTTTTTTTTTTTTTTTAGATGGAGTCTCACTGTCTCACCCAGGCTGGAGTGCAATGGCACAATCTTGGCTCACTGCAACCTCCGCCTCCTTGGTTCAAGCGATTCTCCTGCCTCAGCCTCCCAAGTAGCTAGGACTGCAGGCGCATGCCACCATGCCCAGCTAATTTCTGTATTTTTAACAGAGACGGGGTTTCACCATGTTGGCTAGGATGGTCTCCATCTTTTGACTTCATGATCTGCCCGCCTCAGCCTCCCAAGGTGCTGGGATTACAGGCATGAGCCATCGCACCCGGCCAATCTCTTAGTTTTTATACATTGCTGCAAAGGTATCTTATTTGAGCCCCACCATATACATGGGCAAGTGTTACTCTAGGAAAAAATAGTGAGAAATGAAATTGCTGGGTCAAAGGACATGAACACTTAAAATTGCCATAAATACTGATAAATAGCATTCTGAAGTGGCTGCACCAATTTACTCTCCCACAAGCAAGGTATGAAAGAACCAGTTTCCCTAAACCTCTGCCATCATCATCAAACTTTAAAACCATTTCAAATCGAATGAGTGAAAATGGTTTCCCACTGTTGTTTTATTTTGCCCAGGAGTATTCTGAATGTGGAAAGTCAACTACATTGCTGCTATTTAACATAATTTTTCTAACTCTATTTCTTGCCCTCTTCTCCCCATAAATAGGAGACTTTACCTAAGTAGACAGTAGTAGCAGAGACAGCTAGCTATCCTCCAAATCTCTTTTCCTTGGGCACACACCTAGACTGTGTTTCCCAGACTTCTCGGTGGTTGTGTAGAGACTTATTACTGGGTTCTAGCAATTGAAATGTAAATGGAGTGATGTGTACCACTTCCAGGACTGGCCTATAAAAACCTTCCACACACAATCTTCCATGCTGTCCTCTCTTCCACTGGCTGGATATAAACAAGCATGATGAGCGTAGAAGCCACATGTTGAGGATGGCAGAAATACAGAGGAAAGAGGAAAGATGCCTGGGTCCTTGAGTCACCACTTGAAAAAGAGCTATTCGCCAATCCTGAACACCTGTTTTGGATTTAATGTGAGCAAGAATTGTTCAAGCATTTGTGGGGTTATTTATTATTATTACAGCAACCACCAGTATTGTGGTGAGGATTAGCTCATTAAAATGATTGCAAATGCTATAAAAAACATTGGGAAAATAATCAGGGAGTCATCCTGGGCATATAGGTATACCTCCCAGCACAGAATACTCCATCTTACAAACTGTCTAAAGAATTAGGAGCTATCTGAAGGAAAAAAAAAAAAAATCCCTGGCCTATGTCACAGGTTAGCTAAAAAAAGAGATTTCTTCCATTTTCTGGTCCCCACTGTGACCTAAAAACTACTTCCCAGATGACTCCAGTTGTTGGTCAGCACATCAGGCTTGAGGGACCCTGTTCCCTTGGAAATGTCCTGTCAGACATCAGAGTCAATTACTGCAGAGAGTCTAGATGCTGCAGAATTGTTTCATCTGAGGTCAACGACTATTTAAAATGCCATTTGCTATTAGGAAGCTGCCCTCGAGCTCAGGGCCAGGGGTGAAGCTACCACATTGTTACCAGGTTATCTGTTGAAGTTGACTTTCTGTGGCATGGAGAAATTGCCTGAGGTAGAGTCATGCCCAGCATTTCTCATGAAGCACGGCTGCCCAGCCAGGTGACTGTCAAAGCTATTTGTGCAGGCTATTGTTCCATAGCTGTGAAAGGAAACCAACCCACCCCTCCAGGTGACCCTTCCAGCCCCTTCCCCATTGGGTATAAGAACTAAAACTGGCTGGGCATGGTGGCTCACAGCTGTAATCCCAGCACTTTGGGTGGCCGAGGCGGGTGGATCACCTGAGGTCTGGAGTTCAGCCGTGCCCAACATGGTGAAACCCTGTCTCTAATTTTTGTAAAAATACAAAAATTAGCCGGGCGTGGCAGCACATGCCTGTAATCCCAGTTACTCAGGAGACTGAGGCAGGAGAGTCACTTGAACCCAGGAGGCAGAGGTTGAAGTGAGCCGAGATCACACCATTGCACTCCAGCCTGGGTGACGAGAGCAAAATTCCATCTCAAAAAAAAAAAAAAAAAAAGAAAGAAAGAAAAAGAAAAGAAAAAAGAAAAACTAAAATTAAAGTCTTCATACCCTGATTACATTCCAATAATGACAACAAACAGTCTATGCCTCTGGCTGCCCTGGGAAGAATGAGAAGGAATGGGACTTTAAAAAGGACTCACCCATAAGTCACATGCAAAAGTTAGAAAAGATCAAGGAGCCAGACTATCCAGCTCCTTCCACCATAGCAGCAGTTTTCAAACAATCAAATAAAACAGTCAAAGGAGAGCAAGCCTGGCTGAAGACAGGGAGAGGAGGACCTAGAGTCCCTCCTGTTTGCTCTACCCCACACTCATGTGAGTTTCTCCCTGGGACCCTGGGGCTCTACAGAGAACAGTTTAAAAACAACCACTCCAAAGGCCTTTACAGGTGACCCATCCAAAAGTCTAGCAGGAAGCAACCCCCAGGGTATACAGCACCTCACCCAAAGGTGGCAGACCACCAAATGTGAACCTGGAAATCTTAACGTTGGACCATAAAGCCAAGCGGCTTAGTTGCTTTTTGCCTGTTGTACTCCGAGTACCTGGCTTGGTATCCATCACGTATCAGGCACTTAATATTTGGGGAATGAAAGCATAAAGGAAGCTTAATCTTTGAATTGCCATCACTAATAGTCACAGCATATTGGCCACATAGCACTTCACAGTTTATATAGCACTTTCCCTTATATTGTCTCATTCAGTATTCAGAACCTACTATGATGTAGTCAAGATAGATTGTCATTTAATAGAAACAGAATTTCAGAGAGATTTGGTGACATGCTCAGTGCCACAAAGCTAGTCCCAAGGCAGTTGCAAGACTGGAACCACATCTTCAGGCTCCAAGTACCCGGGCTCTTTATCCTACCCTCACTGCTGAGACTCTGATGCTGCCATCATAATGGTAGTACCCGTGGTGATGGTAGTATACTATTCATTAAGATCATAGCAATATGCAAAGCACATACAGACTCCAGTCCCTGGCCATAAGCACATGCCTGGTTGGTTAGCTCCCATGGCTACAGGTTCTGTCTCTTCACACTGAGAAAGGTGATCCTTTCTCATGAGCATAGATCACAGAGCTCACTCTGTGAGCCAAATAGTGGAAATGTTTATGCCAGAGGTCACATGGGGGTGTGTGTGTGGGAAGAAATAGAGAGAATGAGCAGATCAGCACAAACTCATCCTCATGACCTAGAAACCAATTCAAAGCCCAAGTCCTACTTCATATGAAAAGTCACATCTGGGGGCTACTCAGTCTTGGAAAGGGAAGCATGAGCTTGAAAACTACAGTTCCTGGGTCCTGGTATAAGTCATGAACTTGGTCCATATAACTCACAGTTTGCTGATTTAGTGTTCAGTAAGCTTAGGGTTAAACACCAGCCCCACCGGCAAATTTTGCAAAGGCTGCCCTATTTAGGCTCCCCACCACCTGCCACGACCTTTAGAATCAATTTCACCATAAATCTTAAAAGCTCACCTACCTCTAAGTCAGTCCTCAAGCCTGAACAGGAAGCAAGTATACAAAGCGTCCTGAGTAAGAGAGAACAAACCACCCAAGTCCTCAGACTTTGTTCTGCTTCTAGATTGCCCAATTTATTCTCCTTGTATAAAGTAGACAAAATAACTCTTCCCCACAAATGGCCAATGCTGTGAATGCATTTTCACCCACAGGACTCTGAGCCCCCAAAATAAAGCTATTTATTTGGCCTTCACGATTTTTTCTTCTTTGTTCTTCAAACTTGTCCTCTACTTACTTTTTCTATCTCAAAAGTGAGGGCTAGGCAATTTGAAAGAACCTAAACCCCCCGACGGGGTACAGACCGATGACTTCAGCCCAAGAGAGGTGGAGAGTGCCAAATCAAGCCTCTCTGGGTTGAGAGTCATGCAACCACATGATGAAAGCCCCTCCAGCCCAGCACAGTGCTGGATCCTGAAGGAGCAGAATTATGAAGGTCAAGGGATCCCTAACTCTGCCCTTCTGACATTTGTGTCCTTAAAATGCAACAACTACCTCCCTACCCTGCTAATATACATTATGTGAGTTCATCTCCAATAAAACTGGTTAATTCTGCAATATTTCAAGGGGATATCCCCCTCTCTCTAGGTACTATCTTTTCACACCATTCACATAGATCCTGTAGAGCATTGATCCTCTGTCACATCAAGCACCAGAGAGACCATCACAGAAAGCAGGTCTGAGAGGCAGGGTGGAGTGTGTGGAGTCCTAGGCAGTTAGAGGCCTGAGATCCCCTGGCTTTCATCAACCCGTTCATCCTCATGCATTTGGCACATGTGTACCAGCACTGTGCTGAGTGCTATAGGATGTAGAGGAGTAAAATAATTTTCATACTATCACTGCAAAAGACTTGTACTGTCATTGAAGAAGTCAGACACAAAGAAGTATGTTGGAATGGTAGATCAACAACAAATATCCACATATTGCTGCATACTTCATACCAGGGTCTCCCCTAGGGACTGGGATACAGCAAAGACCACGACAGACAAAAATCCTGCTCTCATGGAGTTTACATTCTTGTAGGAAATATATTTCAGGGTTTGATTGTGGAATTCAGAAAACAGTCATCAGTAATTAAGAGAAAAGATCTGAGTAGTCTGAAATAGAAGCTTTAAGCAGGTCTTCTCCCCCGACAGACCTCTCTATTCAGTTTATCCCAAACTGAATTCATCACTCTTACCCTTATACACCCTCTTTCTGTGAACCCAGCCTTACAAGCAAGAAAACTGGTATACCAGATGATCCCAATTCACTCTCCTTCCCTTCACTCACCACCACCAATCAAGTAGGCCTTGTAGACTTTACCTTCTAAGAACCTCTGAAATCTATTCCCTCCTCCACATTCCCACTGCCACAAACTAGGTCAAGCCCTCATCACATCATCTTTTCTTACCTACTGTAGTGGACACTGTCAGGCACAGCCCAGATTCCCTCTCAATCTAGACTGAAGGACTTTTGCCTCAGCTTTGAGAGTGCTGTCGGTGCTCAGCCTTCAGCTATTGCTATAGTTTGGATATGTGTCGCTGCCCAAATATCATGTTGAATTGTAATCCCCAGTATTGGAGGTTGGGCCTGGTGGGAGGTGATTGGATCATGAAGATGGATTTTTCATGAGTGGTTTAGCACCATCACTTTGGTGCTGTCCTTGTGATCATGAGTGAGCCCTCGTGAGATCTGGTCATTTAAAAGTGTGCAGCATCTCCCCACATCTCTCTTGCTCCTGCTCCGGCCATGTAATGTGCCTGCTTCCACTTTGCTTTCCACCATATGTAAAAGCTCCCTGAGCCCTCCCTAGAAGACTGCAGAACCATGAGCCAATTAAACCTCTTTTCTTTATAAATTACCCAGTTCCAGGTATTTCTTTATATCAATGCAAGAATGACCTAACACATCTGTCAATCCCTAATGGGATTGCTTCAGCTGCAGAGAACTGTCTCACTCAAGGTGCATGCATCTCAGCCCAACCCAGGATATAGCTCTGGAGCACCCTATGGGGTCATCTGGGAATGTGAGTGAGCCTGCATCACAGAACAACATGGTACTCTGTCCATTTCCTTTCACAGATGTTGATCCCAAGGACCCTCCTTAATAAAGAGCCTGCATGCTGGAATCCAATCTATGATGACAAGAAAATTTGAATGGCTCCTGACTACCTGCTCTACCTTGGCTCTACCCTTCATCAATCCCACCTCTGAATATCTACAAAAGTTTTATTTCAAATCTCTGTAGTTTAACTTTTAGTTTTATTGAAGTACTACAGTTTATGAAACTATATATAACTCATGGCTCACAAAGAAGAATGGTATTCCTTCCCAACACCCATCCCATCACCTTCTGCCATTTATTTTCACATGTCTAAATAACATGCTTATGCTTCTATTTGTTGATGTTTTTCAGTTTTAGATACCTGTCAACTTCCTATTATGAAAGATGAAGGTTTAGATCTTTTACACACACACACTTTTCCTGTCTTCATTCTCCTGAGATTCTTATATCACAATTTTCATGGCTTTTGTTGTTTTGATTCTATATAACATTATTCACAGCTGATCCATGGTGTATACTATGATTACATTTCTTTTCCTGTACAGTTTTGTTTGTTTTCCCAGGTTGTCTTATTTGCTTAGTTTTTATGTAGCCCTCATTTCTATCATTTGAATGTATATGTCCCACACACACAAATTCTTATGCTGGAATTAAGACTCAATGTGACAGTATTAAGAGAAAGTGATTAGGTCACAAGGGCTCCACACTTATATATGGGATTAGTGCTTTTATAAAAGTGTTCAAGCGAACTCACTAGGCCCTTTTGCCCTTCATCCCTTCCACCATGTGAAGGCACAGTATTTGCTTCTTCCACCATATGAGGACTCAGCAAAAAGGCACCATCTTTGAAGCAGAGAACAGCCATCATCAAACAGTGAATCCACTAGCACCTTGATCCTGGACTTCCCAGCCTCCAGACTGTGGTTGCATAAATGTCTGTTCTTTATAAATAACCCAGTCTAAAGTATTTTGTTATAGCAACAAGAATGGACTCAGATACTCTCACTAATATCTCTCCAAACCCTCCACCAGAATATTTCTTCTCAATATGTTTAAACATTCCTGGTCTTCAATGCATTTAATATTTTCCTCCTTGGAGGCATTCCTCCTGAGGCTCTCTCTCCTCTTTTTCCAATATAGACAGAAGCCTTCTAATCCTGCTCAATAGTCCTCATCCTTGTGGAACACATTTGCTAACAGCTTACTGTAAAGAGTATACAGGCAGTAATACTTTCAGATCTGCCTTCCTAAAAATTTATTCTATCCTCATATTTGAGGTACTTTGGTTGGATATAAAATTCTAGGTTCAAAAGCATTTTCTGTCAGAATTCTGAAGACATGGCTCCATGGTCTTCCAACTTTTAATGTTGTTGATGAGAAGACCCATGCTGTGTTGACTCCTGCTCCTTTGTATTTCTCTCTTGCTCTGTCTCTCTCTCGCTCTCTCTTTCTCTCTCTCTCTGTTTCTCTCTCTCTCTCTTTTTCTCTCAGCTTTTAGGCCTTTATATGGCATTTTGAAAATTCATATTTTCTGTTAGAGTGTTTTTTTCTCCTTGATTATGCTGAACATTCAACAGATCATTTTAGTCTGGAAACTCATATTCTTTGAACATGTCTTTTTGTTTGTGGGTTTGTTTCTAAAAATGTCCTCTCTCTCTCTCCCTCATTTCCTCTCTTCTCTTTTTCTAAACATCTTTTATTTTTTGGCTCTCCTGGATTTTCTTTATTTTTCTCTTCCATTTCAGTCTCTAGGTTAATTTGATCTAATTTCTAGACTTTCCTCAACTCTGTCTTGTAACTTTTTGGTTAAGAGTTATTTCTGTTCTCTTATTTTTAATTTCTGTGATCTTGTTCTCTGAAACTCCTTGTTTTACAACCTTCTGTTATTGTTTTATGAATGTAGTATTCTGTCTTACATCTCAAAGCATTTTCATCATGAGGATATTTTTTGTTTTCCTTCTACACTACGCCTTGCATTCATTTCTTCTGAGTTCCTTCTGATTTGCTTAGTTCAAATTCTGTTTCATGTTAAAAATATTTCTTCAGATGTCTTATGTCCTTGGCTGTCTATTTATATTCAAGAGTGAGGTACTCAAATGCTGATTGAAAGCTCTATCACTGTCTTTTCTGCTAGTTGATCTCACTATTGATTGATCAGGTATGCCCAGGCCCTTTTGTAAGGAGACCCCAAGTGGTAATACCTTTAGATCTTTTCTCTTGGGTGGATTGTTTTACTCAGAGAGGAATACTTAGAACTCCTGCCTTGGACAAATAAACCTAACTACCAGCATTCTGGGAAGCTGAATAGAAGAAGGGGAATAAGAGGCCTCAGTAAATTGGCTTTAACTCAACCTCACCATCAATTTTATCTGATGACTCTGAGTCTAGAGACTCTCTTGTACAACTTCTCCAGAGAGGAAAGCTTCATTCCTGCACTAAAGTCATAGACAGATACCTGAGTATGTAGACTTGTAAAGGGCATCTGGTAGGTCCTATTCTATTATTCTAATGCTGAGTGCACATTAATCTCCTCGGAAACATTTTTTAAAACTGATGCCTAGACCCTCTCCTGAACCATTACCTCTGAGTTTCTGGAGTGAGGTCCTGACCTGCATATTTTTTAACTCTTCTAGATGAAACTGATGCATACTGAGGATTGGGAACCATGAATCCAACTGCATCTTATAACAACTTTTAACTGTTTCTCCTATTGCCAGCCAGTGTCTTAGCTTGGGCTGCCATAACAAAATATCATGGACTGGGTTTAAACAACAGAAATTTATTTTCTCACAGTTCTGGAGGCTAGAAAACTAAGATCAGCATTCTGGCCAACTTGATTTTCAGTAAGGGCTCTTTTCCTGGCTTGCAGATGGCCGCCTTCTCACTATGTCCTCACATGGCCTTTCTTCTGTGCATGCATGGAGAGACAGTGTTCTCTAGTGTCTTTTTTTTTTTTTTTTTTTTTTTTTTGAGACAGAGTCTCGTTCTGTCATCCAGGCTGGAGTGCAGTGGCGCAATCTCCACTCACTGCAAGCTCCCCCTCCTGAGTGCATACCATTCTCCTGCCTCAGCCTCCCGAGTAGCTGGGACTACAGGTGCCCACCACCACGCCTGGCTAATTTTTTTGTATTTTTAGTAGAGACAGGGTTTCACTGTGTTAGCCAGCATGGTCTCAATCTCCTGACCTTGTGATCCGCCTGCCTCGGCCTCCCAAAGTGCTGGGATTACAGGCGTGAGCCACCTCGCCCGGCCTGGTGTCTCTTCTTATAAGGCCACTAATCCTATCAGATTAGGACCACGCCCTTATGACCTCATTTAACCTTACTTGTCTCCTAAAGGCCCTATCTACAAATACAGTCACACTGGATATTGGGCTTCAACATATGAGTTTGGGGAAAACACAATTCAATTTCCATAGCCCACAATCTATAACAGAAAACTTCAGACTCTATTGCCTCTGACTTCTGGTTCTTTCTGAAAATCACTTTGCTTCTTGGTTTTTCTCCAGCAGAGTTTTCACTTTCTCTGCACTGCTAAGTCATTTATCATGTGCCCTGTTGCTTTTCCAGCTTCCTCAATTTTGTAAACATTGTTTGTCCACTTTGGGTTTTTTTTTTTTTTTTTTTTTGAGAAGGAGTCTCACTCTGTCACACAGGCTGGAGTGCAGTGGCACAATCTTGGCTCACTGCAAGCTCCACTGCCCAGGTTCACGCCATTCTCCTGCCTCAGCCTCCCAAGTAGCTGGGACTACAGGCGTCTGCCACCACACCTGGCTAATTTTTTGTATTTTTAGTAGAGACAGGGTTTCACTGTGTTAGCCAGGATGGTCTCAATCTCCTGACCTTGTGATCCGCCCACCTCGGCCTCCCAAATTACTGGGATTACAGGCGTAAGCCACCACGCCTGGCCTTTATTTGACTCTTTATGGTCATGTCAGTAGAGTTTTCAGAGGAAGTAGAAATAAATTAAGTGTTTGATCTGTAAGTTTACCTGGTATTCCTCAAGAATGACATTGTTAAACTGCAACCTTTATTATGACTCTCCCTAACTAAAACCCTTCAACTTCTTCCCATGACACACAGAAAGAACTTTCAAACTTTTAAACCAGAACACCCATAGTGGCAGAGAATTAACATGTGTATTCGTAAGTGTCTGGGATGGAGTCCAAAAGACTCAACCACTTGCATAAAATTTCTTTGAAATCTCACATTTTATTTTTTAAATATATGCAGATTTTGCCCCTGTTCCATAATGGATCTGTTTGTTTTAATATAAGAATATTATTTTAAACTACTTGGCATTTAAATTGCTTCCCTTTACTTTCTTTCTTCGATCTTCAAGTCAAATTGATGCTTTGAAAAACTGATCAATTTATCTCATTACTTTGTGTATCCATGAGACACAGAGTTTAAGAGGCACAGCCCTTATTCTTAAGGTGCCTTAGTCCTATTGAGTCCTCAAAACTGGGCCCAGTAGCTGGCTCCTAGAAGATAATATACTTAACAAGTGTTTGATGAATCAACTGAACTGAATAATCTTGTAGGAAGGGTATTATTTGGATGGGGAGTAGGGAGATAGGCATTTCCAGTAGATCATTTAGCTAAGCCAAGCTCTAGAGGGAGGAATGAACACATTGTCTAGTGAGTGTCTGCTCTAGATGGTACCCCAGGCTGGAAGTTTTTCCAAATGCTCTTATCTGATCTTTTGCCCTGAGATTCCAGGGTAGCTGTGTCCCTGAATGAGCCTTTCACTGAAATAGCTTCACCCTGACACTCAACTCCATAGACCCTCCCCCAACCCCATGGTCTCATCTGCTCCTCACCCACCTCTCCTCATTATTCCTGGGATGATTAAATCTATGCTACATGTCCAAGCCAATGCTAGAAGCTACATGCTTGGAAGTAGGGCTGATCTTACACTAAGGGACATAGTCAGATGTTCCAACTTCAAGCACTCTCCTTTCAATTCCTTTCTTTTCTACTCATTCCTCTCATCAAAACTCTAACTGCCGAAGAAATATGAGTGGAACTGGATTAATTAGTGGAGGAAGATCGGGCATAGTGGCTCATGCCTGTAATCCCAGCATTTTGGGAGGCCAAGGTGGGTGATCACCTGAGGTCAGGAGTTCAAGGCCAGCCTGGCCAACATGGTGAAACCCCCGTCTCTACTAAAAATACAAAAAGTAGTCAGGCGTGGTGGCACACACCTGGAATCCCAGCTACTCAGGAGGCTGAGGCAGGAGAATTACTTGAACCCGGGAGGTGGAGGTTGCAGTGAGCCAAGATTGTACCACTGCACTCCAGCCTAAGCAACAGAGCTAGACTCCATCTCAAAAAAAAAAAAAAAAAAATTGGAGGAAGAGCATTCTAAATTTCTTGGGTAGAATTTCTGAAATTAGAGCTCATGGTAGGCAAGAAAATGATATATGTAATGGAAATCTTTAGAAGTAATAATAATAGAGGATACACATTAACTCATTTGATCCTCACAACCCTATAAAGTAGCTACTACATTATTCCCACTTTACGGATCAGGAACCTGAAGCCCAGAAGTCACACAGTGAGCAAATGCTGGAGCTGAGTGTGAGCTTAGATGCACCTGGTTCCAGAGTTAGGCTCTTACTCATTATCTACCTCCCGGGATAGAAATGTAGCATCCATCTCTACAGCTCCCAGGCTCTGAGATTTCACCTGCCAAGAAAATTTCAAAATAATTTGGGGGAGGGTAGATAAACACAAAATTGCCAAGTTTATATTTTGCCAAATAAGCACATTAAAAATAAATCCCATTATCACTATCATTTCATTTTTTAAATGACTTGTTAACACCGCAAGATGGGAAGAAGATAATCTCAGGATAAAAGCAGAAACTTAAACGGAATAAATTTAGACTTATGAAAAATAGGACAGCCTCAACATTTTCCCCATTTTGCTGAAGACCAGTGGAAATTATCTGGGACCTACTGTGATCCTTTTACAGCATTTGGAGCCAGAGATTAGCTCTTCTAATCTCTGTGTTCTCAGGACACAGAGCTGAGTCTCTAGGCTGACATGGAGTGGAAAGTGGGGAGACAGACCCCCAGCTTCAACCCTGGGAACATCACAAGGAGGGAAAACCTGTGTCTGCTCCTATCCAAGGCATCCTCCATTCTAACCAGGCTTTCCACACTCCCTTCAACTCAAAATATTCCTGGGTCAAGGGCAATCAGTATGTAGGGGGAGGTGGGCGAAGAGATGGGGAGAGAAAAATTAAATCAATGAAGCCAGTGTTCTGAGTGGGCTGCAGACAGCAAAGGTCTAAAATTGCCTGAGACAGAGGAGGACAAACACAATTTGCCCCAGGTGATTGAGAAAACAGTGGGGCTTGAGGTTCTCTTTTTTTTTTTTTTTTTTTTAAGACGGAGTCTCACTCTGTCACCAGACTGGAGTGCAGTGGTTCGATCTTGGCTCAATGCAATCTAAAATCACAAGCATTCTTATACACCAATAACAGACAAACAGAGAACCAAATCATGAGTGAACTCCCATTCACAATTGCTTCAAAGAGAATAAAATACCTAGGAATCCAACTTACAAGGGATGTGAAGGACCTCTTCAAGGAGAACTACAAACCACTGCTCAAGGAAATAAAAGAGGATACAAACAAATGGAAGAACATTCCATGCTCATGGGTAGGAAGAATCAATATTGTGAAAATGGCCATACTGCCCAAGGTAATTTACAGATTCAATGCCATCCCCATCAAGCTACCAATGACTTTCTTCACAGAATTGGAAAAAACTACTTTAAAGTTCACACGGAACCAAAAAAGAGCCCGCATTGCCAAGGCAATCCTAAGCCAAAAGAACAAAGCTGGAGGCATCACACTACCTGACTTCAAACTATACTACAAGGCTACAGTAACCAAAACAGCATGGTGCTGGTACCAAAACAGAGATATAGATCAATGGAACAGAACAGAGCCCTCAGAAATAACACCGCATATCTACAACTATCTGATCTTTGACAAACCTGACAAAAACAAGCTATGGGGAAAGGATTCCCTATTTAATAAATGGTGCTGGGAAAACTGGCTAGCCATATGTAGAAAGCTGAAACTGGATCCCTTCCTTACACCTTATACAAAAATTAATTCAAGATGGATTAAAGACTTAAATGTTAGACCGAAAACCATAAAAACCCTAGAAGAAAACCTAGGCATTACCATTCAGGACATAGGCATGGGCAAGAACTTCATGTCTAAAACACCAAAAGCAATGACAACAAAAGACAAAATTGACAAATGGGATCTAATTAAACTAAAGAGCTTCTGCACAGCAAAAGAAACTACCATCAGAGTGAACAGGCAACCTACAGAATGGGAGAAAATTTTCGCAACCTACTCATCTGACAAAGGGCTAATATCCAGAATCTACAATGAACTCAAACAAATTTACAAGAAAAAAACAAACAACCCCATCAAAAAGTGGGCGAAGGACATGAACAGACACTTCTCAAAAGAAGACATTTATGCAGCCAAAAAACACATGAAAAAATTGCTCATGATCACTGGCCATAAGAGAAATCCAAATCAAAACCACAATGAGATACCATCTCACACCAGTTAGAATGGCAATCATTAAAAAGTCAGGAAACAACAGGTGCTGGAGAGGATGTGGAGAAATAGGAACACTTTTACACTGTTGGTGGGACTGTAAACTAGTTCAACCATTGTGGAAGTCAGTGTGGCGATTCCTCAGGGATCTAGAACTAGAAATACCATTTGACCCAGCCATCCCATTACTGGGTATATACCCAAATGACTATAAATCATGCTGCTATAAAGACACATGCACACGTATGTTTATTGCAGCATGATTCACAATAGCAAAGACTTGGAACCAACCCAAATGTCCAACAATGATAGACTGGATTAAGAAAATGTGGCACATATACACCATGGAATACTATGCAGCCATAAAAAATGATGAGTTCATGTCCTTTGTAGGGACATGGATGAAATTGGAAATCATCATTCTCAGTAAACTATCGCAAGAACAAAAAACCAAACACCGCATATTCTCACTCATAGGTGGGAATTGAACAATGAGATCACATGGACACAGGAAGCGGAATATCACACTCTGGGGACTGTGGTGGGGTGGGGGGAGGGGGGAGGGATAGCATTGGGAGATATACCTAATGCTAGATGATGAGTTAGTGGGTGCAGCACACCAGCATGGCACATGTATACATATGTAACTAACCTGCACATTGTGCACATGTACCCTAAAACTTAAAGTATAATAAAAAAAAAAAAGAAAATGAATTACTGATGACAAAGCAATTACTCCAACTCTTGTAGTTCAAGTTAAGCTGAAATAAAAGTACTTCTGTTGCAATGAAATAAATAAAAGACTTGGTTACATATATAGAAAAAAAAAAAAAAAGACAGAGTCTCACTCTGTCACCAGACTGGAGTGCAGTGGTTCGATCTTGGCTCAATGCAATCTCCACCTCTCAAGTTCAAGCGATTCCCCTGCCTCAGCCTTCTGAGTAGCTGGGATTACAGGCCCCCACCACCACACCGGGCTAATTTTTGTATTTTTAGTAGAGACAGGGTTTCACCATATTGGCAAGGATGGTCTTGATTTTCTGACCTTGTGATCCACCTGCCTTGGCCTTCCAAAGTGCTGGGATTACAGGCGTGAGCCACCACCCCCCACCAAGGTTCTCATTCTTGTGCAGATTGTTCCTTTCTCAGTCTACTGTGTCATCAAGGATATATTCAGGCACTGAATAGTTAAAGGCAAGGATCTGGTCCTGACCATTTTATCTCCGAAGTATTTTTCACGTTTTTCCCCCACCTGCTTCCCTGACTCTGACCCTCATCATCTCTTTGGTGGACCACTGAAGTAGCTTTGCTCCATGTCCCCATAGCCTGTCCGTCTTCCTCCAGACTAAATTTTCAGAAATGCAAACCTGTGATTCGCCTCCTCCCATCAGTATTTTCTCCCTTGTCACCCAAGGAATCAAGTTGAGCTCTCCCACTCAGCACACACAGCAACTCCAGCACATCACACACACACACACACACATGCACCACACTGCACCACACACACACAAACACACAGTGTATGGCAGATGCACCTGACAGCAATAACTTAAACATACCCTGAGACTGGCCCTGTGGTCTAAGAAGAGTGCTGGTTTTGGAGTTCCAAGCTAAGAAATCCAGGAGTGGCCAGCCTGGAGCCTCATTCCTTATCTATGAGGGTCATCTAAACCCTTGGCCCATTCCTTGGAATGCAGGGCACACAGGGCATCAAGGCCCTTTATTTAGGGTTAAATGGAGGTTGCTAGGTGGAGGTTCCCGGGTAGAGGATGCTAAGTGAAAATGCTATGTAAACTGCATGCTTTTTACAAACAGTAGCAGTTCTCCTGTCCAGCCCACTGCCACTAGTCTGCCCATATGTAAGGCTTCAATAAACCCTATGTCTCATTCACTGGCTCCAGGTCTCTTCTTTGGCCTCTCTGACATGGTTCCATCCCTACTGGAGTGAGTAGGGGTCTGACACAACACACATACACACAGGAACACTGCCCCAACACACACACACACACACACACACACACACACACACACACACACACTACACACACACATACAGAAAGCCATACTTATCCACAACATCCTATCCCACTCTTTGCCTTAAATTCAATACTCCAGAAACATAGAACTTCCTCTAGATCACTGAACAAGTGCCCCTGGGCCTTTGCACATGCTGTTCTCTCTGAATATTGCCCTCTCCCTTTTCCACCTAATTCTGTTCACCCTTGCAGGCCTCACTCAGGTCTCAGCTTCTCAAGGAGCCCATCTGAGATCCCCTTCTGGCCACCACCTCTCACGTAGTCTGGGACATGTGGATGTGCCTGCATGCCTTGTCATGATGGCCTCTGTGATGGTTAATACCAAGTCTCAACTTTGAAGGATGCAAAATACTGATTCTGGGTGTCTCTGTGAGGGTGTTGCCAAAGGAGATTAACATTTGAGTCAGTGGGCCAGGAAAGGCAGGCCCAGCCTTAATCTGGGTGTGCACCATCTAATCAGCTGCCAGTGTGGTTAGAATATAAAGAAGGCAGAAAAACCAGAAAAGACGAGACTGGCCTAGCCTCCCAGCCTACATCTTTCTCCTGTGCTGGATGCTTCCTGGCTTCGAACACTGGACTCCAAGCTCTTCAGTTTTGGGACTTGGACTGGATCTCCTTGCTCCTCAGCTTGCAGACAGCCTATTGTGGGACCTTGTGATGGTGTGAGTTAATACTTAAATAAACTCACCTTTATATATATATATATGTATCCTATTAGTTCTATCCCTCTAGAGAACCCTAATACAGTCACTGTGCTCTGCTGAAGTCATGTGTCCACTGCTTCCTCCTTGGGGTCAAAGGTCATAGCATACTTAGTTTTTGCACTCTCAATGCCAGCACAGCACCTGGCACAGAGTAAGAACTTGAATAGATTTTTTGAACTGTATACTTGGATTTAGGGATATGGTCCCTGTCCCCAGGAGCTTGTAAATTGGCTGGAAGGATGATACACCCACAGGCATGAAACATTCTAAGACAAAATACAGTGCTAGATTCAAAATAACCAAGAGATAGAACACACGATGTTCCCAGCAATTAGAAGGAAAAAACAATGTGAGCTGACATTGCTAAGAGGTTTCCTGGAGGACTGAAGAGGAAGAAATGCCGTGACAATTCCTCAGCTCCCCAGGACGGGCTCTTTCTGACCCCACTGCCCTGCACCTTGCCCCATGCCTCTGTCAGGCTGGCCTCAAACCCCCAACGAACCACGGAAGATGTAAAATCACACAACAGCAACAGCATCAGGAAGTTCCACGTTTAATACTTAACAACACAGGAATTTTCCAACTAACTCCGGAAGATGTAAAATCACACAACAGCAACAGCATCAGGAAGTTCCACGTTTAATACTTAACAACACAGGAGTTTTCCAAGGGCCAGGTTATTGAACTTGAAATAGGTAAATGAATGGCATGTATTTATCTGCAGGCAGCAAAGATAGGATGCAACTCTTCCAGGAGGCTGGGGGATGGAGGAGGAGGTTCCAGGGATCTGTTAGGAGAAGCCCTCTCAACAGAACTCAGAGGGTAGAGAGCTTCAGGAGTGGGCATCCCCTCCAAAAGGCTCCAATGTGCATAGGGAGGTGTGAGGAAAAGCATCCACTATCTTGCAATAAAGATGGAAAATGAGTGCAACAAACATTCAGCTCAAAGGCTCCCATCCAATACCCAGGTTGGCTCAGCTCTGCGCAAGAACTCCAAGCAAACCAAAGATTTCATAGCCAAAAGCCAGAAGAGTTCCTCAGCCCAGAGGCTTCTGGGAGTGCAGGGGCCTAGGAATTGGGGACCACAAGAAACCAGGCAGAGGCCAGAGGAGAGAAGGGGCTACCCCAAGTCAAGGAGGGAAGCTGAGGCACCAGCAGCCTGGACTTCTAGCCACGTGGGTTGGGAGATCCCCTGTAGTCTGATGTTTCAGGGGTGGGGCTTCTGGGGTATGGTTTTCTAAGAATCTGTGAGCTTCAGAGACCACATCAAGGAACAGCCCCGCCAAGGAGTGATTGGTTATTATCCCACACTCTCCGCTCCATCCCATGGTTGCTATGCAAATGCCCAAATGCCCTGAGGCAAGTGGGTTTCAAAGCACAGCCATACAAGGCCCAGGGAGTAGCAGCCAGTCACCTGCCAAAACCCTGCTCTGCTGTTGCCCTTCCAGATTCACGTAAAGCCTTAGAAGGTCAGATTTCATATGATGCCACCCCACATGCTTCCCCCACTGCAGCCCAATAAGGTGGCCTTGTTTGAGCAGAGAAAGGACTTCCCAGCCTAGCAGTTCTCTGAGTTTCATTCTCTTCCTGAAATGCTACTGGCCTCAGGCACTGAATCATTCTGGTCTCCCTTGTGCAAACCCAAGCCAACCCTCACCTTTGCTATTTGAATGAGGTTGCAGAGACCACAGCTAGCTGCATGCAAAGGATGCAGGAGGTGGGGAGGTGGGAAGAATTCTGTTCCATCCGGCTCCCCCAATATGCACGTCCTCCCTCCCAGGAAGCTATTGCCTCAAGTCTTCTTGATATTGTTTGATGCTGAAACAGTGCTTTGTAGAAATGCTTGGAATGACAAGGATGAGAGAGAGGGAATGCAGAGATAGATGGCTCTACAAGTCCATTCCCAAAGAGCCTTTTGATAATTCTCTTGGCTCTCAGCTCCTTCACCCTTCTCTTTTTCTGTCTATCCCCTCCCCCATTCCTCATCCCCCATTCCGCTCTCAGACCAGGACCACAATTTGTATGCACAATCCTTCCCCCTTTCCGTGGCTGTGAAAAGGATGAATTACCTCCTTGATCTCAACGTGATGGCCCTGTCCAAGCACCCCTTCACCTGCTGTGTCCGTAATTGAAGTGTGGTCTCTGAATCTGCAGCTGTCACAGAGGACTTGACAAAGAGACCAGAGCAGGGTCCTGCACATACCAGGCTCTCCTTGGTTGCCTTGAGCACAGAAGAATGCAATTTTCCACACCCTGCACAGGGGGAAGGCCACACGACGTTCTCAGACACTGGAAGTGCTCTTTAACTGGGAGCAAAATATTAGCAAAGATGCCCCCAGACTTGCTTTCAGCTGCCCCTCATCCCAGCTCCTGCCTAAGAAAATTCTGGAAGACTGAAAGAAGCCATGCTTGTCTTCCAAGTCTATGAGAAACCCTTGGCAGCCTTAGCATTGGCCTGTCCTATGCCTCAGTTTCCCCACCTGTGATGTAGTTACTCCAGCAGAAAATCCATCAACAAGCAAATAACTGAAAATGAGGACAGGACATCCCAAAACCTCAGGTGGGAGGCTTTGCTTCATCTCCCATGCCTTTGCCTCCCCATCTCCTATGGGCTGACTACAGAGACTTCCCTCCTCCACTCCCTGCCCAGGTCCTGAACTAATCCTGAGACAGGAAGCTTCTACGTTGGCTCAGTTTCTTTCTCCCCACTATAAAGTTTTCTTCCTTGGTTCCAACTTCTAAATCCAAAAATGGGTACTAAGCAGGCGTTTCCTGGCCTCTGTCAGTCCTAGAGTTTGCCCAGAGCCCCACAGTCAGCTGGGCTCCACTGTCTTCCATAGCAGTGCTTCCTGACAGCTTTTGACCAGGGCCCAGGCTGAAGCCTGGGCTCTCATCCACCCCTAGGGTCTGTGCTGCCACCACGGAGCCTCCACTCCCAGCGCACAGCCTCCTCCCTACACAGCTGTGTGTGCAAGAGAGACTGTGGTTTGGTTTCCCCATATCTGTCCCTCTATCACGGGCAGCTCTCATGCCAGGCACAGCTCTGTGCCCATCCCTGCTTACCCCATGAGGTCATGAGCAGATCAACACACATCATAGCGGGTTTAGGCCTAGGATGGTTGGAAGACTAAGTGAGACAATCTCAGTAAAATTCCTATACAAGAAAATGCCAGGGCCGGGCATGGTGGCTCACGCCTGTAATCCCAGCACTTTGGGAGGCTGAGGCAGGCAGATCACTTGAGGTCAGGAGTTCGAGACAAGCCTGGCCAACATGGTGAAACCCCGTGTCTACTAAAAATACAAAAATTAACTGGGCGTGATGGTGTGTGCCTGTAATCCCAGCTACTCTGGAGGCTAAGGCAGGAGAATCACTTGAATCCGGGTGGCAGAGATTGCAGTGAGCTGAGATTGCACCACTGCACTCCAGCCTGGGTGACAGAGCAAGACTCTGTCTCAAAAAACAGAAAAAAGAAAAAAAAAATGCCGACTATTTGTACCCATGGTTTCTGGCCTATCACATCTTCACTCTCTTTTACCCTTTTTACCCTGATCACATGAAATAAAAAAAAATAATAATAATAATGGTAAGGAAGCATCTTGAGCTTAGAGGGAGCAAGACATGCTCTGGTGTGTGTCTAGCCAGAATGTCTTAGCCCGTGGGGACAAATGCTCACTGACATTCGACGTACATAGAGCAATGACTCTGAGCCCCAGCCTGCTTAATCACAGGACATCTTATCTTTTCAAGTCTCCAGATATTCCTAACGCCCTCAGGAATTACACCCACGTGTCCAGCACTTCCCAGTTTCAGTGGGCACCCCTCGCATGGTGCTCTAGGGGTTGGCATCCCAGAGCAGCAACTCTGCAGCATCTGGGTTATATCAAAGTTCACCATCCAAGGATGGACTAAGAACACCCGTCATGGTGCTGAGCCTATAACCCAGGCCAGTGAGCCCAGAATAGCTTCTCTGTCTGAGATTCAGTGCTGATCCATCCTCCATATCCTGGGTGCCCAGATCCAGGGCTTCTCATTTAAAAGGGACAGTGATAACTCTTCCAGTCCTTAGGCCTTTGTGCTAATTTTTCTATAGCAGGGTAGTCTGTGCCTCAGTTTCCATTTCCAGCCCAAAGGGAAGATCAAACCTCATGCTCTTGCGTCCTCTCTCTGTTTCTGTTTTCCTGAAAGCAGCTCCCAACCTCCCCAAACTCTCACCATCATGACCATGTATACACTGACATCATTGTGTGTATAAGAAAAAGCAAGAATTCAGGCAAAGTAAAATGTAATATTTGCCACTCAGCTTGTCCCTCATTCCCTGAAGCCCTGCCAAGAACCATGCGCCCCCACAATCACCAGTAGTAAAATGTTCCTAAAAAGAACATTTGTCTTTCCAGGCTTTACCTCTGCGTTGAGTCAACACTGCCGCCTCCCACCCCCACCTGGATCCTCAGCGTGGGTGGAACTGAAGGGGCCATTCAGGGGGTCTTGCAGAACAAAGGATTAATCTTCTCCAAAATAATGTTAAAGTTTTCATCTATAGCTAGGAAACAAATGCATGCAATTTTCCAATGATAAATTTCCTGGCTTCTACACTCAAATTGTAAAAGTCTTAAAGCCATGGCACCCACTTCCATGTGACACTTGTAAATTTCCAGACCATGATGAGAGTCATGGGTAGAAAGGGCACCACAAAGGAGACTCAAGCTCCAGCCCCAGCCCTTTCTCTAACCGGCTTCAGGTAAGAACACTGTCCAGGTTCCTCATCTGTGAGTCGAGGGGATTCGGCTAGATTTCTAAGGATTGCAGAGCTCCAATATTCTAGCGTTGCACTATCATTCATGATAAGTAATTATAACTAAGACAGGATTTGGCCTTGACACCAGCATCTGAAGCATACATGAGATATCTCTGTTATTCTTTCCCAAAGCAGAAATGGTGCTGTGTTCTTGCAGAGGATCAGGAAGAGATGGCAGTGAGCCAACAGATGTTCCTGGAGTATCTACTGCATGCCAGACCACGTGCTGGGTGCTGGGGTACACAGTGACCAGAGAAAACGTGATCAGCATAGAACTGACAATCAAAGAAGTTATGGCTTTCAGGGATCTTTCAATTGGTAGGAGAAACTTACACTAAATAAATGCATATAGCCATAGGTTACGGAATGCATCGCATCCCCCTCAAATTAATTTGTTGAGGCCCTAAGCCCAATGTGACTGTATTTGGAGATAGGGCCTTTGGGGAAGTAATTAAGGTTAAATGAAGTCATATGACTGGTGTCCTTATAAGAATAGGAAGAAAGACCAGAGCTTGCTATCTCTGCATGTACAAAGAAAAGGGGTTATGAGAGCACACAGAGAGAAGGCAGCCATCTGCAAGCAAGAAAGAGAGCCGTCACCAGAAACCACATATGCTGGCACCTTGATCGTGAACTTGTGGTTTCCAAGAGTATGAGAAAAATCAATGTTTTTCAGTTACCCAATCTGCAGTATTTTGTTATGGCAGCCCAAGCTGACCAATACACCATGTTTCATCAAATCCAGGACACTATTGACCTTGTGACACACCATTGTCTTATGTCTACTGAAAAAAAAAAGAGGCCCTGTCAATTAAACACAATTACTTCTTATCACTTAGAACTTTTACACTTATTGAAAAACTCTTTTAGAATCATTTAGTTTTGTGTTGCTCTTATACAGGCAAAAAGGGGAATAAAAGCAAAATAAATTAATTACATTGTCCCTAAAACTACTTATTCAGTGTCAAAGTCATCTGAATCACTTTCCACCTCAGACTTGAAAATGGCACCATGGATGGATGATGGATGAGGCTGTATTTTCTAAAAGTTTGCTCCAGTATTGCTTCCAAGACTTTCTTCCAAGTTCTTGACATTCATCATACAAATGGATGTTGATGCTTCCATGCTTGCCTGTGATACACAATTCTTGCACACTAATGTAACTGTAACATAGCTTAATCTCCTTGTGGACTCTTTCTTTCTTTGTCCTTCTATTAATCTGCTCAGGCTGCCATAACAAAATACCACAGCCTGGGTGGCTTAAACAACAGAGCTTTATTTTGTCACAATTCTGGGGAATGAAGTTCAAAATCAAGGTGCAGGCAGCTTTGGTTTCTCCTGAGGCCTCTCTCCTTGGCTTGCAAATGACCACCTTGCTGCTGCATCCTTACATGGCCTTTCCTCTGTGCTCACACATCCCTTGTGTCTCTTCTTGCAAGGACACCAGTCATGTTGGATGAGGGCTCTATCCATATGACCTTATTTAACCTTAATTACCTCCCTCAAAGGCCCTATTTTCAAATACAGTCACATTGGGGGTTAGAGCTCCAACATGTGACTTTAAGGGGGACACAATTCAGGCTACAACAGTCTTGTAAAGCATTTTGTTGTTACTTTGCAAGAGAATAGTGATCTTATCTTTCGAATGATAAAAAATTTGCTTTGCTTGCTAGCATCAAATTGATACCCTGCTATTCTGTTTTCTTTCTATATAAACTTTTTGTTTTGGTACCAAATTAGAGTGATATTGTTTTTTAAGAGGTATTTTAAATATAAACTAAACCCCAGATATGCAATGTCAATCATGCACCTAACTCCACTGGAGGGATGACAACATAAGTACCCATGACCAAGTCTGTGCATGCTCAGACAATGATCACAGCAGTCAATGTGGCTGTCCAGCCCACAGCATCATAAGATAGCATTTAAAAGTGAGACACATCCCCCTTTCAGAAATGTTAAATGTGGGGAAAAGTGTGTGTGTTTTAGATGAAATATGGTAAAATAAATAAATAAATAAATTAAGATATCCATGTAATTCTTGTGCAGTTTGAGTTTTTAATGAATTCGCTTCTATATAATATATAAGCAAATTGCAAAGTGTGACAGAAAATGAATTTACTGAAGATTTCAATGAAATTTTTAATGATTTATTTGTTCTAATTTCTTTCTTTAATTTTCTAGGTAATAAACCCTTCTGTATACAGAATGGTTCTATCCAAATATATCTAAAATGATGCTGGATATGTCAAAAGCCAACATTTCTGTAATTAAATATAGTAAATTATGATTAAATTTCCTCTATTTTCCATCTTGCAGTTTGTATTACAGAAATAAATGTATTAAAATTCCTAACAGCATACAAACCTTAGGGTAACCCTGTATAGTATTAAGTGATTGATTACAAGTCTACAGAATGTTGGGATGAACAGCGTTGCCCCTAAGAAAGAATTTCTCAAGCTGAGACCCAGAAGGTGAGTTAGGAGTCAGCCAGGGAGAAGGGATATTCCAAGGAGAAGGAACAGCATGCACAGGGGCCTGGAGAGAGAAACCAGGGAGGAGGCAGACAGACTTGAAGTTGAGGGCGAGGGAGGGGGGAACGACAGGGCACAGAGCAGAGATACAGGCAGAGGCCTTCCTGGGCCCACCTCACCACTTCTAGGCACATCCCAGAGTGCAAGGAGGTTGCTCACTGCTTCAGTTTTTATAACAGCAAAAGATTACAAATAATCTCAACGTTTCATCCATAAGGGGCTGGTTAAAGAAACTACGGTTCACCCAAACAGAAATTTTTAGAAAGTTCCAAAAAAAACCAGCATGGAACTCTTTATTGCTATGCAGTGATCTCCAAGACAAATTAAGTGCTAGATGCAAAAGGTGCTAGATAGAAAGTGCTGGATGCAAAACAGTGAGTATGATACGATATAATTTGTGTTAAAAAATTAATTTACACATGCTTATATGTGCTAGACTATTTCTTGAAGGATACACAAGAAATTAAAAGGGCTGGTTACCTCCAGAGAAGGGTATTAGGTGGCTGGGGATGGGGTGGGAGGGAGAATTTCAATGGTCTGCCATTGAATCTTTTCAGACCTGCAGGAGGAGGAGGGGGAAGAATAAAGATGTTTTAAGTGGAAGGGCAGCTCATGTAAGACTGTGGCTCTGTTTGTGGGAAGACTTGCATGTGGACAGGTAATGATGAAGCTCCTCCATGTTCCTTCAGCTTCCTGCAGGATCCTGTCTGTCTGGTATTGTTTTTCTGCTGTTTCACACAGAGATGCTCTTTGAGAAAGATCATAAACTCCTCAAGGGCAGGAATCTTCAAGTGCAAGTTCAGAGCCCCCACAGTGCCTAACACACACGTGAAACACAGCAAAGTTGTCTTAATTCCAGCCGCCAGGTGTGCTGACTCACTTGCCCCCCCAGCCCCCACCCCACACGAAGCAGCCTCTAGAGTCTGCCCCAAACCCAAATGCTGCATAATCAAGCTGGAGGAATTCCCTCCTCCTAGAAATTCCAGCCCAGTCTCAGAGGCCGCATTAGAACTGCTCTTTGTGGTTAAAATGACTTTCACAGGCACCAAGGGGAAGGGTTTCCAAACTGAGGGTTCACAATCCACCAGTAAGTTGTGAAATCAATTGGGTGATCCAACAAGCCTTCTTTAAAAAGAATGAGGGCCTGGTGAGGTGGATCACACCTGTAATTCCAGGACTTTGAGAGGCCAAGGTGAAGATTGTTTGAGGACAGGAGTTCAAGACCAGTCTCAGCAACACAGCAAGACCCCATCTCTATAAAAAAATTTTAAAAAATTACCCAGGTGTAATGGCCCATGCTTATAGTTCCTGATACTGGGGAGGCTGAGGCAGAAGGATCGCTTGAGCCCAGGAGTTTGAGGCTGCAGTGATCTAAGATCTCACCACTACACTCCAGCCTGGGTGAAAGGAGACCCTGTCTCTTAAAAAAAAGAATGGAAATTTTCAAAAGTCAGAATATATCACACACTAGTAAAAATAAGTATTATTTTGTGAAAATGTTTAATTTCAAATACGTGTGTGGATAGTGGGTCATGGGTAAAATATATTTATTACCGTGGGTTGCAGCCAAAAGTGTTTGAAAGGCAGTGGCCTAGAGGAGTGAGTGAGCAAAGGGCTCCAGAGTTGAGCAAAGCTTAGTTCAAACCCCACATCTATGATTTTGTCTCCCTGGCAGGTGACTTAACCTCCTCTCATGGTACAATGGAGACAGTAGCAACGCCCACCTCATGGGACGGTTGCAAGGTGCTTAGGCTTAGCTTGAAATCTTGGCTTAACACTTGATAAATGGTTAGCACTCAAGAAACATTCACTATCACTATCACAACCAAGAAATATGCCCTTCATCTTGCTCAAGAATCTCTGGCACCAAAGCAAACAATAGACTTGGTCGTGGCCTGTGTTCCTGGCTGCCCCATGGCTCTTCTGCCTGGCAGCTTCTGCCCAGTGTCCTCCTTCTCGCTCCACAGGCAGCAATTGGCTCCACAGCTTCCTGCCTCTTCACCATCAAAGGGGCTGGGTGACCGGAAAGGCGCATTTCAATTCAGGGGAGAACATTACTTTATTCTAATAGGACATTTGCTATCCCAGCCCCCTTTCAGCATTGGTTCCAGGTAAATAGATGGTCCCAGCCACTGTAATTCCTTCATGATATATTTAAAGAGGAAGATGATGAAGGAAATAATGGCAGTCGATCTGTGGTTGGAAAGAATATATGATGTGCATGCCCCGTCCAAAATTAATGATGAATCAATATCTGAGAGGCAGAGAAAGTGCTTTATTAGGACCTTTGACAAAAAGACACTCTTTCTGGCTCCCAGTGGCAGACTCTGAACCATGGGGAGGTTTGGTTCTGAGTCTCCTCATCTGACAAAAATCTCAAGGCCCACCTCCCTCTCTCATACTTCCCAAACCAACTGCCAACCCTGTGTGCCCAGCTCAGGTACAGGTCAAGAGAGATGGGCACAGCTGAAAGCCTGAGGGTATTGGAGAGACCAACAGATGTTTCCCCTCGGGTTAGGACCACACCCAGTGGCTCTGAGTCAGGAAGCACTGGGATGCCTTCTCAGGTGTGTCAGCTTAGTTTGCAGAGCTGAGTGCGGGCCACAGGGGCGAGCCACCTGTTACTAACGATGCCCATTAAGAACCTACACTGTAACCAGATGTCAAGTTTCATGCAGCCGCTTCCTTTGCGCTCATTTCATGGTCCCAGTCTGATACGGTTTGGCTCTGAGTCCCCACCCAAATCTCATCTTGAATTGTAATCCTCATAATCCTCACATATCGAGGGAGGAGCCTGGTGGGAGGTGATTGGATCGTGGGAGCAGTTTCCCACATGCTGTTATCATGACAGTGAGTTCTTATGAGATTTGATGGTTTTACAAGTGTTTGACAGCTCCTCCTTCATGTGCACTGTCTCTCCTGCTGCCTTGTGAAGAAGGTGCCAGCTTCCCTTTCTGCCATGATTGTAAGTTTCCTGAGGCCTCCCAAGCCATATGGAACTGTGAGTCAATTGAACCTCTTTTCATTATAAATTACCCAGTCTTGGTTATTTCTTTATAGCAGTGTGAAAATGGACTAATGTACAGTTTCTATAAGAATACTAGGAGAGGATCTTAGGCAGCTGTGGCTGCTATGGCCCACTGGTAGGGGCTCATCTTATGAGTAAAGAAATTCAGATGTAGAGTTGTTGAATGCATAAAACTAGACTGGAACTAGGACCCAATTCCCAAGCTGCTGCCGGTTCCACAGTCTCACAGACACAAGTTGGGAAGAGCACAAAGTGATGTGCACACGTAAGGTGGCATTGCCATCAAGGGAAGCGAAAGCAGTAAGAGCTACAATGATTGGTCAGAGCAGTGAGGAAGAGAACAGGACTGTAAAGAGAGAGGAGCCAGAGACAGGCTTGATTAGAAACTCAGGACTGAATTTTGTGCTTGAGCCAGTACCTTAAATTCCAAGGTCAGAAGGCTTTGTGTGGATCTGAGGGGTCATGGACATTTGCATTCCTGCTGCTTGCCGCCCCAGTGGCTGGCCTGATTTCCATTTCTAACAGTGGCACTTGCTGTGGAGGTACAGTATATTATGGACTAATTAAGGCTGTTAATGATAGTGGCAATCCATTAAGTGATCTACGGTATTATTCTGATCTTTCTCTGTCACCTCCTTTCATCAGGCCATTAAGGTGACAAGCTTCATAGAACACACTAATCTCCCCTCTGTCAGTCCCTTGGTGTTTTTTTCCCTGGAAGAGCTATGGACTCTCTCGGGATGAGTCATCCGAGGATACAGCTGAAGGGCTGGACTCACCAAGCTCCTCCTCCACCCTCAGTCTCTTCCACTCAGAACACCTGGGCTCATGGGAAGTCTCTTTTGTATTCCCTCCCTGTTATGGACTGAATGTTTCTGGCTCCCTAAATTTCCTATGTTGAATCCCTAATCTCCGATGTGGTGGTATTTGGAGATGGGGCCTTTGGTGGCTGTTTAGGTTTAGATACGGTCATGACAGCAGGGTCCCAGTGATGGAATTAGTGTCCTTATGAGAAGAGGAAGAGAGACCAGAGTGTTCTCTCTGCCCTGTGAGGACACAGTGAGGATGGTGGCCATGTGCAAGCCTGCAAGAGGGCCCTCACCAGGAACCAATCCTACTGATACCTTGCTCTTGGCCTTCCTAGCCCCCAGAACTTTGGGAAATTAATGCCTGTTGTTTAGGCCACTCAGTCTGAGCCCTACCGGTGGGCTCATCTTATGAAAGAGGATATTTGAGATGTAGAGTTGTTGAATGCATGAAACTAGGCTGGAACTAGGACCCAATTCCCAAGCTACTGCCAGTTCCACAGTCTCACAGACACACGGCCACACATATGAACACACACTGTCATACATTCACAAACACATGCTATCATATACACACACATGCATTCACACGTACACCAACATACACACACATGCAGTCACACACATATACATTCACAAACACATGCTGTCATACACTCACAAATACCCACATGCTATCATATACACACATACACTCACACATACACCAACATACACACATACAGGCAGTCACACACATATACATTCACAAACACATGCTGTCATACATTCACAAACACCCACATGCTATCATATACACACATATACACTCACACATACACTGACATACACACACACACATGCAGTCACACATATATATACATTCACAAACACACACGGTCATACATTCACAAACACACACTGTCATACATTCACAAACACCCACATGCTATCATATACACACATATACACTCACACATACACTGACACACACATACACATGCAGTCATGCACATATACACTCAAGCACACACTGTCAAACAATCACACTATCATATACACATATACACTCACACATACACTTACATATACAGTCACACATATACTCACATGTATATTCGTGAACACACACTGCCATACACTCAAAAACACATGCTATCATATACACATGTACAGTCACATACACACACATATGCAGTCACACTCATACATATACACTCACAAACACATGCTGTTATCCACTCACAAACACCCACAAGCTATCATACACACATACACACTCATACACTCACATACACACAGTCACACATATACTCACATACACACTCACAAACACACACAGTCACAATATACTCACATACATTCACACAAGCAATTACACACATACATATACACTCACAAACACTATCATGTACACACATATACACACACAGTCACACACATACACATACACTCAAAATATACACTCATAAACACACACTATCATATACACACATACACACACATACACTCACAAACACACACATCCACATTCTCCCATATATACTCACGAACACACTGTCATACACTCACACTCATACACTTACATACACATTCACACACAGTCACATATATACTCACATAAACACTCATGAACACACAGTCATACACCCACAAACACACATATACTCACACACACACAGTCATATATATACTCACATATACACTCATGCGCACACACAAACTCACAAACTCAGTGTCATATACACATATACACACATATGCACTCACACATACACTCACATACACACACACTTATGCATACATTCAGTCACACATATACTCACGTACACTGTGTCACACACACATATGCATACACATACACACTCACACATCGTGTATGTCCTTCTAAGCACAGATACGCTTTCCATTTCCAACAGTATCAATAATTCCTGATTACTGAGACTAGTGACTTACAGAACCTTCCCCTTTTCCAACTCTTACCGATTTTTCAGTGACATAAAATATAGAATTTGGCCATTTCCCATGGGGCTTCAGCCAAGGGACATCACTAAGAGCTGTATCTCAGCTTTCCTCTGCCTTCACACTCTCAACATTAATGCTGCTCAGTATCCCCAGTGATCCCTAATGAGGGGACTCCTCCACCCAGTGCTTTTTACCTTTTTGGGGTAATTAAAGCAGAAGCATTCAAGGTTTCAGTCCCCATGTTCCCTCCTCAATCCAGCTCCAGAGGGGAAATACTGGTCTGATTGGGCTGTGTCCCAAAACGCTGGGCCACACTACTAGTGGGCAAGATCTCCATGCATTAAGGTCCCCATGTGGTCTGCATCTCATGATGAGACTGGGGTTCTGGAATGCATTGAAACTCATCTCACGATTAGACTGGGGTTCTGGAATGCATAATCCCAGTCTAATCATGAGAATCCACCAGACAGACCCAAATTGAGGGGGATTCTACAAAATACCCGACCAGCACTCTTCTAAGGTGTCAAGGTCATGAAAAACAAGACTGGAAAACCAACACAGACTGGAGGAGACTAAGAAGACCTGACAACTAAATGCCATGTGGGACCCTGGAGGGGATCCGGGAACAGTAGTAGAAGAGCTGGTGACATCTGAATGAAGTCTGTAATTTGGGTAACAGTACTGTACCAATGTTAATTTCCCTGCTCTGCCAATGCGATGAGGGGTATGTAAAAGGTTAACATTAGGGGAGGCTGGTGAAGAATACATAGGAACTGTCTACTATCTTGACAACTTTTCTGTAAATCTAAAGTTCTTTCCAACTAAAACATTTAACTACCAAAAAAAAAAAAAAAAAAAAGCCAGGCCTAGCCTATATTACAATGTTCAGTGAGAACATGCTGCTAGCACAGACCTGTGGTGAGTTGCTCAGGGAAGGAATGCACTGTAGTCATGCACTTGCTGGTACTGTTTATTAGGTGCAGACATCCCAGATAAGAGCTGAGTTACAAGCATCCAAATCAATGACATTTTAATAAATAGTTTACATATATATATATATATATGCACACATGCACACACACAGATGGCAATAAGAGATTTAGCCTAAGATCTGTGCAAAAACGAGTTTGCCTAGCAAAACAAATTAACATGTTGGGTTTTAAACTGTTGATCTTTGGCATATAAACCATTGGAGTTTTGTTTTTTCTATTACAATCATAAAAATAGTTTTTGGATAAAATTCGAATCACTTCTGCAAAGAGAAAAGACCTGGGTCCCACAGAACAGTTAGAGAATCGCTAATACAGTCCTTTTATTTTATAGATGGGAGTCCAGACAGGCTTAACCAAGGTCACATAGCAAGTTAGGATGAGAACCTAGGTCTCCTGGTTTCTGGTTCTGAGCTCTCTGAACCTGACGACTGAAGGACAGCTCCAGCAATGGAGCCTGAATCCCCGGACAGTCTGGTATATCACTGCAAAACAGGCAAGGCCAGGTTGGCTGGGGCAGCCGAGAGCACACGGTCCCATAGCTCATGCAGATAGGGCTGGTCAGGAAGAACACAATGGCAACTCTGAAGAGCGAGTGTCAGGCAGCAGCTCTCTAAGGAGGCCACCACAGTCCACAGGAGGGATTGGATGGGGGATAGGGTGTGAGGCAGCTGGTGAGTGAAAGACCACCTCCAAGAGCATGGAAGAAAACTCCAGGTCTCTGCAAGAGAAGGGAACAGAAGTGCCAACACCTGGGTCCAGCTGCTCTATTGAGCTGCCTTTGTTGAAGGACTGAGTTGAACAGCAGATCTTGCCAAGGCTGCCACTTCCTGCCATTCACACTGTCCCAGAGAAACCTTCCCTGAGCATCATGCAGTTTTCCTTTCTAGATAACTGTTATTCATAGGTAAGATTATCTGGCTCATTTGTTTAGCTGTTTAGTGTCCACTTTCCCCCATTCAAACGTCAGCAACTTGTCTGTTTTGTTCAAGGCTGAATCCCAGCCCATAGAATAGTGCTTGGCACATAGTAGGCACTCAATAAATAGCCATTGTATAGATGACTAAATGGATTCTTCCCATACCCGATGTGTCTCTGACCTTGTATTTTTCTACATCAGAGCTATTCCTAGATGCATCTCAGAGTCTGTTTGTCAAGAAGCAGAGGCTTTGATGGAAAAGCACTTTGCTGAGAACATCTCAGGCAGCATTTTTCTTCTGCTTCATTTTCTCTTCCTAATGTGTGACAGGACGGCACCACTGGCTGCAAGCCATCCTGAGACCATGCTGCTTCCATCCCAGGACTGTCACATCCACCGCATCTGGTTTACAAGCCAAACACTGATATCCTGTCCTTGGGTAAACCCCAACATTCCTGTCAGATGGTTTCCCTGTCTTAGGAATTCAGCACTTAGAAGGATATTGAAAGTATAGCCCAAGGCTAAAGGAGACTTGGAATTTCCTTAATTGAATTGGGGACTTCAGCATCACAGACAGATGTTTTTGGCATAGTCTACTTGATGCAGCCCTCATAAACAAGCATCACACACAAACTGTCAGAGTTCTAAGTCCCTGCTATTTATGACCTTGGACACGAGTACTGCCATCTTTCCTCCAGATTAAGAATGAAAGAAAGACACTCAAGAATAATGAAATAAGGGACTTGCCTTACCAGATTTCAAGATTTATTAGGTAGACCCATATTCTTGATACAGAAGTGGCTTTTGGGTCACTGGGGATAGGATTAATTTAAATAAATGGTGCCAAGACAATTGTCTATCCACACAAAGATATTCCACTGGATATCCCAATGGGATATCCAGGGAAATGTGTGAATCACTATTCTCATCTCACATAAAAATAAATTCCAGGTGCACTGAAGACTTAAATACAAAAAGCAAAAAACTTTAAAACATTTAGAAGATAAGAAAGGAGAGTATTTTTACAAACTCAAAATCAAAAAGGGACACAAAAAGTAAAGATTGATACATGTTGACTACTCTAAAATCAAGAACTTCCATTCAAAAAGAAAGAAGAATTTTGAGGTATCAAAATATACCATTAAATAAGTGAATAGCAACTGGAGAAAACATTGAAAGGATATTTAATCACCCAAGGATTATTATCTAGAACACAGAAATAATTCTTAAGAGTCAAAGAAAAGACAAAACCCAAAAGAAAAAGAGCAAAAGGCATGAGAAAGGATGCCACTAAAGAGAGGAAATATGAAAAACAAAATTAAAGAGAGGAAATATGAAGAGAAGTTCAATTTCATTAATAGTCAAGAGAATATAAATTAGAAGCACAATATCATACTCACCATATTGGCAAAAATTAAGAAACTCGAGAATAACAAGTGGTGGTGAGGATGTGGAGACATGGGAATTCTTATGTCAGAAGTATAATTATTTTGTCAGGAGTATATTCAGGCATTTTCAAAAATAATATGGAAACACCTTGAAAGTTAAAATTGCACCTACCGTAAGGGGAGTGATTCCACTCCAGGTACACATCCTACAGAAATTCTTACACATGTGTACCCAGAGACATATGCAAGATATCCACAACCATAATGTTCCCATTAAAAGCCTGAAACAATCTACATGCCCATCAGTGAGAGAGCGCATACTAAGTCTGGTATCTTCTCATAATGGAAAATTAGATAGCAGTGAAAAGTAAATGTAAATATAGACACAAGGATAATCTTAGAAACATAATGTTGAATAGAAAGCAAGTTTCAAAGGACTACCATCAATATGTCTTTTTTAAACTCAAAATCAAGCAGAATGAAACAACATATTGCTTAATAATTCACACAGATGAGGAGGTGAAACTATACTTTAAAAGTTCAGGAAATGATAAGCATAAAATTCAAAATAATGGTTATTTTTATGGAAGAGCAGGGCCGTGGAGTCTGTTGGAGGAGGAGAATGCAGATAGCATCTATCTTATTGGTAAAACTCTGATTTTTAATTTGGGTGGTGGCTTCAGCAGTGTGTGTTTCATTAGTATGCTTTATTTGTTACATTGTTATATAGACTCTACATACATTTATTAATACACTTATTAAATATATATACTAAAACTTAAAATACTAAGAAAGATTGTGAGGGAAAGCCATCTCTGGTCCCAAATCTCATTATCTTCCCTGAAATACATTTGCCCTTTGGGGGCATGTTGAGATTGATTAAGGCCAGATCAATTCAAATTGTAAAATCATTGTTATTCATTCATTTAACAAAAATTATGGAGCATCTACCATGTGCCTGCCCTGAGGACTGGTCACTGAGCAGGACAAACTTGGCTCTTGCTCTCACTTCGACAGAGCTAAGACTCTAGGAGCTAACCTGAGTCCTGGAGAATGTCTCCTTTCTTCACTTCCTCTTGGGCAAGCAATCTCCATTTCCTTCCCCACAGTGCTGCTGTCTTCTGAAAAGAAGCAGTGGACAAGGGATAAGAACCTGTCTTGGGAGGAGCCAATCTCTTCTGGGGTCTAGAATCTGCCTCTCAAACAAATCTCACTTTGTAATTAGACTTTCTTTGGCCACTAGGCTGTCCCCCGATATGGTCTGGCTGTGTCCCAACCCAAATCTCACTCTGAATTGTAGCTCCCACAATTCCCACATGTCATGGGAGGGACCCAGCGGGAGGTAACTGAATCTTGGGGGCGGATCTTTCCCATGATGTTTTTGGGATAGTGAATAAGTTTCACAAGATCTGATGGTTTTATACAGTGGAGTTCCCCTGCACATGTTCTCTCTTGCTTGCCACCATGTAAGATATGACTTTGTTCCTCCTTCATTTTCCACCATGATTGTGAGGCCTCCCCAGCCAGGTGGAATGGTGAGTTCATTAAACCTCTTCCCTTTATAAATTACCCATTCTTAGCTATGTCTTTATTAGCAGCATGAGAACAGACTAATACGCCCCCCCAAGTAATTAAAGCCTGTAGGCCTTTCTATACACCTGGCTGATGCCATCTGCTTAGACCGCAACAGTCTGAATTTGGATCCTCGCACCATGGTTGAAATGTGAATGTAAATGGCTTGGAGCTATGTTTTTCACAAGCGTTGGTGTGTCACTTGTGTCCCGCCCTATGCTTCTCAACATCCTGGTGTGTTTAAGTGACTTGCTCACTCCTGAACACCTGGTCTCCTTCGACGTGCCAGGGCCCTCAGTCCCTGCTTGCTTGCTACGTGCTATCAGAGTCTGATGACACCTGGCCAGTCCTATATAAAGGGGAAGTGGTGACTGATGGCCTTGCTCTGCCCAAGCTGCTGCTGTGAAACCTGCCTGGAAGACACTGACAGCAGCTCTAGCCCTCCCTTGTGCTAAGGAGAAAGGCTCCAGCTCTCTAAGAGCAGTGACTATAGGAACAACAGCTCACCCCTTCTGTCAGCTGAGCTATCCCCAGCCTGGAGAGGTGAGATGCCACCTCTGCTAACTTCCTTTTTTGGCTAGGAATATCCATTTTCTTCCTCATTGAGTCTGAGAAGGTAGCACTAGAAAAGCTTACTTATGCTTTTATCATTCAGATCTCTGGGTAAATTCTTACTCACCCAGAGACAAAAAGAACCTGCTCTAAGCTCCATCTTAGGTGCAAAAATTAGGTACAAGCAGAAAAAGAGAAGTCTGAAACATGGGTCTGCCTGAGAAGATGGTGGAAGGGGATTGCAAGTAGAGACTGACAGCCCCCAAAACTTGGAGAGACCCCCCAGACAAGTCAATCAGAAGTGCCCAGAGTAACCTTCCCATAGAATTTTCTGCCACAATGGAAATGCTCTGTGACTTTATGTCCAATATGGTAGCCATGAGCCATGTGTGTGTCTCTGGAGCACCTGAAATGTAGTTAGTGTGACCAAGAAACTGAGTTTCTAATTTTGTTTGATTTGAGTTAGTTTGAATCTGAAGAGCCACATATGTATTACTGTATTAGACAGAAAGCTCTAGAAAAACGCTAAACTGAAAAAAAAAATTGAGGGTTGTCAGTGAGGGACAACCACCACTAGAGGCTTTCAGCAGGTTCTGAGCCAAGTTTAGAAATTTGCATGGGCCAAGCTTCAGCAGGCCAGGGGAAGTGGAGTTTCTACCTGAAGCTGAGGGGAAATCCAGCTCCATCTCCACGAAAATAGTATTTTCTAGGTACCGAGAGAAGAGGTTAAAGATAGATGTAAAAAAGCCATCACTGTGTTGTTTATTATAACCCAAACACTGGAAGTAATAGGATCAATACAATAAAAACTGCTGAGCACATATGATGGAACATTACACGAACATTAAAAATCACGTTTTTAAAAATTATTTGGTCACATAAGTGAAAAAATAGAATATAAAAAATATATATACATCATGATCAAAATTTCATGGAGGTAAATACATTATGTATACATGTATAGAAAACAGCTTAGAATGAAATATACTAAATTGTCAATAGGAGTCATTTCTAGGTGGTAAAATTTTGAATACTTTCACTTATGTTTTATATTTTTTGCATATTTCCAAATTCTCTGTAATGGTCATTTGTTATTTTATACCAAAAAAAAGTCCTATTTAAAGGATGTTCTAAAGAGCTTTTAATAGTGTAGCAAATGCAACTTATTGATAAGCAAACAAAGCAAGATATGATATTGTACATGTAAGTTCTATCATAAGCACATAAACCATACGTGGAGAAAAGATTGGAATGTTTGCAATGCTCTCGTGAAATTACATACCTTTCTACTACAGTACTCTTTTCTACAGCCATCTTTTCTGCAATTAGATGTGTATTATTTTCTAACACAGAGGTGGAGAACTCCAACTCATCTGGATGAATCTCCAACCCCAAATATTTAAACAAGCATGTTCAGGCCCTTCCCCCAACCCTGGGTAGACTTGAGCCTTGCTCCTCCCACAGCGTCTTGGGGACACAGTGGCAGTTTCTTGCCCAGCACCCTCGGTGGGCTCCTGACACTCCTAGTGCCGAAATGGATGGCTACACACCCTTTGGGGCTGACCCTTTCTCCTCCATCCCCTCCCACTCCATTACCACAGCGATTCATTGAAAGAGATCAATATATATGAAAAACAATTGATTTTCTACTCCCCTCCACCCCCTTCTTTCTCTGAGTAAGTCTGTCTGACATGCATAACGGGAATCAAACCAGAGAGGAAGTGCTGCGGCTTCCCTGGTGGGACATTGTGCTCTCTCTCCCTCTCGGAGGGCCCCTCCCTCTGCACTTTCAGCGATTTCAAGATCCGCACATTACTCTTTATCAACTTGGCAGATGCTATTGCCTCTTCTGGCTCACAAGCATCCGTGCTGGGCTCCTCTTGTCTGCTTCCTCTCCTGCTAAGATCCCAACACCAGCAACTCACCCAGGGCCGGCCGAGGCTCAGGCTGCAACTGCACTACCCAGTTCTGGGAGGATAGAAAACTATAGCAGCTGGTTCATCAGGCTTGATGGTGCACCCCAGAACCTTCCCTTAAGGAAGGAGAATTCTCCAGTAGATTCCCCTCTCAGTAAAAAAACCTCATTCCCTTCATCTCAAAACAGAGGAGCTCGGAGTTGTAAGTGAACCCGAGTTGAGTGGGAACACCACCAAACCACCTCCCTCTGGAGCCCAGCTTTATACAGTAGACAGAACACTGGCATTTACAGGCATATCATTTGCTATTTTGACCCAGGAAGTCCACTACCCAAAGTAATTTGCAATTTTACTGAGGCATGAATTTAAATTGTTTTTGCTGAATGGTTGATAAGGCAAAAGAAAACTGAAGGCGTGTCAATAACGAAATGGTCATTTGGAAGGGAAACTGAGGCATCAAGAGACGACAAGTATTGGTGTACTGGGTCCTTAAAAGCTCTAATTTCAGACCCACAGCAGAGCATTCAGAATGGTTGAAACAGAAGTTGATCTGGATTTATTAAAATGTCAGTTTCTTGATATAGTGGTCTCTTCAACAAAGTCTTAATTGCTAGCCTCCCACCAATTTGAAAACACACATACACACACACACACACACACACAGTTTATTCATACCTTTAAACTACTCTGCTTGCCCTTAAAGTTCTCCATTCATTCAACCTCCTAACTGTGAAATTCAAATGACTCCCATTGGGTCCTAATGGCCCTGGTCCCAGATCACCAAAACAGTAAATGTGATGGTTAGTATTCAGTGTCGACTTGATTAGATTGAATAATGCAAAGTATTGTTCCTGGGTGTGTCTGTGAGGGTGTTGCCAAAGGAGATTAACATTTGAGTCAGTGGACTGGAGAGGTACAACCCACCCTCAATCTTGGTGGCCACCATCTAATCAGCTGCCAGCCTGGCTAGAAGAAAGCAGGCAGAAGAAGGTGGAATTAGCAGACTTGCTAAGTCTGCTGGCCTTCATCTTTCTCCTGTGCTGGATGCTTCCTGCTCTTGAACATCAGACTCCAAGTTCTCCAGCCTTTGGACACTTGGAGTTACGCCAGGGATTTGTCAGGGGCTCTCAGGTTTTTGGCCACAGACTGAAGGCTGCACTGTTGGCTTCCCTACTTTTGAGGTTTGGGGACTCAGACACGCTTCCTGGCTCCTCAGCTTGCAGATGGTTTATTGTGGGGGACTTCACCTTGTGGTCGTGTGAGTCAATTCTCCTCTTCATATATCCATATATCCTATTAGTTGTGTCCCTTTACAGAACCCTAATACAGGAACCCTCTAGGAAACACTGCTCCTGGTGGACATCTGTGAGTATGGCATCGAACTACTGTGGCCAAATGGACTCCTCCTCATCCATTAATCTTTCTTCTTATTTTCATCTGCCTCAAACCATCTCCATATTTCCCTCCTTACCCCTGTTTACCTAAACTTTCTTGGCATGGCATGGGCCAGCCTGTGACACTGGTGAGCACAAATTACATCTCAAGGAGTGGGGACATGCCACCCTGGGCCCAAAGCACAAGCCACATATTCTGCAGGAAGAGCACACACCCCCTTTTGGATGCAGTGCATAATTTCTTCCTGTGTGTGCACTTGGGACTAGAACTCCTTAATGCTTGGCTTACCAGTCAAGTGGTAGGAAACCGAGCAGATGGAAGACGAGTAGGGCCCAGGTGCATGGAGGAGGGCTGAGTCAGGAAGTAGGAAGAGGAAGAGCATTTGGGGAAGAAGCAGGACTTGAGCAGTAAGAGTCATTCAGTGGGATTCATTTCGGGGCACCAAGTGAAACTTTGTCAGTCCCCCAGCTGATGACACAAACTGCGTCATTACAAATTCATTTCTGTAGCTCAAGGTTTAAATCTGCTAAAATGCAAATGTCTTGGTAACACTTTAAAAAGAGGTCAGTGTTTTATTCAGCTGTGAATGTGCCTCCGCTTCCTGGAGGCTGGCTTTGATCAAAAACAGGAGAGGAGTAGGCACCTTGAGCGAGGAGGGGGCCAATAACCAGGGGGAGCTGAGAGAGCCTAGCAGCTGGGAAGGACAGGGAGCTCACCATGCACCGCACAGCTGCTCCCCAAAAGTCAACCTCCACCTCTTCATCTTTTGCTTTCTTTTGATTCTCTTTCCTCTATTCTGCATCTTTTCCCTTTTTCCACATATGAATCCCCATTCCAGCCAGGATGGCTAGAGGTTTCCTAACTTCTCTGCCTCATAGCTTAACAGGGACATGTGTCCTCAGGACTTCCTGGGGCAAGTTTTAAATAAGCTCTCCTTTAACACTCTCCAGTTCAGTAGCTGTATTAGTCTGTTCTCACATTGCTATAAAGAACTACCTGAGACTGGGTAATTTATGAAGAAAGGAGGTTTAATTGGCTCAGGGTTCTGCAGGCTGTCCAGGAAGCAGGGCTGGGGAGCCTTCTGGAAACTTTCAATCACGGCAGAAGGCAAAGGGGAAGCAGGCACGTCTTACATGGCCAGAGAAGGAGGAAGAGAGAGCAGGAAGAGGTGCTACACACTTTTAAACAACCAGATCTTGTGAGAACTCACTCAGTATCACGAGAACAGCAAGGGGGAAATCCACCCCCATGATCCAAACACCTCCCACCAGGCTCCTCCTCCAACACTGGGGATCACAATTCAACATGAGATTTGGGCAGGGACACAAATCCAAACCATATCGGTAGCTTTGTCTTTCTTCCCTCCCTATTTCCTACTTTTCTTTCATCCTCCTTTTTAGTTCCTCTCCCTGCCTCTATTCATCTTTCCATCAATATTGATTAGGTGCCTGTTTACATGGTAGGCATGGGGAAGTATAAAGATGTGTAATACACAAACTAAGCCATCATTCTCCTTTCATTCAAAATTCACTTCAGAAGCTAAGCCCAAGCTTAGAGAGCAGTAAGCACGTGGGCTTTAATTCTAGTTCCTCCTTTGACCCCTCCACTGCCTCCTCTCAGTGGACCTCAAGCAATTAAATCAGCCTCAATGCCTTGGTTTCTCTATTCATAAACAGGGACAGGAGTAAAATAGAAGATCCTTATTTTTTCCTTCACAACCTTGAAGAGAAGCATATTAATTTGTCTATAGGAGCATACTCATTTGCATCCCTCTAGGAACTCACAGAAAACCAGGTGGCATTATTAAACATACCAGTGAAAGATACTTCAAAATTCAGAGAATGTCTTTCTATTTTGTATATTAATGCTTTGGTAAATCTACCCTAGAGATTGTATAATAATATCTCATTTTAAAGTAAACTGAATGCATTATTCTAGTTTAATGCAATCAAGTATTTAGGTATATATGTGACTTTTGTTTTTCCCATCTCATACTTTGAAAAAGAGCTTTCAATAAAGATTCCAAAACAGGTTGCGTTTTTCCCCCTAGAATTTTCATTGTCTAATAATTATTATATCGCTCAAAGCATGAGTTATATCAAGGCTTTATGGATTTTTCTGAGTGGCAGTGTGCTGTGCCGGATAGAGCATTAGACTGAAAATCATGAGACCTGGATTCAGGTATAATATTGCTATTTACTAATTCTTTATCTTTTTAGTTAAAGTTCTCTTGGTAACCAGTAATGGAAACCAGCTCTAAATGATCTTTGTTTTTTATGAAAAATTTATTGGAAGGCCCCTGCTCTATGAAATTGAAGAAAGAGTTGGACAACCAAGACACGTGAAGAGAGAGCATGAGACTGGCTCCAGCACTCAGCATTAGGAGAGCATGGACTTCCTTCCAATTGTGCCACCTTTCACAGACCTACCCTCAAGAAACCTTCAGCCTGAGTCCCTGTGTCAAATGTCAAACTCTTGAGAAAGAGACTGATAAGCTCAGCTCGAGGCCAGGAGAGAGAACCTGCTATCTCTGGGGTCCAGGTCAGGAGGAATGACAGCCCAGATGTGGCCCTGAGGCCTCCCCCTATACTGCAGTCATTCTCAGGAATGAGGGACATCACTAGAGCTGGGAAGGCCTGATATGGTTTGGTTGTGTACCCACCCAAATCCCATCTTGAATTGTAGCTCCCACATGTCATGGGAGGGGCCCAGTGAAAGGTAATTGAATCATGGGGGTGAGTCTTTCCTGTGCTGTGCTCATGATAGTGAATAAGTCTCACAAGAGCTGATGGTTTTATAAAGGGGGGTTCCCCTGCACAAGCTCTCTCTTGCCTACCACCATGTAAGGTGTCCCTTGCTCTTCTGCCATGATTGTGAGGCCTCCCCAGCCATATGAACTGTGAGTCAAATAAATCTCTTTCCTTTATAAATTACCCAGTCTTGGGTATATCTTTACTAGCAGCATGAGAATGAACTAATACAAAGCCACTCCAAGAGGCCTCTGCCAGTGTCTTTGGGCCATTATCCAGTCCCTGGGCCTCTGTTCCTTCTGTAAATGCCAGAAGTTTGACTAGATTATTTGAGATCCCTCCTAGCTTCTTGACCCTATGGTTCCTGGTGGCAGTCCCTAGCGCTTCTTGAAAGTAATAATGGGACTCTTTGGACATCTTTCAGTACTTACAAAAATGAAACAGAAATTTTTATGGGAGACAGGTTTGCCCGGGCACACTAAAAAAAAAAAAAAAAATGATGTTTCAATTTATGACCTAGAATTAGGTCAACCCAGTAGGATAGCAATGACATTTTACTGATCAGAAGCTCTGATTGGCAGCTAAATTTTGATTAACATAAGATGGAATAATAATCATTGTTTAATCAATGTATCTTGATTGAAAAAAATGTCTTGTGAGATCACTTAGAAGTTAAAAGCATTGGCATCCTTCACGTATGTTGCAAGAGGAAGCTTAATTTATTTTTGTGAAGTTAGAGTACATTTCCTCACCCATACCCACAGACACCTACAAGAGAACTTGGAAAATAAGGAGCTGGCGTCTGCCTCTACTCAGCCACCAGAATAAAAAGCCCACATGTAACCAGTCATGGTGTCAACACCCGAAGTTGCTGTAAAAGCCCATATGCATTTAGCCATGGTGTTAGCACTCAGAGTAAGAAGGTGAGCTTCAGCAATAGGCCTTTGTAAGGAGAAGGCTACATTTCATCTCAGAAAAGCTACCAACAATGCGCTTACCCTCTCTAAAGAAACTCAGAAGAACTTGAAGCCTAATAAATATGCGCCACTTTTTCTCACTGTCTGGACATTGACCATTAAAACACCTTTAAAATGACAGGAAGCCGTAATATACTATTTTGTCTTAAAGAAAGAATGAATTTAGGAGTAGTCATATTCTTCCTGTAGCTAGTATTGTGTCCATGGATCCATCACCTCTGCCTCTGAGCTTCAGTTTCCTCCTCTGAAGACTGAGAAGCTGAATATGAGGCTAAGATTCTTTCTAGCTCGAATTTTCTGTGTTCCAAAAACATGATGCATTACTTGAGCTCTTCCTATGTGCCTGGCACTATTCTAGGTGATTATAAATGTATAGTATGTCCTTTAATTTCCAACAACAATGCATCCTTTTCATCCCTGTTTTATGAAAAAGGAAACAGATCCACAAAGATGCCAAGCTAGGGAGGAACCGAGTCAGATGTCTGTATCCTGAAAGTAACTCTGAGCCTGATCCGCTCAGGCACTGGAAGCTTCCCTACATCCCCTTTCTCCAATTTCTTCAACACAACCTGAGCAGACGCTTGCATGTGCAGTTCTTTTCATCTTTCCCCTGACATCACCCCAATCACCTAAGTTACTTGTCTCTGAATTGCCTTCAATTTGTCTTCATCTTTCTAGAACAGAAGAGATGATGGCAATGCACCTTGCAGGTGCAGTTTCCTTGGGGACCCCTGAACAAGGAGGTAAACTTCTTCTGTGGAAGTCTCCTATAGAAGAGTAGAGAGTCTGTCTGGATGGTGCTGCCTAAGAGGCAAGAAACCACAGGACCCAAAAATATCCATGGAGCACCACTTGGGATAAGTGCCCAATAAATGAAGGGGTAGGGAAATAGAGCCCAGGGAAAAAGGTTAAAGAAATTGGAATTTGCTCACATAAACATAGTAAAACTGATCAATATTGGGAGACACTTCTCCATGGGACTCAGCTTTTTGCATGTCTTGAAAGCAAGGTGTTATTTTATGTTCTAGATTACCTTTTCAAGAGTATTTGTATAGCAAACATCCCTGGAAGATAAGATGGGGTCTCACTCCAGAGTGAAGAACAGGAATGTTTACTGTCCATTAGAAAAGATTTGGATTCTCTAAGCTCGGGGTTTCTCTCTTACAATAAAACTTGCTCTGTGTACAGGTTGTTATCTGGCCATCTTCATTCCCACCTTGTGGGAACTGGGTCCAGGGAACCAACACAAATAAGCTGACAACTTGGCTACTGCTTTTGCTGTGAGTAATAAAGTCTTTTTTTTGGGGGGGGGGGGGGGGCAGGACTTAATAAATTTATTTATTTATTTATTTTTTATTATTATTATACTTTTAAGTTTTAGGGTACATGTGCACAATGTGCAGGTTAGTTACATATGTATACATGTGCCATGCTGGTGTGCTGCACCCATTAACTAGTCATTTAGCATTAGGTATATCTCCTAATGCTATCCCTCCCCCCTCCCCCTACCCCACAATAGTCCCCAGAGTGTGATATTCCCCTTCCTGTGTCCATGTGTTCTCATTGTTCAATTCCCATCTATGAGTGAGAACATGCGGTGTTTGGTTTTTTGTCCTTGCGATAGTTTGCTGAGAATGATGCTTTCCAATTTCATCCATGTCCCTACAAAGGACATGAACTCATCATTTTTTATGGCTGCATAGTGTTTCATGGTGTATATGTGCCACATTTTCTTAATCCAGTCTACCATTCTTGGTCATTTGGGTTGGTTCCAAGTCTTTGCTATTGTGAATAGTGCCACATTAAACATACGTTTGCCTGTGTCTTTATAGCAGCATGATTTATAATCCTTTGGGTATATACCCAGTAATGGGATGGATGGGTCAAATGGTATTTCTAGTTCTAGATCCCTGAGGAATCACCACACTGACTTCCACAATGGTTGAACTAGTTTACAGTCCCACCAACAGTGTAAAAGTGTTCCTATTTCTCCACATCCTCTCCAGCACCTGTTGTTTCCTGACTTTTTAATGATTGCCATTCTAACTGGTGTGAGATGGTATCTCATTGTGGTTTTGATTTGCATTTCTCTGATGGCCAGTGATGATGAGCAATTTTTTCATGTGTTTTTTGGCTGCATAAATGTCTTCTTTTGAGAAGTGTCTGTTCATATCCTTTGCCCACTTTTTGATGGGGTTGTTTGGTTTTTTCTTGTAAATTTGTTTGAGTTCATTGTAGATTCTGGATATTAGCCCTCTGTCAGATGAGTAGGTGGCGAAAATTTTCTCCCATTCTGTAGGTTGCCTGTTCACTCTGATGGTAGTTTCTTTTGCTGTGAAGAAGCTCTTTAGTTTAATTAGATCCCATTTGTCAATTTTGGCTTTTGTTGCCATTGCTTTTGGTGTTTTAGACATGAAGTTCTTGCCCATGCCTATGTCCTGAATGGTAATGCCTAGGTTTTCTTCTAGGGTTTTTATGGTTTTAGGTCTAACGTTTAAGTCTTTAATCCATCTTGAATTAATTTTTGTATAAGGTGTAAGGAAGGGATCCAGTTTCAGCTTTCTACATATGGCTAGCCAGTTTTCCCAGCACCATTTATTAAATAGGGAATCCTTTCCCCATTGCTTGTTTTTCTCAGGTTTGTCAAAGATCAGATAGTTGTAGATATGCGGCGTTATTTCTGAGGGCTCTGTTCTGTTCCATTGATCTATATCTCTGTTTTGGTACCAGTACCATGCTGTTTTGGTTACTGTAGCCTCGTAGTATAGTTTGAAGTCAGGTAGCGTGATGCCTCCAGCTTTGTTCTTTTGGCTTAGGATTGACTTGGTGATGCGGGCTCTTTTTTGGTTCCATATGAACTTCAAAGTAGTTTTTTCCAATTCTGTGAAGAAAGCCATTGGTAGCTTGATGGGGATGGCATTGAATCTATAAATTACCTTGGGCAGTATGGCCATTTTCACAATATTGATTCTTCCTACCCATGAGCATGGAATGTTCTTCCATTTGTTTGTATCCTCTTTTATTTCATTGAGCAGTAGTTTGTAGTTCTCCTTGAAGAGGTCCTTCGCATCCCTTGTAAGTTGGATTCCTAGGTATTTTATTCTCTTTGAAGCAATTGTGAATGGGAGTTCACTCATGATTTGGCTCTCTGTTTGTCTGTTATTGGTGTATAAGAATGCTTGTGATTTTTGTACATTGATTTTGTATCCTGAGACTTTGCTGAAGTTGCTTATCAGCTTAAGGAGATTTTGGGCTGAGACAGTAGGATTTTCTAGATATACAATCATGTCATCTGCAAACAGGGATAATCTGACTTCCTCTTTTCCTAACTGAATACCCTTTATTTCCTTCTCCTGCCTGATTGCCCTGGCCAGAACTTCCAACACTATGTTGAATAGGAGTGGTGAGAGAGGGCATCCCTGCCAGTTTTCAAAGGGAATGCTTCCCGTTTTTGCCCATTCAGTATGATACTGGCTTTCGGTCTGTCATAGATAGCTCTTATTATTTTGAGATACGTCCCATCAATACCTAATTTATTGAGAGTTTTTAGCATGAAGGGTTGTTGAATTTTGTCAAAGGCCTTTTCTGCATCTATTGAGATAATCATGTGGTTTTTGTCTTTGGTTCTGTTTATATGCTGGATTACATTTATTGATTTGCATATATTGAACCAGACTTGCATCCCAGGGATGAAACCAATGAGAACAAAGACACAACATACCAGAATCTCTGGGACACATTCAAAGCAGTGTGTAGAGGGAAATTTATAGCACTAAATGCCCACAAGAGAAAGCAGGAAAGATCCAAAATTGACACCCTAACATCACAATTAAAAGAACTAGAAAAGCAAGAGCAAACACATTCAAAAGCTAGCAGAAGGCAAGAAATAACTAAAATCAGAGCAGAACTGAAGGAAATAGAGACGAAAAAAAACCCTTCAAAAAATTAATGAATCCAGGAGCTGGTTTTTTGAAAGGATCAACAAAATTGAAAGACCGCTAGCAAGACTAATAAAGAAAAAAAGAGAGAAGAATCAAATAGACACAATAAAAAATGATAAAGGGGATATCACCACCGACCCCACAGAAATACAAACTACCATCAGAGAATACTACAAACACCTCTATGCAAATAAACTAGAAAATCTAGAAGAAATGGATAAATTCCTCGACACATACACTCTCCCAAGACTTAACCAGGAATAAGTTGAATCTCTGAATAGACCAATAACAGGACCTGAAATTGTGGCAATAATCAATAGCCTACCAACCAAAAAGAGTCCAGGACCAGATGGATTCACAGCCGAATTCTACCAGAGGTACAAGGAAGAACTGGTACCATTCCTTCTGAAACTATTCCAATCAATAGAAAAACAGGGAATCCTCCCTAACTCATTTTATGAGGCCAGCATCATCCTGATACCAAAGCCTGGCAGAGACACAACCAAAAAAGAGAATTCTAGGCCAATATCCTTGATGAACATTGATGCAAAAATCCTCAATAAAATACTGGCAAACCGAATCCAGCAGCACATCAAAAAGCTTATCCACCATGATCGAGTAATAAAGTATTTCATCTCTGATCCAGGAATCTCATGTCTTCCACCAACTTGAACAATAACAGGCTAACTATTACATTTTATGTAAAGTAAAATCTCAGACCCTTCACAACTCTTGGCATTAATAGACTTGAGAACAAATTTCAATAAAAATAATAGTATATCTTCAAAGAGAGGTCAATAAACTTTATTTCTTTCTTCCTGGAAACTCAAGAATATCCTCTTCTATAGTATAAAATGAGATGTGGATCCAGGCCTCTGGATTGCTAAATTTGCTAATACTTATATAGCTTGCCAAGGGCTATTTTGGAATCTCCTATCCCAGAATATTTTAAAATATAATCTAGATACCTATCCATTTAATATAGATTAGGCCTAGACACACTTGAATGATAAGGCAAAGGCAAGCACTAGCAATGCTATAATGTCTTAAAAAGCAATTCTGTTCATGCACAGGCCCTTAGCTTGGTTCTTTTTTCACATGAAATATCCACAACCCATGAGGCTTTCTCCAATGAATTAGCTCAAAGTTGGTCAACCCTAGTCAAAGTCTTGATGGTTCCCATGACCCATTTAGTCCCCTTTTTAAGAAGTGAATAAGCCTTTTTAAGAAGTGAATCCTACCTTTAGCTTAAGGCCTGCCTGGAGAAGCTGCTGATGGATTCGGAAGATCACCAGGATAAGGACTAGATGGTGCCAATCTCCAAGACCTAGAAGCTTGGGCTCCTGCCCCCCTCACTTCATGGTCCTTCCCTATTCTCTTCTCTTCTGTCTTCCCCAAAATGTCCTCATAGGCATGGCTTGAGGAATGACAAGTAAGGGATTGGGCAGCCCCAATGATTCATCATTTCTCAGATGGTTAAGTGAATGATGGCATGGAGCTCTGAGCACTATGGTCTGACATGCACATCTCCTTGCTCAACACAGCACTTCCAATGGCCGCTCCCCTATACACATCCTTTCTGATGATGACGTCAAAGGATTTCACATGAAACTTGCTACACATGTCTATATCATTAGCACTACTTTATGCTTGTACAGATCTTCACCTCTTGCAAAGCACTGTTAACTCATTTGATTCCACGGCAAATATTAAACCCATCTCACAGATAAAGAAATTGAAGCTTATAGAAGTTAAAAGTGTTGCTTGATGTCACAAGCTTGCTGTTACGTGGCATTGTTAAAACGGAAACTGAAACTGAAACCAAGATGCCTCATTCCAGGTCCATGACCCTTTCTGTACAGTGCAGAGGGGGGATGCAGGCAGCGGCCAGGGATGTGACGGCCTCACTTTACAAAAAACAAGAATGATTTGTTCAAGGTCACATATCATGTGAGCTTCGTTGATCCAGACACCAGGAAACTACAGAAGGATTCATCTGTGCTCAGTCTTTTGCAATTTTAGTAGTTGGCAGAATGTTCTCGGGGAAAAGGAGAGAGAAGGCAAATGATCTGGGGACACTGACAAAGCAGCTTGCCCTAACAGTCCTGAGCCACAATGCCCAGAGCATGGCACTGAGACCAGGGACCAGAAATGCCACCCTCAGCCCTCTGGCCAGGCCTTGCTCCTGACTGTCCAGCCAAAGTTGGCTCAGCTGCCTGGAAATCTTATGGCTCTGAGAAATGGCCATGAGTCAACCTGGTCTCTCCCCTGCCTTTGCCTCTGGAGCTTGTTTCAGATGGTGGCACTGCCCAGCACTATCTGGCAAGCTTCAGGTCTCCACGCCTGCTCCAGCCTCCATCACTACAAGAAAGCTACATTTTCTCTGTTAGCTGGGGCAATTGGCTGAGCCTGGGGAGAAGGAGACAGGGAAATGAGCCTGCTACAGTGGACACTCCACTTGCCAGGGCCCAAGGCATTAAAACATCCAACCATGTCAAATAATTCAAGGAGAAAATGTTTACAGACACAGAAAAACAGATTTTTTATCCTTCTTCAAACCACTCCAGCTCCTGTATCTAATGCACCATTTCCATAGCATTAACAGAGAAAAGGCAGTGGGAAATATTGGTTATTGGATTCTTTTGTTAGAAAAGGCTCGCTTGAAGCTGGCAGGTTTTATTATCTATCTGTGAGATGATCCTAGCCTTTAGATGGGTTTCTTTGCCTGCCGACTGACCAGATGGAGAGAAACTCTGGAAAACACAGCAGTTCTTGGATGATATGAAAAATCTGAAGCAAGCTACTTCAAAGATGAGCTATGGGTACAGGAGAAAGACGGAAGTCAATGCCATGAAGAGCACCATGGATGGGTGCAGCAGCTTCTAGAAGAACAAAAAGGAGATTGACACTCCCCAGCACATGTGGGCCTGACCACCCATGCCACACACCTTGCACCAGCCCTCCGAGTCAATACCACCACCCTGTTTCCTGTCCATCACATTCTCTTGCTTATTTCATTGAAGCCTCATTTGGCCCAGGTGTCTTCAGCAGCACTGTCCTGGATCGCCAGTGTCCCTCACCCTCTAGTCATTCCTCTAGAAGGCTGTTCACTCAGAAATGTCAGAACTAGAGAGGACTTTAGAATTCCTTTGCTCCAGTTTCCTCACTTTATAGACAGGGAAGCTGAGACCCAGAGAAGTAAATCAACTTGTTCGAGGTTACCCAGCTAGAGTTGGGAGAATTATACCTAGAATTCATGCATCCTGGACACAAACCAATTATTCTTCCTACCACACCCCACCTCCTCTGGGCAGGCCTCCTTCCTGAAGCTGAAACATGGGAACCAGATGCTGAAAACCCACAGTCCCACTAAACCTCATCCTCTTTGCCCTGTCCTTAAGGAAAGAGAAAAATGAGTCAGGTTAATGTTTTTCCATCCCAGTACTCCAGAAAAAAAGCTGGAAAGACCAAGAACCCCTCTTTAAAGTTTTCATTTCAGCCCCCAGAACCACATGGGCTGTTAGAAATAGAAGTGGACCACCCACATTTTAAAAAATCTTGCAGATAAATAGGGCAGTATCTGAAGGAAGTCACTTATGTGTAGAAGGGGTAATAAAGTCAAGTGGGAGAGTTGGTTAACAGGCATCCTTCTGACCCTTAAGTTACATGATGCTGGGACTCTTGGAATTGGGAAGATTTGGCCTGGAGAACATGAGGCTGAGGGAAATGAGAAGAGACTTTCATAACTGACTTCCAGTTTCAAAAGAGTTATAGGCATAGACGCCCCAAGGGAAGACAAACAAAAAAGACATAAGCTTTCGTTATATAAGGAAGATTCAGATCAGACTGCCTGAGAACTTCCAAACTGTAAATGCAGCAGGCAGGAAATCAAGAAAGAACACAAGGCAGGGAAACCAAATGTCTTGACCTCAGAATCCTTCTTTCAGCCCAGGGTGCTGGGAGGAGGTGGTCCCATGGGGACAATGTTGATGATAAGAGGGGAAAATCATCAATGTGTGTATCAGGCCATTCTTGCCTTGCTATAAAGAGCTACCTGAGACTGGGTAATTTATAAAGAAAAGAGGTTTAATTGACTCACGGTTCTGCAGGCTGTACAGGGAGTATTACATAGGCATCTGCTTCTGGGGAGGCCTCAGGAAGCTTACAATCATGGCAGAAGGTGAAGGGGGAAGAGGTGTCTCCCATGGAAGGAGCAGGAGCAAGAGAGAGATGGAGGAGGCACTACATACTTTTAAAAATCATATCTTGCAAGATCATTCACTATCCCAAGAACAGTACCAAGAGGATGGCACTAAACAATTCATGAGAAGCCACTCCCACGATCCAGTCACCTCCCACCAGCCCCACCTCCAACATTGGAGATTACAGTTGAACATAAGATTTGGTTGGGACACAGATCCAAACTATATCAATGTGTTAAGATCATTGTAAAGCTGATCCTGCATCCCTGCTCAACTGGTCACACTGGGACCCTGTCTCCCCCTGACCAAGCTTCTCCAGCTCCCTGGGAAAGATAAAAAGATGGTCAGATAGTGCCATCTTCTCCAGCAAGTACAGCTTTGCCAGAGGGGAAGACAGGTTTAGCTCTCCCTCCTATCATGGACTCATTAAGTTATACATTTAATGGCGGTGAGTCTGTGTCAATAAGATCCGGGTTCTCAGCAGAAGGCTCAGGCACAGGCACACTGGAGTGGCCTGTTTCCTGCACAGAGGGGCAATGTGAGCCCAGAAGAGCTGAGGGTTAAGGTAGGGGTGGGGAGTAGAGAAAATCCCAGCTGCAGTGTCCTCTCCTTTCCTCTTTTCTCTCGCTCTCTCCCTGCTCAGTGTCCACGCTAATGAAAATAGGCCTGCACAGCTTCTTCTGCAGCCCAAGAATTCGTTCAGAGCAATTTGGAGCCAATTGAATGAACAGGAATAAACAAGCAGATATTGCAGTTTATGGCTGGCTGCTCCAAGGCCCCAGGTAGTGATAAGAGGCCGAGGTCCTTTTTATGCCCACAGCAAGAAGAGGGGTGGAATTTGGTCTTTTTAAGGGCAGTAAATAGGAGGCACAGTCACAAGGAATAGGGTGGGTAATTATGCTCTGTGCTAATACAGGGCTGCAGCCATGCCACCCAGACCTGAGAAATCATTAAGTGATTGAGTAAAAGGTTGAAACAGTGGGAGACAGTGATTGCTTTGTTAGGCCCATGGATAGACAGGGATGAAGTGTCCTCATGGGAGGGAAAGCCAATTGCTACTTCTGGTCAACATTGGCTGTTGCCTCTCTGTCCCAACACTTATTCAGTCTCCCTAGGCAGCAGAGAAAACAAGTATCTCTCTCTGTCTCACACACACACACACACACAGAGACACGTTTCCCTGAAATGGTACTTGCCCTCTGACCGCCCCCCTTCCTCTACCACCACTGTTGGGAAGCAAACAGTGATGCTGAAGGCTTCCTTGGAGTTTTTTCTCCTCCCCTGTACAAGGAGGAAGAATGGGTTTGCCTTGGTGTCTGCATGACCTGTCACCAGCTTTTCCTTGTGAGCCAATGACAGTAATTTCCAAGATGACTGCCGAGGATCACGGGAATATCTGTGGCTTTGGAATAGAAGTTTCCTCTAAGCCAAGTAAATAGCTCTTTTTAGGGCTGGAGTCACAGTCTTGAACTCAGAACTAGAGACAGTGTTGAACAGATATGGTTGACCTTGACCAAGCATCTATACCTCAGTGAAGTATCTTAGGTAGAGACCCCCAGAATCAGCACAAAGAAGAAGAAACAACATCTTTACTAGGACATCCTACCTCCTTAGGCATTTTCTCCCCCTGCACTACTCTGAGAATAAAATCTAAGATATTGTTTTCCTTCAAACCCTACCACACACATACTTTGTTCTGCTTTGTAGCTGTAGCACTGAAGCTATAAAAATGAATAAGATTTTGTTCCTGCTCTCAAGAAACAGAAGTCTTACTGTGGAGATAAATAGGTAAACAGATCATTTCTACCTATAACACAGAAGATTCCATGTTGGAAATGGGTACAGGGTATTAGACGAGCCAGAGAGTGGCTAATCCAGCCACATGGCATCACGTGAGCTGAGTTCTGAAAGATTAGGACCAGGAATTAGCCAAGAATAGGCAAACAGGATTGCACTCATTGTTTGAGGCAGAGAAAACAGCACAAGCCAAAGCGTGAAGGTAGAAAATTGTATGGCTTATTTGGAGAATTACTGCTGGCCCAGTATTAGGAAAACATAAGGTGTGGTGCAGATAGATGGGCCAGATGAGATCAGCCATTCCCAGACACCATGCTAGAAAATACAGGCTATTCAATAAATCATGAGTGCCAATGAAGGGCTTCAAACTAGTCTGGGAGGGGCGGGGAAGAGGGTGGATGTGGCCAGATTTGCATTTTTGGAGAAGGGGTTTGAGGGAGCCTGGGAACAAGGAGACCAGTTAGGAAGTTGTGATTAAAAAAAAAAAAAAAAGGCCAGTCCAGATGAGATGAGGCATAATGAAGGTCTGACCTAGGGCAGTTGACTTTAGAGTGTAGAAAAGGGAAAGGTTTTAGGGAATTCTTAGGAGAACTAGTTGGTGCTTGATTGGATGTGGATTATGACAAAGTCCCAAAAGTGAGGCTGATGACCAGATTTCAGGCCTAGATGAGCCTGGGTAGGACTGACAAGGAGGAGGACAAAGGCTTGGGAGAGGAAGAGATGCTTCCACTTATCAGGTGAAGCCCAAGAACTTGGAGGGGTATCCTGGTGGAGAAATTTCCAGGAAACTTTGAGTCCATGTCACAGCCCCCTGCCACTGTGCAGCTTGGTGGCTTAGAGGAAGGCATTTCGTCTCTCTGGGCTTCAGTGCCTGATCTGTAAACTGCAATACTCACTCTCCCCAACTCACCTTCTGTAAATAGATTGCAAAGACCAAATATGAAAATGTATTTCAAGCACTTCGGAAATAAAGCTGCTATATAAACACAATGGATTTAAACAGTTTCTGTATTGGGCATTCTCAGGTTTCCTATTGCAGTGAAATGATTTAAAAGGATGAACTCACTTTGTGATAGGTCTGCTCTTTTGACTTTTAAGAGGTGTTTGAAAGATATATGAGTCGACAAGTGTGATTTGCTTGACTTTAACTCTTTTCCTCTTCGGTGCGGCGGAGAGGCAGGGATGCATTTCACAGAGCACATGAGCAACTCGGAGGGACCTGGGAAGCCATGTGGCTGATGCCTTGCTTTACAGAAGAGGACACCAGGCCCAGAGAGAGGAAGAGACTCCCTGGGACAGCATGCGCAGCCAGCGGCAAAGCCAGGACCCACATGCCAATCCCCCCTTCCCCGCAGCCCTCCCTGTGTGGCAGGGTTGGTACTGATGCGATACCACAGCCACAGCCCTCCCCACATCAACCCACTGGGCAGCCTGTGGGCCTCTGCTCTTCAAAGGAAGAAAGAGCTATTTGGGATAACGGTCGCAGAGCCCTCTGAAGTTCCAAAGAGTTGGAAAAAATACATCCATAAGACCCATATTAATGAGTCTCTCCCTGTTCATTTCAAGCCCAGAACACTTTTTGGATTTAAATAATGCACGACTGAATATGGATGGGATCAGTGACTCAGAGCAGCGGGGTGGAGGTGTGGGATTGTTAATAAATTATAGCCCTTGGGCCAGAGTGGGGTGCAAAAGGAAACAGAAGAAGCACAGAAGACAAGATAAATGAGCCTTCAGATGGGAAGGGATAGGGCTGGGAGCAGGAAGAGGCTGCCCTGGACATGGGCAGAGCCTAGAGCTCCTATCCCAGTGTGAGCTGGGACAGGATGACCAGATGGCACCAAGAAGGGTAAGGGGAGGAACTGGGCATGCCCAAGATGTTCAGACCTCCAGGACCTGATCCAATGTGAGGATGTATGGACCCTTCAGTCATCTATAGGGAGCCCACACGCAGGAAGTTCCCTGAGGCTGATCCACGAAGCTCAGCTCCTGGGAGATGGTTTTCCCTAAAGGGACTGTGGGGTGATATGCATGTGCAAAGCAGCACACACCATGTGGGCCTCTTGGCACACTCATATTTAAAGGATCAGAGAATTCCTGCTGTATCAACCTGGCTTGCGCGACTTCCCAAAGCTACCTAACCACAGAACCACTTCCTCACAGACCTGGCCTTGGAAGATACAGCTGGGGACAATACCCTGGCCCTCCTTCCTGTCCTCAGGTGGCAGCTGCTCCTGAAATGACATCATGTTTTCCTCTTCTATGGTAGCTCTAGGTACTGGGGTTCCAGGAGCCTTACTAAGTACTTAAGCAGTTCAACTTGTTTGGTATAAACTTGGGCCACCCCAAGCACCCAAAGTGAAAAGTCTAGATTTCTGGTGAGGATGCAGATGTGAATTCCATTTAACCCAATGCAGGAAGTATGTCCTGAATACTAAGTACTCAGCCCCGTTGTGAATACAAGACAAATACAGTCTCTGCTGTGACCACAATCTAGAAGAAGGGGCAAGACTTCTCCTTTGGGGGATTCAAGAGGCAGGTTCTATAGATGTTTTAAAAAAGGGTGAGAGAAGTCAGGAAGCCTTTTTTTTATTGTGCCAAAATAAGCATACCATAAAATGTATGATCTTAACCAATTTTTTTAAATTATTGTTATACTTTAAGTTTTAGGGTACATGTGCATAACGTGCAGGTTTGTTACATATGTATACATGTGCCATGTTGGTGTGCTGCATCCATTAACTAGTCATTTACATTAGGTATATCTCCTAATGCTACCCCTCCCCCCTCCCCCCATCCCACAACAGGCCCCAGTGTGTGATGTTCCCCTTCCTGTGTCCATGTGTTCTCATTGTTCAATTCCCACCTATGAGTGAGAACATGTGGTGTTTGGTTTTTTGTCCTTGTGATAGTTTGCTGAGAATGATGGTTTCCAGTTTCATCCATGTCCCTACAAAGGACATGAACTCATCATTTTTTATGGCTGCATAGTATTCCATGGTGTATATGTGCCACATTTTCTTAATCCAGTCTATCACTGTTGGACATTTGGGTTGGGTCCAAGTCTTTGCTATTGTGAATAGTGCTGCAGTAAACATACGTGTGCATGTGTCTTTATAGCAGCATGATTTATAGCCCTTTGGGTATATACCCAGTAATGGGATGGCTGGGTCAAATGGTATTTCTAGTTCTAGATCCCTGAGGAATCGCCACACTGACTTCCACAATGGTTGAACTAGTTTACAGTCCCACCAACAGTGTAAAAGTCTTCCTATTTCTCCACATCCTCTCCAGCACCTGTTGTTTCCTGACTTTTTAATGATTGCCATTCTAACTGGTGTGAGATGGTATCTCATTGTGGTTTTGATTTGCATTTCTCTGATGGCCAGTGATGATGAGCATTTTTTCATGTGTTTTTTGGCTGCATAAATGTCTTCTTTTGAGAAGTGTCTGTTCGTATCCTTTGCCCACTTTTTGATGGGGTTGTTTGGTTTTTTCTTGTAAATTTGTTTGAGTTCATTGTAGATTCTGGATATTAGCCCTCTGTCAGATGAGTAGGTTGCAAAAATTTTCTCCCATTCTGTAGGTTGCCTGTTCACTCTGATGGTAGTTTCTTTTGCTGTGAAGAGCTCTTTAGTTTAATTAGATCCCTTTTGTCTTTTGTTGCCATTGCTTTTGGTGTTTTAGACATGAAGTCCTTGCCCATGCCTATGTCCTGAATGGTATTGCCTAGGTTTTCTTCTAGGGTTTTTATGGTTTTAGGTCTAACATGTAAGTCTTTAATCCATCTTGAATTAATTTTTGTATAAGGTGTAAGGAAGGGATCCAGTTTCAGCTTTCTACATATGGCTAGCCAGTTTTCCCAGCACCATTTATTAAATAGGGAATCCTTTCCCCATTTCTTGTTTTTGTCAGGTTTGTCAAAGATCAGATAGTTGTAGATATGCGGCGTTATTTCTGAGGGCTCTGTTCTGTTCCATTGATCTATATCTCTGTTTTGGTGCCAGTACCATGCTGTTTTGGTTAGCTTTGTAGTATAGTTTGAAGTCAGGTAGTGTGATGCCTCCAGCTTTGTTCTTTTGGCTTAGGATTGACTTGGCGATGCGGGCTCTTTTTTGGTTCCATATGAACTTCAAAGTAGTTTTTTCCAATTCTGTGAAGAAAGCCATTGGTAGCTTGATGGGGATGGCATTGAATCTGTAAATTACCTTGGGCAGTATGGCCATTTTCACAATATTGATTCTTCCTACCCATGAGCATGGAATGTTCTTCCATTTCTTTGTATCCTCTTTTATTTCCTTGAGCAGTGGTTTGTAGTTCTCCTTGAAGAGGTCCTTCACATCCCTTGTAAGTTGGATTCCTAGGTATTTTATTCTCTTTGAAGCAATTGTGAATGGGAGTTCACTCATGATTTGGCTGGCTGTTTGTCTGTTATTGGTGTATAAGAATGCTTGTGATTTTTGTACATTGATTTTGTATCCTGAGACTTTGCTGAAGTTGCTTATCCGCTTAAGGAGATTTTGGGCTGAGACAGTGGGGTTTTCTAGATATACAATCATGTCATCTGCAAACAGGGATAATCTGACTTCCTCTTTTCCTAACTGAATACCCTTTATTTCCTTCTCCTGCCTGATTGCCCTGGCCAGAACTTCCAACACTATGTTGAATAGGAGTGGTGAGAGAGGGCATCCCTGTCTTTTGCCAGTTTTCAAAGGGAATGCTTCCAGTTTTTGCCCATTCAGTATGATATTGGCTGTGGGTTTGTCATAGATAGCTCTTATTGTTTTGAGATATGTCCCATCAATACCTAATTTATTGAGAGTTTTTAGCATGAAGGGTTGTTGAATTTTGTCAAAGGCCTTTTCTGCATCTACTGAGATAATCATGTGGTTTTTGTCTTTGGTTCTGTTTACATGCTGGATTACATTTATTGATTTGCATATGTTGAACCAGCCTTGCATCCCAGGGATGAAGCCCACTTGATCGTTGGATAAGCTTTTTGATGTGCTGCTGGATGCAGTTTGCCAGTATTTTATTGAGGATTTTTGCATCAGTGTTCATCAAGGATATTGGTCTAAAATTCTCTTTTTTGGCTGTGTCTCTGCCAGGCTTTGGTATCAGGATGATGCTGGCCTCATAAAATGAGTTAGGGAGGATTCCCTGTTTTTCTATTGATTGGAATAGTTTCAGAAGGAAAGGTACCAGCTCCTCTTTGTACGTCTGGTAGAATTCAGCTGTGAATCTATCTGGTCCTGGGCTTTTTTTGGTTGGTAAGCTATTGATTATTGCCTCAATTTCAGAGCCTGTTATTGATCTATTCAGAGATTCAACTTCTTCCTGGTTTAGTCTTGGGAGGATGTATGTGTCAAGGAATTTATCCATTTCTTCTAGATTTTCTAGTTTATTTGCATAGAGGTGTTTGTAGTATTCTCTGATGGTAGTTTGTATTTCTGTGGGATCGGTGGTGATATCCCCTTTATCATTTTTTATTGCATCTATTTGATTCTTCTCTCTTTTCTTCTTTATTAGTCTTGCTAGCAGTCTATCAATTTTGTTGATGTTTTCAAAAAACCAGCTCCTGGATTCATTAATTTTTTGAAGGGTTTTTTTTCATCTCTATTTCCTTCAGTTCTGCTCTGATTTTAGTTATTTCTTGCCTTCTGCTAGCTTTTGAATGTGTTTGCTCTTGCTTTTCTAGTTCTTTTAATTGTGATGTTAGGGTGTCAATTTTGGATCTTTCCTGCTTTCTCGTGTGGGCATTTAGTGCTATAAATTTCCGTCTACACACTGCTTTGAATGTGTCCCAGAGATTCTGGTATGTTGTGTCTTTGTTCTCGTTGGTTGTACAGAACATCTTTATTTCTGCCTTCATTTCGTTATGTACCCAGTACTCATTCAGGAGCAGGAACCATTTTTAAGTATACAGTTCAGTGGCATTAAATACATTCATGATGTTAGGCAGCAATTGCCAGAACTCTATTCATCTTCCCAGACTGAAACTCTGTGCCCATTACTCCACTAACTCTCCACTCTCCGCCCCCAGCCCCTGGCAGCCCCCATTCTACTTTCTGTCTCTGTGAATCTGACTACTCAAGGGACCTCATGTGAGTCACATCTTTCAGTATTTGCTTTTTTGAGACTGGCTTATTTTACTTCGCAGAATGTCCCCAAGTTTCATTCATGTTGTAGCATGTATCAAAATTTCCTTCCTTTTTTTTCCTGAGATAGGGTCTCACTCTCCTGCCCAGGCTGGAGTGTGATCATGCAGTGGCACAATCACAACTCACTGCCACCTTGACCTCCTGAACTCAAGTGATCCTCCCATCTCGGCCTCCCGAGTAGCAGGAACTACAGATGCATGCCATCACACCTAGCTAGGATTTCCTTCCTTTTAGAGGTTGAGTAATATTCCATTGCACAGACAGACCACATGTTGTTGATCTGAGTAGCTTTCCTGCAGAAGGCAGGAGGCAAGTTTTCCAAGGCGAGAGAGAAGATGATAATTCAGGTGTGGATAGTCAAGGGTGGGGACCCAAGCTCGACAGCTTTGTACAGGATCCTCTCAGGCATATGGAAATGAACTGGCTGAGGGGATGCCCATGCATAGCTGTGTGACAGTGTCCACTGAATCCTCGGCCTGCAGGGGACTGAGGAGGTGGCAGAGCCTCCAGCCTGGCGAGGACATGGAGTAATCCCTCTGCATTGCTCAAAAAAAAAAAAAAAAAAAAAACTAGTTATAGGTAGATGGACAGCCCTCCCTCCTGCTCCTGGGAGTCTCTGATTCTGAGGTAGGTTCTGGAAGAATTGCTCAATTGAGAGTAATCAGGACACGTTTATTACAGAAGATGGAGTGACCCCATATTCAGGGTGATTCCCAGCAAACATAATGCCTTCTCAAAATCTGCCCCCTGATGGAAGTCATCCCACTTGTTAACCAAATAACACAGCCATCAGGGCCCAGGCTCTTTCCCTCAGATCATTCTCCCAGTGAGGTCCTGGAAATCTGTGTGTCACAGAGAGGACTAGCTGCTCTATGCTGAAGGCATTTAAAATGCGACTTGACCACAACCTCCATGACCCTGCTCATGGCCCAGGCCAGGTGACCCAGGGACTTTCTCCATCTTCCCTTTGGGGAGCAGGGCTCTGGCCCCATAGGCCTGTCTCCTGCTTCCCTCTTCACTGAACAATGGCCCTCTCATTAGTGGGCCGCCTTCCCTGTCCACGGGCCTTTATTACAGTAACTATGGAGTCAGCCACTGCACTTCTGACAAGAAGGAAAAGAGCAATTAGGGGCTTTAGTCTCTGCCTTGTGGCCTGGCTGACATCATCCTTCCTTCCTCCACCTCCCCACTCATCATTAACCCCCTTCTCTCCCTGCTGCCTCCTGGTCAGGAAGTCAAGCTATGGATGCACAGAGGAAGGAATAATGAGTTGCAGCCCCCACATTCAAACAGGCCAGGACCCGGGGGATACTGGAAGAGGGAGGAAATGCCAGGCAGCCCAGTGTCCACAGAGGCCCGGGTAATCGCTGAGGTCACTGGGGCAGCTCACTACCCCTCCTCTGCCAGACCTGGCTCCATAGCCATCACTCACCTGGATTCCAGCACATTAGAAGCCTGCAGGGTTGGGGCCAGTGGCCACTGCTGCTCTCTGACCCATCCCCACCACACATCCCACTGTGACCCACCCAGCCTTGTCCCAGGCATGGCCAAGCACTGAGAAGCAGGAGGCAAGGTGAAAACTCAACGGATGATGGCCATTCCCAGGGCACCAAAATAATCGCCGGATCTTAGAGGATGTCAGGAATTCTTCAAGTCTTTCTTGAGTGCCTACTGTGTGCTAGGAACTGAGGACAGGATAGAATAGAGGCAGACCCTTAGGGAATTTCCCTGTCCTCAGGGAAATTCAGACAGACATTGAGCCAGGCAGCAGGAGGAGCATGCTGCATGCTCCATGGACAGCAAAGGCAGGATGCCCGGACGGCCTTTGAGAGGGACATCTAACCTAGTGTTGAGCATCAGGAAAAGCTTCCTGAAGAAAGTAAAGTTTTGGTTAAAGCCAGAAAGATGAGCAGAAGTTAACTATGGGAAGTGGGTGGTGGGGTTGGTGTGTGAAAAGGCCTTACCACGGGAAAGAAGATGGCCTGTTTGAGGAGCTCCCAGGGCCCAGTGTGGCTGGAATGTAGCCAGTGAGGCCAGAGATGAAGGCATAGAGGCTATGCCACCCAAGCCTGACCTCCCCCACCCCATCCATCTCCCAGGCACTGATGGAGAAGCCCCTTGTGGGAAATCCCAGGAGACTGTTATCCAGTCTCTGCCAAAACATTTCTAGTGGAGGAAGCACAAGGTGGTCCATTTATGTTTAGCTGCAGTTGTTAGAAATGTCTTCCTCAAGCTAAGGTGAAATCTGCATCAGGGTGGTGAATGGGAAAGAACCTGGGGCTTTTAATTTAGACAGACAGGATTTGGAGCCTTTCTCAACCACGTGCCAGCTCTATGAGCATGTCCACATGACATGAGCTTCTCTGAGCCTTTGTTTTCTCATCTGCAAAATAAGGAAGTCATATTTACCTTCTAGAGCTGTTGTGAGGACTCACGGAAAGAGCAAGAACACAGTGCCTAGCCTAAATGTCGGCAGTGCCTAGACCAAAGCTCAGCCCTCTTTTCTCAGCCATCAGTCCTCTTTGTCCCTCTGAAGTATATAGCATTTGTTAGAAGAGATGACCCTTTATATTTCCAAAGCTTCCGTAAATCTCATTATTACTAGTTCCTCCGACCACTCCTCATATCACATGGTTTTCAAGCCCTTTACCATCTGGGTGTAGGTCCCAGGATAATTCTGTCCCTAATTGTCAGCTGCATGAGACATGAGGGCAGTGTTGGTCTGTCTCACTCATTGCTCCATCCCTAGCACTCAGCACAATGCCCAGCACACAGGAAGCAATCAGAATATATTTGTTGAGTGGATGACTATGGTCTGGGCATGATGCTTGTATTAATGCAGCGTATGTGTCCTTCATCTTTAAAGAGTCTGTGTCAGTATCTTGACTCATAACAGGCTAATAGACAACGAGAGCCCTAGGACTTTCATCCATGAGCTGCTATGGCATTAAGCTTCCCTCATCCTTCCCTTATTCGTCCTCATTTGGTTAGTTTTTGAACTAAAGGCAAGACTTTGATTTATCCCTCCTACATTTTATCTTGTTAGTTTCAGTCCATTGTTCTGGCCTGCCCAGACCTTTTTTGAATCTTCACTCTGTCATCCAACAAATTAGCTCTCCCATCTGGCTTTGCTTCATCTATCAATTTGTTAAGCATGCCTCTTATGTCTCCACATATCTGAGGATAAAATGTCAAAGAAGACAGACACATTGTATTGTTCTTTGGTGAAATGGACAAACCTCCTGTGACCTGACCCAGCACTAAGGACTTCCTGGTTGACACTGGCTTGTTAACCAACACATCTTGGGGACAGTTGTTCAACTAGTGAAGAAGCCATCATTCAGCCTACTCTACTCCATTCTGTCCACAACAATAGTACAAGAGGCACCACAAATCCACGCCTCAAATAAAACCCTTGCTACCTTAATAATTATCATGAACGAGGGGCCTACCAAGTGCCACACCTACCACACACCACCTCATTTAACCCTCCCAACAACACCACAGGCAGCTGCAGTACAGGGAAGGGAGCAGGTAGGCAAGCCAGGCCACTTGAGTTTTAGTACTGATGCTGCACCTTCCTGCCTGGACGACGGTGGACAATGAATTGACAGAGTGGGCCATTTGCTACAACAAATGACTTCAAAACCTAAGTGGCCAAATACCATAAAGGCTTACTTCTTGTTCATGTCACAGTCCAATCCCACAGGTGACCTCCTATAGATGGTTTGGGGACTGAGGCTTCTCATCTAGTGGCTCCTTCTCACAGACCTCCACTGGGTCTTCTCCATTTAGCCTAAGTGCAAAGAGGTGGGGGAATTCCAAGGCAGGGGCAGTGACTTATGCCACTCTGCCCACATTCCATTGGCCAGGCTAGTCACATGACCCATCTCAGCACATGGGAGGCTGAGAAATGTGGAGAGTGTGGGTTGGGGAACACTCCTCACCTATGTCACTGACATAATAACATTCCTTGCCTCATAATGTCTGTATCAGTTAGGGATTTCCACACAAGCAGAGCCAATAGGTGAGAAAGAGAGAGATTTACTTAAAGAATTGGCTCATATGATTGTGGTGCTGGCAAGTCTGAAATTTGCAGGGCAGACCAGCAGGCTGGAAGTTCTGGCAGGAGCTGATGTTGCACACGTGTGTGCGAGGGCAGTCTGGAGGCAGAAACCCTTCCTCTAGAGGGACCTCAGTCTTTTCTCTTACATTAAAGAAGCCCCTAGTGCTGCGTCACAAGAGGCTTGTCCATTTCCCCAATGAACCATACAATGTGTCTGTCTTCTTTGACATTTTATCCTCAGATACGTGGAGACATAAGAGGCATGCTTAACAAATTGATAGATGAACCAAAGCTAGATGGGAGAGCCAATATGCTGGAGGACAGAGTGAAGATTCAAAAAAAGGTCTGGGCCAGAACAATGGACTGAAACTAACAAGAAAAGATGTTGGAGGGATAAATCAATTGAATGGATGAGGCCCACCCACATTATGGAGGATAATCTGCTTTACTCAAAGTCTTCTGATTTAAAGGTTAGTCACATCTTTAAAAAAAATACCTTCACAATAACATCCAGACTGGTGTTTGACAAAATACCTGGGCACCATGGCCTAGCCAAGTTGACATGTAATGTTAATTCTCATAACGTTATTGTGAGAATTAAATGAGCTATGCCTGAAATCTATGTGTAATTCTAATTAGCCCAGTTCCCAATATATAAAACCAAATAAATACCTGCAATTATTATTGCCCCATTTTTACAGATGAAGAAATTAGGGCTTGAACAAGTAAAATAACTTGCCCAAGACCACCACTGCCAGACTCTGGAGCCAATTTCTCTCAACTCCTCTCCACGCTCCTTGGGACCAGTTAGTTAAGAGTAGCTGCAGCCTCTGCGTAGAGGTGAAGATGGGGTACAAGCTAGTTAGTGGGCAGGCTACATGCTGGCAAAGGGTCCAACATGGGAGAGTGTGGTTTGTACTCATAAAAGCTTGCCAACCAAAATATAAATGCATCAGAGAAAAAAATAATGCAGATGTGATACTAGAGATAGAACTGGTTCCTCTCTAGATGAGATATCTAGGACAATGCTTTTACTTCCTGTGATCTCATAGGCCTCTACATTCACCAGCATCAGTCTAGGTCACTGTGATTGGGCCCAGAAGGCTCTAAGTGGCAAGGCCGAGTCTGCTGACTCATGAAAGTCCATTCTGCCACATGCAACAAGCTCACCTTTGAACACTGGGCAAGAGTCGGCTGACTAGAAGGTGGCAAAGGTGAACCTGAGACCCCAGATTCTGTTCTCAGGCTGGTCACAACTGATGCTTGCAGAAACTAGGCTAGCGAGTGCCCTGCAAACATATATGGGTGATTGCAGAATGCAGGACCCAGCAAGACTGTGTGACTGGTGGTACACAAACATTCCCTATGAGGGAGCAACTGAAACCCTGTCTTGCAGCAGTAAGCCAGAAGTGCAGAAAGCAGAGAACTACAAGGGAGTCTGAGGTTGATGCTGTTGTCTGCTGTCTGATGTTCCTTGCAGCCCTCAAGCTGATCTGCTGAGCCCTTATCTCAGCCAATCTATTGACACCATCTCTAGATGCTTTTACCTGCTGAACAGAGCCTTGGACTAGAAATTAAAGTCTAGACCCTCATCATAAAGCCATCAGTGACACTGGGGGATAGCACTGACCCAGTTTGAGTCCCAGTTTTCCTCTCACATGGATCAACTTTCCTCCAGTCCAACCAGCTACATGCTAACCCGTTTCAACATGGCTTTGAAAACCATAAAGCATTATCCAATGTCCAGCACTATCACTGGCACTACTGTTTTCATGAAAGAGATTCAAGGCAGCTCCCATCCAGCAAGCTTCTCTCTCCTTCCGTCCCAGCTGGTACAGACCTCAGCAGTGACACCCACAGATGCCGGTCCCTCAGCATCGTCTACCCACGGTCAGCATCCCAGGCTGCAAATATTGATCACAACTGGCTCCATCCTGGTCACCAGACATTTCAGCCAAACGAAGGGGCTCTGAGGAACAAGCCTTCAATTTCTGCACACTGTGGTAGGCAATGATGGCCCTCCCGAAAGATGTCCATGTGCTAATCCCCAGAATCTGTGACTATGTCACTTTACATGGCAAAAGGGACTCTGCGGATGTGATTACGGTTAAGGCCATTAAGAAAAGTATCCTCGATTATCCAGGTAGACCCCATCTAATGACCCAAGTCCTTAAAAGTGGAGAACTTTTCCCAGCTGTAGTCAGAGGGAGATGCAGCTATAGAAGAAGGGTCCGAGAGATGCAGCTATGCTGGCTTTGAAGATGAAGGAAGAGAGTCAAGAGTCAAGCAATGAGGGAGGCCTTTGGAAGATGGAAGAGGCAAAGAAACCACCTTCCCCTAAAGCCTCCAGAAAGGACCTCAGCCCCACCACACCCTCATCTTAGCCTGGTGACAGCCAAGTCAGACTTCTGACTTAAAAACCCCAAGAGAATAAATTTGTCATTTTAAGCCTACATGTGTGGGAATTTGTTACAGCAGAAATCAGAAACTAATACACATGCCAGGTGGAGAAAGCACCCTCTTGCAACCTGGAGCACAGGGAAGGAGTCAGCAGAAAAGGAGAGACCCCGGACAAATTCCTGGACTCACTCTTCTGCCTCTCCTCCCTCCATTAAGTAATAACCATCCAGGCTTGAGGAGTTCATGAACGGGGGGGTTGGGGGGTGTTAGTGCAGAGAAAGTGATTTCTGGATGAGAAGTTAGAATCTATATCCACATCTGGGCTGGACCCACCTTCATGACTTCAATGTGTTTCTGGGTTTTGAGTGTGTGTAAGAAAGAAAGGAGAATGTGAATGTCTCTCCTATATCCATCCCCCTTCCAAAAATGGAGAACATCCCTTATCTGACTCCTCCTTCCTCCCCTCTCCAGCCAGCAGCCACAAGGGATAGTCCATCACCACAGCCTCTCCCCAGTGCCTCCTTCCCACCCCAGCAAGAGCCAGCAGCCATCCATTCTTAGCTCTTAGTCATCTCTTTATAGCGATGAACGCCATCGTTAGGAGCCTTTCATTATCAGCGGCTTGCACGCAGCTGATGTTGATTTGATAGAATCCAATTTAGCATCCCACTCTGGGCTCTGCTCCATAAGCGTTTGGGTTTAGCATGCACAGGCAGTTTGATGCGGTCTTGATGGCCTTTTAAGCGGCTGAGAAAATTGCTGGCATGGCAATTCAGTGGCAGGCGGGCTCCTGGTGGGTGGGGCTGGAGGAATAAGGGAAGGAGCAAGAGACCAAGGGGACATTTCAGCCCATCACTGTAAAAGGCAGCTAAGCAGTTGGGACTCACACATTGAAAGCACACATTGAAGCAGCAACAGACAAAACCTCCAGGGTGTCTGAGGGGGCTTGGCCTGATGAGACCATGGTAGCTTCTTCTGGCAGGCCCAGTTCTGCCCCCAAAATCAAAGTGCCTGTGAAGGGCACTTCACCATCCACACACTGCTTTCTTCCATGATCTTCCATTTCCCTGCAGAATGGATAAAGTTCCTAGAGGGCAGTGCTGTGCTGGTAAACATTTAACCTCTGGATCTCCAAATTTAAAAGTCCTGATTTGTAGCATTTGTCCATTAACCTGGTGCAAATACTCCCACTATGCCAATTTCAAGCTACCAACGAGATGCCACTGAATGCAGACTTGGGAAGAGATGTCCTTGATGAGTTCTGTGGGTTTGAGGGTCATGATGTTATTCTGAATTTGAGCCCATTTTACAACTGAACAAGCTCAGGTTGTTCAGTTCCTGAACAAATGGTTCCGATTTGGTCATGGGCTAATGGATAAAGCCTTTGCCCCAACAATAGGCCATAGATGCAAGGCTACTCCACCGCTTTGCTATGGACAGATGTGCAGATCTGAAAAAGCGCTGCCTGGGCCAGAACCAGGAACGTGGTAGACAGGCAGCCACACCCTCTTCCCCACTCATCGACCACACACTGTATTTGAGTGTGTGCCTTCTCCTGGGGAAGGGAGAGGTGTGGGATGTTGGGGTGAGGGCAGGGCCACCTCTTCCTGGGAGGCCGAGGACAAGAGAGCTCCTCTTTCCCCTGCAATCTGATTTTAGTTCAAGAGGCTGAATGGCCTGAGAAGTCTCTTTTTCCTTCCCACCTGGCTCCTTGCTTTCTCTTTCTAACCAGAGACCTCAGAAAATCTATGGTTTGAAATCTTCCCTCTCCTGAGAGGTAGAGTGGTGTGTGTGTGTGTGTGTGTGTGTGTGTGTGTGTGTGTGTGTGTGTGTGTGTGTGTGTCCAGCCTCTGGCCTCTGGCTCTCTTCTTCTGTCCTCTAATTGGATGCTAGGCTTTTCACCCCAGAGGCCAGAGGCATCTTTAGGGTGATACAGTAGAAACCCAGTGCCCCGCATCCCTCCTTGGCCCACCTCTGATTTCAGCCACAGCTGCAGTGCAGAGTTCCAGGCTGGCTCAGATTCACCCCTCTGACAGTGTCCTGCTTCAGCAACATGCAGCCAGGCTCACCTCCTTCTGACCGCAGGGCTTTCTCTGTCACCATGTGTTAGACCTGCAAGCAGCAGCAGCAGCCTGAAGTACAGGGAGTTTATGCCCCCAGGGCAACACCCAACCAAACAGGACAGGAGCCAGTGGAAAAAAGCCTCAGCCTCTCAGTCTTCAGGCAGGCAATTCAGGGCATCCTTACTAAGTTGCTCAGAAGCCCCAGCAACACCAAGACTCCATGGTCTTGCTTTTCTCTGCTGCCCCCTCCTGCTTCTTGAGTCCCCTCCCAAATAAACTACTGATAGCAGCAGAAGGCAGCCAAATGCGTAGGCAGGTAGGGGCGGGTCCCCAGTGAAACCCCACCACCAAGCTGAAGATAGCTTAAAGCCTGAAAGCCAAGCTACAAGTCAAATCCACAGGTCAGATTGAGAACCTGTCTTCCCACTTGGTGCACTTTCCTCTGATTGATCCCCACTCTTCACCTATTTTATATATACCTACTCTTTCCTAATTGGTTTTCTACACTGTCATGCCCACCTTTGAGTGGTGTCTTCACTTTAACCTTTTTTGCATACTCACAAACCAATGAGCATATACTTCCCATCCTGAGTCCATAAAAAACCCCGGACCCAGCCACACTGAGAGAAAAATCACCCAACTGAGGGGGTGAAGGATCGCCTCTCCCCCAGCTCCGCATCCCCTCTCCACTGAGAGCTGTTCCATAGCTCAATAAAATTATTCTCTGCCCATTGTCACCCTTCAACTGTCAATGTATCCTCATTCTTCTTGGACACAGGACAGGAGCTTGGGAACCACTGAATGTGGATACAAGCTATAATACTGACAGGGGGGTGGGGAGGTGATTGCCGGCTACAGGTCCCAGGTTACAACATGATCAAGAAAATTCCTGGGTCACTACCTGCACCAACTCCTTGTCTCGGGCTCTGCTTTCAGATATAAATGCAAACCTTCTGAGGTGATACCAATATTCTCCCCATTTTACAGATGAGGAAACCAAGACAATCACAAGGGTGATTGTCTACCCACCCAGTGTGCCCATAGGACAGGGGTTCTTGGAGCTGCAACCACAGCCCACATTCACTGAGATGGCTGGGACAGGGCTGCCCATGCCGGGAGTCACCTTGGCCATAAAGAACACCCCATAATCAGTGAGTGGCTGTCTCTGTTTGTGCTTGAATTGTTCTCTCTGAAAAGAAACCTTCTCAAAGTTTGAACTCATTTTTGTTTTGCTTTTGTTAATATATACATATATGCATATACACAACATACATATATATGTATAAATCTATATGTAAATATATATGTGCATAAATACATATTAACAAATGTGTCTCTGTGTGTGTGTATGTGTGTGTATAGTTGAAAGATTGGAAAGAAATTTTCCAAAATGACAACAGTAGTTATTCCTGGATGGTAGCAGATGATATTCCTATTTTGTGTGTGTTTTTCTGTCTTTTCTAATTTTTTCCACAATGAGATATTATCCTGGTTAGAGGCCAAAGCATTATTGTTTTTAAAAACATATCAAACCTCTTTGATGGAATTCATCATTAAAGTAAAACACTGACTGCTAGACAGCAGGGGCCCTTAGCAGGCGTGTAAAACTCCATCCCAGCAGCAAGCCCATCATTTCCTAGGAAACCCAAACAGTAGAGAGGACAGAGGGCAGAGAGAAGACAGAAAAGGTGAATGTGGAGGAAGGGAAGATTTAAAAGTCAGATAAAGTCCCCTTCTCCAGACATGCAGGTGCACTGGGGTGGGAAAGGGGGCTGGGAGAAGAAGGATGGGGACCCAGTTACCGTACAGGGCATGGGCAGTGTGCACCAGTTGTGGGACAGTGGTGATGATTTGACAGGAAGGACTCAAGTTTGAATAAGATGCTGTTAGAGAGCTCTAGAAGGAATGAGCAAGATCTTGGCCTTCACAAAGCTACAGTAAATATATTAGGCAACATTTGCCATCCCATTTTTGGAGATTTCCATTCACCTCGGAGTGCTGAGAAAAGGAGTATTTTCCCAGGTCGGCCAATTCCCCTTTGTCCATTCATCCCACAAATTTGGATGGAGCACCCCTGCTCCAGCCACTGCACTGTCAGCTCCAGGAGTTCAGGATCACAATGGCCTTCCTTACTGTGGTTCCCCCAACAGCTGTTGGCACAGTGACTGGTGGATATCTAATAACTGGGACTGAATAACAGAAAATCCAACCAGTACCCCACCTCATGGAAAAGAGGCTGTCAGTCTGGGTGGAAAGAAAAATTAGTCCAAAGACAAGAGTTTTTATCTCTGTCCTTCTAGCAAACCACCTCACGATCTTTGGGAGGTCAGCTATTTCCTTTATGATTCTTCTTGGACACAGGACAAGAGCTCCAATAGGAAGAGCTTACCTTAAAAGAAAATCCAGAGAAGGAATACATACCATCTGTTATATACTTGTTGTTCCTTAGGATCAAGAACTGGCATAAACGGAGGGCATAAATCAGTCCTGTCCTCAAATGCTAGAGCCACAGGAGAGTCTGAAGAAGCACCCCAGTCAGTCCATGGGGCTCGACGAATACTGAGACTAAGGCAGTGGTATTGGGGGCTGGGACAGCGCTGGGGCTGAGTGTGGATCTTTCTGTTTCTCTTCAGTGGCCTCTCCCCTGGGATCTCGTGGTCTTAATGGAGGCTGCATTAGCTAATCTAGTGATTCAATTAGTTCTAAATGCTCCTGGCCTGAGAAGGAGGGACAGGCAAGGTGGGGATTTGCTGACTCCTATTTGCCGGAAAGGGTTTCCCAAGACAATGGAGATGCAATTTGAATTCCCAAGCCCCCCACTTCCTTCTCCATTCAGGAGCCCCAGGGTCATCAACCCAAATGAGATCATGCCTGTGAAAGCACTCTGTAAACTCTTTTTATTACTCATTCCCTCCTGGGGGGAGAGCCCCCCACTGCCTTCTGCAGCCACTTGATGGCCCAGAGGGTAAGGGAGGTAAGGGAGGCTCCTCAGGCAGAAGGACCAGCAAGTTTTTGAGGGGAGACCCCAGAACTACCCTAAGAAATACCAGGCTACTGATTTTTCTGACTTTGTAGAATGTAAATGATTTGTTGATCTTCTGCAGCAAACATCAACTTTTTCTCTTGTGACAGCTCTGTTCAGTTCTGGGCCCCTCTATTCAGATGGAAAATCCTGCACCGCTCACGTGGGGACACAGGCACAAACTGTCTCTACCATTATTTCCTCTGGTAACCTTCTCCCCACAGAGAGACCTAACTTTGAGAGCAAGGAACTCATCTTTTTTTTTTTTTTTTTTTTTTTTTTTTTTGAGAAGGAGCACATCTTAGGTGGCAGTTCCTAGAGAGCTCTGCTCGGGACCTGGCAGGAAGAGACAGAAAAAAGAAAATGTAGAACAAGAGAGGTCAGCAAAAGGAAAAAAAAAAAAAAAAAAAGGACAAAATGGCACAGAGGTGAGTCTCTGCCATCTGGAGGTCCTTGGAGGAAGATCTGCTTATTGTTACTAGCTCCCTGGGAGCTGTTGGAATTGGGAGGAGTCACTTTACCCCTTTGATCTCAATTCCTCCCATGTAAAATGCGAAGATTTGGTTGGAATAGCCATTCCAACTTGGGTTGTGCGTTGGAATCACCTGGGAAGAGTTTAAAACCACGCACGCCTTGGCCCTACACACAAAGATTCTAAACTAATTGGCTTGGGTGTGAAGTCTGGACATGAGATGATTTTTCTTTCTCCAGGTAGTGACGTGCTGGTAAACCTAAACACACTCTCAAAATAAAAAGAGATCTGATTTGTAACATTTGACCATTTCCATAGTGTAAGTATTCCCACTCTGGCCTATTTCAAGCAGCCAACAAGTGTAACAACTGGCATACCGCTGTCTCTCGGGAATTCTAAAGAGAACTGCTACATCAGCTACTTCAGGAAAACGCATTTACCTGGGACCATGGAGCGTCAAGTCCTCAGAGTAGAGGTGAGAAGAAAGGGTCTGGTCATAACTCCCATGAGAATGCCCCCCAACAACCCCCTTTCCTCTCATCCCATTCTCCCCGCCAAAGGCACTCACAGTGGTTTGTGGAGATAAAGGGCAAAGAAGGAATGAAAGTCCCAGTGGCCTCCAAATGCTGTCAAGGCCACTTCCAGGAAACAACCTCTTAGCTGTTCATCTCCCTTTCTTTCCCATCTGGAAAATCTCTTTAACACTGAAAGCAGTTAGCCAGTCATCTGAAAGGTCAATTTTTCCCACATTATCCACTTTCATCAGCAGTAAGATCAAGAACTGTTTTCCCAGAAGACATTCAGAACTTCTGTTAGAGCTAGGGTGGGAAGAGAAGGGGCAGAGGGAGGGACCAATGGGAAGAAGGAAGACACCCACTCCTCCTAAGCAATGGCGAGGTCTCGGACGTTTCACCTGGGGCCAGGTCTCGGCCTCTCTTCGTCCTCTCCTCCGAGGCTGATCATCTCGTATACAACTAAATTTAGCAGCATTTGTTAAGTACATTCACAAATTCAGCTCTGTGCTATTTTGAGAATTTGGTTTTTTGTTTTTATTTTTATTCATTTATTTATTTTTGAGACGGAGTCTTACTCTGTTGCCCAGGCTGGAGTGCAGTGGCACGATCTTGGTTCACTGCAACCTCTGCCTCCCAGGTTCAAGCGATTCTCCTGCCTTAGCCCTCTGAGTAGCTGGGACTACAGGTGCTTGCCACCATGCCTGGCTAATTTTTTGTATTTTTAGTAGAGACAAGGTATCACCGTGTTAGCCAGGATGGTCTCCATCTCCTGACCTCGTGATCCGCCCGCCTCATCTGGGATTACAGGCGGTGAGCCACTGCGCCCAGCCTAGACAATCTGGTTTTTTAATTGGAAACAGCTGTCCTTTGGGACATTAACAACTAGTAGGAGAGTCTTTAAGTCAAGATTCAAGGGAGAAACCAACAAGCTGAGGAACTCTAAGTCGTGTGTAAATCAGTATTGGATTGGTACAAAAGTAATTGCGGTTTTTGCCATGAAAGTAGTGGCAAAAACCTCAATTGCTTTTGCACCAGCCTAATATGACAGTTGGGTACGGGCTGCATATATGAGTGTTGGTGAAATCCAGGATATGTTTATAAATGTATTTTTTTATATCCCACCAATTTCCAAAAAGGAGTGTAAGTGATAAGACCCAGAAAAGGACCAAAGCCAGTACAGATTCACACTGCAAGTCCTCATGGATGGGAGACTTGTCCTGATACATCAGGCCATTGAGTGATCCCCCGGGTAAGGCAAGTCCAGGTCTACTGGGCCTCTAGGAAGTAACTGTCTCAGGCAGATGGCCCTCAGTTTGGGCAGACAGCTCTGGCAGGGCCATAAACTTGTCAAATTATTAACAATGGGTGGGTGTGCCTCCACTTAGAGGGGACACCTCTGGCTAATGTGCTCAAACACATTCAACTGGCAAGCAAGAGACCCAGAATGAGTCCATCCTGCCAACATCACAGAGCCAAGCTGGGCCTCCCCAGCATTCATTCAGACCTGAGGCCCAGGTTCTAGTCCCCACTCTGCAATAAACAAGATTTACTGCTAAGATTCATGGATGCCCTAAAGGAGAACGGGAGCATGCACTTGGATAATAAACAAAATAATCAATAAACACTTAGCATTTGGGTCTTTGGCCATTGGTGCCTTGGATTTACGTTAGGTTTGGGCCAATATATTACCTCTCCCAAGCCCACATTGATCTGGTGGTGGTTGGATGCCTGGGCAAGTCATCATGAAATATAAAATTAAATGCAGAGATTTTTTTGCATAGGTAGAGTGAATATTTGCCATCAACAAAGCACCCTGAACCACAGAATTGACTAATATTGAAGATAAAGGGGAGCTTTGAGATGATCAGCTCAGATCATCCAATTTTACAGATGAAAAAAAAAAAACACTAAAGAAGTAAAGTGTGTGGGTCAAAGTCACAGAGCTTCTTAGAGGTGGAACTTTGTCTCGGTGTGTCTGAGACAGAAGGCGTGGCTCCAGCACTCACCACCATTCACAAGCCCACACGCTGTGCCTGAAAGGATATGACAGGGGAAGAAAAGGCTGAATTGCAAAAGAAATATAGAAATAGACAGTAATATGGATGCAATTCAGTGGCAGATCAGGGGGCAGAGGAAGGAAAAAATAGATTCTAGAATTAGGCAAGGACCAGATCAGTCAAGGGTGAAAAAGGAGAATTGTGAATGAAAGATGAATGGGGTACAGACCGTGGAGAAAGATGAAATAAGCGAAGTATGAAATCAACCCTCCTTTGGCCGCACCTTCCAGGGCAGCCTTGAAATATGTCACTTACTGCCTGTCACTTGCAGGTAGAGAGGAGGTGAAGTTGGTGGTGAGTGAGGTGGCAGTGGGGATGGCTTTCTGTGTGTGGCCAGGTCACAGCAGAGAGTCTTCAGGGGAGACTTTCGGGAAGGAGCAGTACTCCTGGAAACTTAGGGGTTAACTCATCTGGGTAGATAGCAGAATCTCTTCCTCACCAGCCAGGATGGGACAGTGTCTGCCTTTCTTCATTCCCTGCTGAACCTCTTGCAGCTGCACTTGTTTTCTTCTCTGACCTGGTTCTTGTCTCCTTGAGTCCTGGGTGGAGTGCCAGATCAAGCCCCTGCTGTAGGCTAGGTGCGGTGGCTCACACCTGTAATTCCAACACTTTGGGAGGCCAAGGCAGGAGGATTTATTTAGCCCAGGCGTTCAAAACTAGCCTGGTAGGCCAGGTGTGGTGGCTCACACCTATAATTCCAGCACTTTGGGAGACTAAGGCAGGTGGATCACCTGGGGTCAGGAGTTCAAGACCAGCCTGGCCAACATGGCAAAACCCTGTCTCTACTAAAAATAAAAAAATTAGCCAGGCATGGTGGCGGGGGCCTGTAATCCCAGCTACTAGAGAGGCTGAGGTAGGAGAATTGCTTGAACCCAGGAGGCGGCAGCCTCAGTGAGCCGAGATTTCGCCATTGTACTCCAGCCCAGGTGACAGAGTAAGACTCCATCTCAAAAAGAAAAAAAAAACTAGCCTGGGAAACATAGCAAGACTTTGTCTCTACAAAAAAGAAAAAAAAATTAATTAGTTGGGTGTGGTGGCACATGCCTGTATTCCCAGCTACTGGGGAGGCCAAGGCAAGAGGATTACTTGAGCCTGGGAGGTCAAAGCTGCAGTGAGCTATGACGGCACCACCGCACTCCAGCCTAGGCGACAGAGCAAGACCCTGTCTAAAAAGAAAAAAAGAACCTGATGCAAACTCTGCCTCTTCCTCGACTATTGTAATCCCACACACAGAGGTGTGCACAGTAAGCCCAGGCCTGAGAGTCCAAATTGCTTAGAATGAGGTCCTGGTGATCATTTAGTAACACAAACCTCTGCCCCTCGCCCTCCCCATCCTCCCTGATCCTCTCCCTGCCTGAGTCTGAGAACAAGAGTTTGTACTGAATTCGACTCCAAGCAGGTAGGATACACCAAACTGGAAGTCAAAGTGTGCACTTTAGACAGACACTGTTCAGGAAGTGAAAAATCGCACCTACACCTGCATTCTGGGTGGGGGCCCTTCTGACCCGTGAAAGGACCCGTCAAGCCACACAACTACACAAGGCTTCACCTTTAGGAGAAAGACGAATACTTGGTGAAAACTAGTGTTGACAGACCAGGAAGCCCAACACACAAAACCAAGGGGCACTGTGTCCTCCAGCCAAGCATCACTGGACAGATCCAGGCACCTCTCCTGAATGTGAGTGAGGCCCTGAAACACAAAGATTCAAGGGGCTCAGCAATGTCACACAGCAAGCCTGAGACACCGCAGGGCCCAAATCAGTGTTTCCCAAGTCAGCACCCCATCTCCCGGAAACAGGCTGAGCACACTTTTGAAAGGAGAGAGCTAAGGGGCTGGCATGGGTTTGCTTGATCAAGCTAAACACGGGTTTGATTTGTCAAGCTAAAAGTAAATACATGGGGTTAAGGGACTGTTGTCTTCACAAAGGGGGAGCCAAGCCTAGCCAAAAGTTTTCACAGTCTGCTGGCCACCTACAAAAACCAGACAAAGGAACACAAATACCCACTCGCTCCCTTTAACCCTTCTTTCCCAAGTCTCAGAGAAGAGAAACTGGGGGATCTGTAAGTGAGTTGAAAGGTGAACTGCAAATGCCTGGATAGGAGAATCATCCTGGGAGCAAATTAAAATGCAGACTCCAGGGCTCCCGACTCCCCCAGGCTCTGGTCTGGAGTAGGGCCTGGCGATCTGTATTTGTCACAGCACCCTCTGTTGTGTCTGATGTGGTTGGTCCCTGGACCACTCTTTGGAAACCCCTGGTGAGACGGTTATTTAAGGAAATATCGGTAGACACACTTGTCAGGAAGGAAGGGGCAGCTGTGAAATAAAATATAATCATTGGTCTTAGCCCTGGCATTATTTCATCGTAATAAAATGATGCTTCAGGTTCCAAGTCACTTTCCTACTCATCTGAGTTGATCTTCCAAGCTACCCAAGGACGCAGTCCACACAAATGTTATTCATGTCAGATTCACAAAGGAAACTGAGGCTCTGAAAGAAGTCAGGGGCTTATCTGGGGGCACACATTTAGCTATGCAGCAGTGGGAATTTAAAACCAGGACTAATCCATCATTCCAACTTCACCTGGAGTCAAGTCAGCACTCAGACACGGATGGAGGTGAATTTGTAAAAGGGAGTAACCTGATTGTCCTCAGAGGCCACAGCCAGCATCAATGTGACAACCCACAGGCATCACCCCTGTGTGCTAGTGGGGCACTGATGCCCCTTCAGGGACCCTAAGTTGCCTCTGCCCTGTAGCTTCCGCTGTGACACCATGCTATCCCCACCCCTCCTCACCTGCTAAGGGCCAAGTCCATGTCAGAGTCACCAAGGAGAGTGGAGGTGAGGGGAACAGTGGCAAAAGAAAACAGCATCTGAGTTTAAATCCTCCCTTCTGCAACTTAATCCCTGTGTGATCTTGAGTAGGGATTTAACCCTTTCCAGCCTCCCTTTCTTCACCCATATGACGAGGATTCTAATACAGATCTCTTAGGTTCATTACAAAAAGTAAATGGAAGAGTGAACGAAAACTCCAGGACACAGCAATTTGTGTTCTGTCCTTTCCCTCCTCCTAACTCTTCCAAAGGGACACCATATGTAGAGGTCTTGGTGTTTCCCTGAAATAGGAGCTGGTACTGCCTGAAAGTAGAGAGCCAGGGGATAGAGAAACTGGACCTGGCTGATTATCAGAGAGCCTCCAGCCTAGGCGAGCTGTCTCCCAGTTTTGCCCGTGACTCATGCCCCCACCAAACAGGATAATTGGGAATCTATGCAGCAAGATGCTGGCTCAGCAGAGACCCCATATATAAAAATTGTTCTTGATGGCTTCAATGGATTTTGCACTGTCCAGGCCAAAATGAAATATGAAGATGGGGTAGTAGAGGATGACTTGGGTGACACCCAGGAGTGGTGATTGAATACAACCCATGAGTTACATTCAATACTTATTGAAGAATAAAGATGAGGTTATTTCTCTTTGGATCTTCCTGATATTGTCTCTGGCATCACATTATACGATTCCCTTTTTCTCTGCGCACTCCAAGAATCTCTGTATCGCTCTCGGTCCTGGTCTGGTGGATCCCCCTGACGGAGGGCACGTTGCAGGGAAGGAAGGGAAGCTAGGAACTCAGGTGGGGAAGCAAGAGACCTGAGTCACCCTGTCTGTCCCCTGCCTGGCTCTGGGACCCCAGACAAGCCACTCACCATGCCTGGGCCTCAGTTTCCTCACTTACAAAATAATACCACTACTTGCTCCATTTCAGTCCGAGATGAGCAGGTAAATGTTCAGCAGATGGAGCAAAATTGTTAAGACACCTGGACAAAACTAATTGGTCCCACAATGGTTAATTTGGTGGCTCCATAAAGAGGCAGCCACACAATCATTAAAAAGTCAGGAAACAACAGGTGCTGGAGAGGATGTGGAGAAATAGGAACACTTTTACACTGTTGGTGGGACTGTAAACTAGTGCAACCATTGTGGAAGACAGTGTGGCGATTCTTCAGGGATCTAGAACTAGAAATACCATTTGACCCAGCCATCCCATTACTGGGTATATACCCAAAGGATTATAAATCATGCTGCTATAAAGACACATGCACACATACGTTTATTGCGGCACTACTCACAACAGCAAAGACTTGGAACCAACCCAAATGTCCAACAATGATAGACTGGATTAAGAAAATGTGGCACATATACACCATGAAATACTATGCAGCCATAAAAAATGATGAGTTCATGTCCTTTGTAGGGACATGGATGAAACTGGAAACCATCATTCTCAGCAAACTATTGCAAGGACAAAAAACCAAACACCGTGTGTTCTCACTCATAGGTGGGAATTGAACAATGAGAACACTTGGACACAGGAAGGGGAACATCACACACAGGGGCCTATTGTGGGGTGTGGGGAGAGAGGAGGGATAGCATTAGGAGACATACCTAATGTAAATGACGAGTTAATGGGTGCAGCACGCCAACATGCCACATGTATACATATGTAACAAACCTGCATGTTGTGCACATGTACCCTAGAACTTAAAGTATAATTTTATACATATATATATATAAAGGCAGCCACAGAGGCAGGGACAGGGCCTGGAAAAATTTTCCAAGAGGGAGCCTCTTTTTGACCCAGGGCATTGTAGGAAAGTTAAAGATAAATGGGACTCTTTGCTCTCTCTGCCCAGTGACAGATCACAGGTGAATATCATTAATTTTCGAGGCTTTGTTTGTTCAAAAGTGAGAAGCCTTTTTGCCTAATGAAGAACTTTAATAGGTGTTGTTTTTCCTAAATTATCATATTAACCACAGATAATTAACAAGCATATCCTTAATGCCGCAGGATACTGACAAACCCACTGAACGCATCTCGTTGCCTATAAATCATCCAGCCATCCTTCAAGGCAGCTGTTTAATTACTCCTGCATTTGGGAGGCGCAATAGTGAGGCTCTCTCTAAATTTGGTTGCCAATGAAAATAAAGTCAGCAACAATTCAGCTCTTCATCATTATTGTTCCATCTTAAGATGTCGCTGCCAGTTCTATTTATAATGGTGAAACCCGGAGACAACCCAAATGTCCAGTAATAGGGGAATAGCTTGGATAAAGAAATTAAAGGGTCTGAATTTAATGGGTTCTCACACAGCTACCTAATGGCAAGACTCAGTCTATGTCAATACGTGGAAAATGCACATTCTAAATCATGTTAAGTGGAAAAGCAACATAAAATACTATGTACATGGTGATTAGAACTACATAAAAAGTACATTTATCGACAAAAATGGATGAAAATTTAGGTTATTAAGTGTTGCATTGAATGCTTATTTTCTACTCGAAAGTGGATTCAGTTTGTTTTTTAAGACAAAAGGAAATACTGCCAGCAGTGGCTGGTTCAGGCTGTTCTTACTCGAGCCAGAGTGCTGAGGTTCCTGTAATCTGGGAAAAAAAAAAAAAAAGTGGCTCAGTCCTTTTGGCGCCCCCTCTCCCACCTCGGGCCCCCCTCTCAGAAATGTGCTACATGTTTACAGTTACCCAAGATGAGAATGGTGCTCTTAGGGTGGAAATCAGCTGAATGTGTTTTTTCATGCCTCATTGTTCATGGAATCATAGAACTCCAAGCTAGGAGGGATCTTATTCTCAGCAGTAGCATCTATTCTGCTCTCTTTTGCCAGAATTCTCTCCCATGAGCTAGCTCAGCTGCAGTTAGAACCGCCCTGCCAGGCTCTCAAGCCCAGCAGAGGACTTAGCCTGAGGTCTGGCTATGGGGCGGGAGGGATAAGTGGGAGAAGGAGTGAGGGGAAAGGAGCGGCATCCCTGTGCTACCCACCCACAAATCCCCAGCAAGGCACGGGCCAGGAGCTCCACCAGGGAGTGGAGGGGCAGGGGGCCTTTTCTGAATCTGGGAGAGCACTTCCTATTCGAAGTTTACAGGAAATGTATTCATCTTAATCTATCCTTTACTGCCATTCCACTGGGACTTTTTTTTTTTTTTTAAGAGAAGCTTTTCTCTTTTTCCCCAGAGGCAGGTAGGAAAGCAGGGGGGTGGAAGAAGGCAGTTAGGGGCATGAAGAACAGCCTGGGATGGCAGGAAGCCACAGCTGGGTGAAAATTCGGGTGCTGGGTGGCAGGCAACAAGCCAGTCAGCTAGCTTAGATGCTCTGCCTGTTCTGTCTCCATGTCTCTGTCCTGTTCTGTCTCTTTGGCTTTCTCAGGCCACCAGAATGTGCAAGGAGAAGGGAAAGGGATGCAGAGGGGCCAGGGGTGGTGGCTCACGCCTGTAATCCCGGCACTTTGGGAGGCCAAGGCGGGTGGATTACCTGAGGTCAGGAGTTTGAGACCAGCCTGACCAACATGGTGAAACCCCGTCTCTACTAAAATATAAAAATTAGCCAGGGGTGATGGAATGCACCTGTAGTTGCACCTACTTGGGAGGCTGAGACAGGAGAATCACTTGAACCCAGGAGGCGGAGGTTGCATTGAGCCAAAACTGAGCCACTGCACTACAGCCTGGGTGACAGAGCAAGACTTGAAAGAAGGAAGGAAGGAAGGGAAAAAGAAAAGAAAAGAAAGAGAGAGAAAGAGATGAGAGAAAGAAAGGGAGAAAGAAAGAAAAAAGAAAGAGAGAAAGAGAGAGGAGAGAAAGAGAAAGAAAGATGCAGAAAGACTGTAGAAAGAAAGAGAAAGAAAGAGAGATGCAGATTCTGTTGAAAGAAGGAAGGGAGAGAGAGAGAGAAAGATAGAAAGAAAGAAAGAAAGAGAAAAGAAAACAAAAGAAAAAGAGAAGGAGAAAGAAAGGAGGAAAGAGAGAAAGAAAGAGAGAGAAAGAGAGAGAAAGAGAGGAGAGAAAGATGCAGAGAGACTCTGTAGAAAGAAAGAGAAAGAGAAAGAAAGAAGAGAAAGAAAGAGCTGCAGACTGTTGAAAGAAACAAGGAAGGGAGACAGAGAAAGAAAGAAAGAAAGAAAGAAAGAAAGAAAGAAAGAAAGAAAGAAAGAAAGAAAGAAAGAGAAAAAGAAAGAGAAAGAAAGAAAAGAAAAGGAAAAGAGAGAGAGAAAGGAGTGAAAGAATGGGAGAAAGAAAGGAGGAAAGAAAGAGAAAGAAAGAGAGAGAAAGAGAGGAGAGAAAGAAAGAGAAAGGAAGATGCAGAGACTGTAGAAAGAAAGAGAAAGAGAAAGCAAAGAAAGAGAGATGCAGACTCGAAAGAAAGAAAGAAGGGAGAGAGAAAGAAAGGAAGGAAGAAAGAAAAAGAGAAAGAAAGAAAGAAAAAAGAAAAGGAAAGAAAGAAAAAGAAAGAAAGAAAGAAAGAAAGAAAAAGAAAAGAAGGAAGGAAGGAAGGAAGGAAAGAAAGAAAGAAAGAAAGAAAGAAAGAAAGAAAGAAAGAAAGAAAGAAAGAGAGAAAGAGAGAAAGAGAGAAAGAGAGAAAGAAAGAAAGATAGATGCAGAGCCGAAGATCTCGGCCAGTCCAGGGATCCCAGGGCCCAAGCTGTGGCTCTCTGGTCTCCTCCCCGCAGCATTTTACTTCCAAAGCAGGAGGATCTCTCACTGACCCAGCAGCGCTGGGAGCTCACTTTGCCATCAGCCCGGACTGATGCGTGGCATGCCGCGGGGACACATGCCTCTGTAGAGGCAGATGGAGGACAGCACCTTCTCCCTCCCACCACCCCTGCTGTTTGAGAGAGGTCTCCATCTCCTCTCCCACTCACATCTGCTTGTGGTGCACTACCTCATCGGCTCTCATTCTCGCTCCCTGCTTCCTACTTCTAGTTAAAGTTTTATTTCTGGTCCTCATTAACATATTCAAGCAAAGCTGAGGCTGAAGTCCTGAGGTGACCTGAACCGAGACGTTGTATTCGCTTCTGTCCGTCACGGTGTGTGTAGGAAGCATTTAAGCCAAAGCGATTTTTGAGGAGCTCTCTAAGCCAGAAGTACCAATAATAAGCACAGTTAGAAAGAGGAAGGCCGGCCGGGTGCTGTGGCTCACGCCTGTAATCCCAGCACTTTGGGAGGCTGAGGCGGGCGGATCACGAGGTCAGGAGATCCAGACCATCCTGGACAACATGGTGAAACCCTGTCTCCACTAAAAATACAAAAAATTAGCCAGGCGTGGTGGCAGGCGCCTGTAGTCCCAGCTGCTGGGGAGGCTGAGGCAGGAGAATGGCGTGAACCCGGGAGGCGGAGCTTGCAGTGAGCCGAGATCGCGCCACTGCACTCCAGGCTGGGCGACAGAGCGAGACTCCGTCTCAAAAAAAAAAAAAAAAAAAAAAAAAAGAGGAAGGACAAGCCGTCATCATCTGCAAATTGCCCGAGGCTGTTGGGAGAGGGTGGTGGGAAACCAGGCAGATGGACATTTCCTTTAAGTATGCACTTAAGTAAGGTCATGGAAATACAGGCATGGCCAAAGCACAGGTGCGATGCGGGCACTGTCAATATCCTCATTTTACATGAGAAGAACTGACGGTCAGAAGAGTCCAGTAACTTCTCCACACTCACACAGCAGGTAGGTAATGACACCACGATGGAAAGCCAGGTGGACACCAGACCCCAGCTCCTACAGAGTGTTCTATTCTGCCACACTGGTGACCCTTACAGGAAGGAGTAAAGGGTGAACGAAAGACAAATAAGAAAACAACAACAACAACAACAAAAACACCATTAAAAGAAATTCAATGACCAGCCAGAAAGAATACTGAAGTGTCAAAATCGTAACCTCCCATCACAGCACAGAATCTAGGAAATTATTTTCTAATATGTTTTGCTCTGGCTCTGCATCCCTAAAACGAGCTTCTAAGCTACCCCATGGTTTTCTGAAGGGCCTGTTTACTGGGGAGGCTGTGCCTGGACCAAATAACCTGGCAGGTTCTCAGGCCAGGATCATTTATCCACTTCATTTCCTGGTTGGCAATGCAGCCTCCTGGGGCTCTAGGGTGAGTGGAGTGCTGTGGCTCACTTCTGTCCACCTCAGGCAGGCCAGATAACCAGTGGGGCATCTGCAAACACAGCAGGGGCCAGGGACTGTGCCCAGGTGCAGGAGGGCATCCAGCCAGCCAGCGGATCCCCTAGAGAGCTCTAGACGGTCAGAAGGAGGAGGAAGCTATGCAGCTCTTCCCATGATCACCTACTTGTGCCATTTTCTTACCTGCCCTCTTGTCTCCAACTTAGCCTACATCCTTACTAGAAAATCCATCAGGAACTTTTACTATATCATCCCGTGCTTCAACTCCAGCCAGATGACCCCTTCCTACCATTCCAGTAGTTCCCCCAATTCCCTCCCCAAGGGAGCCATGCAAAGGAATGTGCCATGGATCATATAAACAGTGATTCCTAGCTATTGTCACCAATACAAAAAAAAATCTACAAATAAAAAATAGGGTGCAAGAGAGTGAGAGGAGAAAATATAAAGAAAGCATATTCAGCATGATAGGATTTCATTTGTGTAAAACTTCTAATTACACATGCTTATTTGCCCAGAGGATGATCTATAGTTGCCTGGGGTGTGGGATGGGGGATTTCAGAGTGGTTTTTCTTTCTTTTTTATACTTCTCTGTATTAAACAAAATCCTATACTAAACTTGCATTATCTCTCCAAAGAGAAAATATATTAAAAGCTCTGATTTGTTTTTTTGTTTGTTTTTTAATGGAGAGTATCTCTCTCCGGCACCCAGGCTGGAGTGCAGTGGCACGATCATAGCTCACTGCAGGCTCGAACTCCTGGGCCCAAGCCATCCTCCTGCCTCAACTTCCCGAGTAGCTGGGACTACAGGCATGAGCCACTGCATTTACATGCACCTGCCATATATATATTTACATGCAGCATGCCATTTTATGCTCTTGGAAATCTAAGTGGGTTAAGGCCAGCTCAAAGGAGAATTACCTCTCCCTGGACCAAGTGGATGCTCCTTCTCCAAGTGCCGCTGGGGCTGCCTTATTTAGGGTTGCTTAGATCCAATGTGTAGACTTGACTGCTAAGTTACTCTAAGGAGGAACATAACGACTACGTTTTCTAGACGTTCGTACATTTTAATTAAGAGAATATATTTTCATTACCTCCCTATCCCTCTAAGGCAGCCTTGGGAATGCTGATAGGCCCTGTTCTTCGCTAACAGCTCCCCTGGGGAAAGGCAATAAACCTCTTCTTCACCTGTCCCTGCTGTGCCATGACAATGAAATTTCTCTTCGCCAAAGCTGAGCTTGATCAGAACTCTGAGCTCCTATCTCTTATCTCTGTGCCTGTGTCTGTGACTCAGCTTCTCAAAAGGTACATCTTTACATCCCTGTATCTATCAGTCACTTCTGATTCCCTCAAGCAGAAGCCCTCCCTCGTGACCCATGGCTCCTCTGAATCCCACTCAACTTCCAACATGATGTATCCATCAGAAACGTGTTCCATTAGAAAGCCTGACTTAACAATAGCTTAAACAAATTGATTTTATTTTTCTAAATAGCAAAAGGTCTGAAAGTAGGTGGCTGATGACATTGACTCAGCAGTTTAATGATTTCAGAGTCAGTGGTCTCCATAATTCTATTGACCGTTGCTTTCATGGGCCCAAAATAGCTGCCCCAGCTACAAACATCACACCTATAGCCCAGGCAGGAAGAAGAATTGGTGGAGCTCAGCCATGACATGCCTTTTTTTATCAAGAAAGCAAAAGCTTTCCCAGAATACTCAGAGCAGACTTCCATGTGTATCTCATTGGCCAGATTGTTATCATATGATTATCCCTGGATGCAAGAGAGACTGAGTGAGCAAATATTTAGCTTTTCCAGGCCTCTAAAGTAGCCTGTTGTGAAAAGCCATAGGATTAGCAAACCTGCAGTCTCTGCCATATGGGTCAAACTCTTTCCTTAAGAAGCCTGACAAACAGAATCACAGAAGCAAACTTTTACCAAGTGCTTGCTCTGCCCCAGGTCTCTGCTTAGTGCTTTCTTTTCATCTGCTGTCTCAGGTAATCCTTCCACCAACCGCATGGCAAAAGCATGACTATTCCTCCATTTTATAGATGAGAAACCTGAAACTCACAAAGGTTAGAGAACTGACCCAAAGTCACCCAGCCTGTAAGTGTCAGAGCTTGGATTTAAATCCCTCTTAGCCAGGGATCGACAAACTCTTTTGGGAAGGGCCAGATAGTACATCTTTCAGGTTTTCTGGGTCATATAGGCTGTCACCCCAACTCTGCTATTGAAGAGCAAAAGCAGCCACAGCCCATGTAGATAAACGAGCTGTGTGTCAATAAAACTTTATTATGGACACTAAAATTTGAATTTCGTATCACTTTCACCTGTGACAAAATATTGTTCTTTTTTTTTTCCCCCCAACTACTGTATTTAAAAATGTAGAAACCATGCTTCGTCAAGGGCGGCACAAATACAGGCCTTCATTCAGATTTGGCTCACAGAGCCAGAGTTTGCCAACCACTACTGTTGGCTGGTGCTGTCCACATTTGTGATTCTAAGCTTATCCAGGGTTGTTTTTTTCTTTCTTTCTTTCTTTCTTTGTTTGAGACAGCGTCTTGCTCTGTTGCCCAACCTGGAGTATAGTGGTGCAATCATAGCTCACTGCAGCCTTGACCTCCCAGGCCCAAACAATCCTTCCACCTCAGCCTATATATTTTTATTTATTTATTTGTTTGGTTTTTTTTTATGTTTTTGAAATGGAGCCTCGCTCCGTTACCAGGCTGGAGCGCAGTGGCACGATCTCGGCTCACTGCAAGCCCTGCCTCCTGAGTTCAAGCAATTCTTCTGTCTCAGCCTCCCAAGTAGCTGGGATTACAGGCACCCACCACCATGCTGAGCTAATTTTTGTATTTTTAGTAGAGACATGGCTTCACCATGTTGGCCAGGATGGTCTCGGTCTCTTGACCTCGTGATCCACCCACCTCAGCCTACCAAAGTGCTGGGATTACAGGCGTGAGCCACCATGCCCGGCCCACCTCAGCCCCTTGAGTAGCTGGGACCACAAGAATGTGCCACCTCAGCCAGCCAAGTTTTTAAAATTTTTTTGTAGAGATAAGGTCTCCTTATGTTGCCCAGGCTGGTCTCAAACTCCTGGCCTCAAGTGATTCTCCCCACCTCAGCTTTCTGATTAGCTAGGGCTATAGGTATGCACCACCATGCCCAGATAATTTTTTAAATTTTATTTTGTACAGAAGGGGTCTCATTATGTTACCCAGGCTGGTCTCAAACTCCTGGGCTCAAGCAATCCTCCTGTCTCAGCTTCCCAAAGTGCTGGGATCCCAGGCATGAGCCATGGCCCCTAGCTTTATGCAGGGTTTAATGTCCACATTCACCCCTGCCCTCTGCTTGCCCAAGCTCCTGCTTTGACCTGGACCTGTCCATTCTGCTGTCTGTGGCTCCCACACCCATGCACCTGGATCCTGAGGACAAGACAGGCCCCCACCCCACCTCATCTCAGGGAGCCTCCGTGAATTCCTTCAGCCATTGCTGGTGCCCCTGCTGGTGATTTTTGTCACAAGAGAGTTGGCACTCCCAAAAACCCCGGCCTGCCAACATTGGAGCTCACCTGCCAAGGACCAGAGCAGTCACGGGGTGGTAATTTTTGTCATGTTTTAGAGCATGGGGTGACATTTTTCTGCCCTTAATAGCAGGCACTCCACAAGCTGTCGGGAAAGAAGAAAAATAGGAATGGAAGCCTGGGTTGCTTTTCTTTGTCTAAGTAATATTAGATCTCTTTTTTTAGGTGGATGCTTAAGGATGTGTAGAGGGAGTGGGGAGAAGACTTGGGCACTTATTTCTGCTATTTTCTCTTCCTCTCAGGTAGAGATGCCCTCTGTGCACTGCACAGGCCTCCATCACCCTCACAAAAAGCACCCAGGAATTTCCTCCGGGCTCTATAATCACCCCTCTGTAAATGGCACACTTGTTCACAAAAGCCGCTGCTGCCTTGAACTATTTTGCTTGCCTCTTTGCAGCTCCTCTGCCAGGGGCAGAGATGTGCTCATCGCTGAAGATTTCCAGAAGGTCCCATTGGTCAAGATTATAAATGCCAGGAATGGTGTCCCTGGATTTTAGGTGCTTCCTCCTCTCCTAGTGCTTAATTGTCTCAGAGTAATTCCCAAAATAGTGGCTGCATTTTTTCACTTTGACTCTGACGTTGCATAGTCCATGAATATTTGAAAGCTCCCCCAGGTGACCTTGGTTAGCCTCTCTGGCCACTGTTGACTCCTCTGTAAGAATGATGGCCACTCGATCTACTTGGAAGGCTTATTGTAAGAAACAAATGAGATTATTCTGTGTCACCCTTCCCGCAACCCTAGCACATAGCAGGTGCTCCAACAGTGGTACGTTCTTTCTTGCTTTAAGTTGGATCACTGAAGTTACCCTCCGAGACTCCATGTTTGATAACCCATGAGCACTTGAGATTGGTTCCTGTCCACGACTCCCGGGCCTCCAGCCATAAGGAGGATGGGGTTAAGTGTAGATGAATCAAAGCCACCAGCCTCTTCACAAGATAAATATTCCCTGAGAGTAGACAGCCCATGGACAGCAATGTTGGCTTTGTACAGGAAATATAGCAGCTTTAGCTGACGGCTTTGGGCAGTGTTGGTTGACTGACCCTGAGTTCATGCTTGGCTCCTTCTTGGCTCATACCCTTACTACAGGGGGCACTTTTCTTCTAAAAGAATGAGAAAATCCTTCTGTTGGCCCTGATTCCCTTTGAAGAAGGTGCTGGTCTCAGGCTCAGAGTCTGCTCTGGTTTCTACTTTATTGGTCGCAATGTTATGAATGGAGAAGAGTGAGAACAGAAACAAAGACGATGAATAAGGCAAACGTGAAATCTATCTTGGCAGGCAGAGTCTTGAGGTTGAGGAATAGTGCCAACCACAAAGTGCACTTCCTAGATTTCAGCTCTCCATTCTCTCTCACCCACACTGCTCAGCTGCAGACAACACCTGTGATCCTTGGAGTAGGACCTGGCCAGGCTCTGTGGCTCTGAAAAGCAGCTCTAGAAGGGAAACCCTGAAAAGGGGCTTATGTCCTCTAGGTGTCAGAAACAAAAGAGAACAGGGGCGGACTTATCTTGAAACCTAGACAGCTTTGACTTCATTGCTCGGTCATTCCAGCCAGGGAATGGACGGGGCTGTCAGCACAGCCAAGGTACCCTGCTTCCCATTTCCCTGTGGTCCATGGAGACTTGGCCAGACCTGGGGTGATCACATTCCTTCTCTCCAAGGACACAGCCTTATATGCAGAAGGAAACAGGGCAAAACACTTGTCTCCAGTCTCCCCAAAGGCCTTAGGCTATGAATGCTGTCCTTTCAGGAAGGTTCCAGCCGACCACATTTAACTCCTCAGCACCCAGCTTTGGGCTCCCACATATTCTCCAGCAGTTTTCACTAGTACCAGTACTGGAGGCCCCCTGAGCCCATGGCCTTCTGGACACACTGGGCAAGGCTCTTCTGAGGTTAGTTCCCTGGCAGGTCCCAGGTCTCACCCTGGGAGGCACTGGGGGACACACAATTCCTATTTGGAAACGAGAAAACTGACGCTGGAAGAGGAAAATGACCTGCATGAAATCCCAGGGCCAGGCACAAGCAGATGGATGGTTGTTTGTTTGTTTGTTTGTTTGTTTCTGAGACGGAGTCTCCCTCTGTCACCCAGGCTGGGGTGCAGTGGCACGATCTCGGCTCACTGCAAACTCCACCTCCTGGGTTCAAGCAATTCCCGTGCCTCAGCCTCTTGAGTAGCTGGGATTATAGGTGGGCACCACCACACCTGGTTAATTTTTGTATTTTTTTTTTTTGGTAGAGATGGGGTTTCACCATGTTGGCCAAGCTGGTCTCAAACTCCTGGCCTCAAGTGATCTACCCGCCTCAACCTCCCAAAGTGCTAGGATTACAGGCGTGAGCCACTGCGCCCGGCCGCAGAGGAATCTTAGAAAGGACCTCTGAAGCTTCTTTTTAGAAAACTGTGGTAAAACACACATAATATAAATGTACCACTTCGATCATGTTTCAGTGTGCGGCTCTGCGGCACTCACATTGCTGTGTCACCATCGCCACCATCCATCTCCAGAGCTCTTTTCATTTTTCAAAACTGAAACTCCGTACCCCATTAAAAAACAGGTCCCCATCCCCACTCCCTCTCCCCGCAGCCACCCCTGGTACCTACCACTCTCTTTTCTGTCTCTGTGAATTTGCCTATTCTATGTACCTCATTTAAGTGGAATCACATGATATCTGTCCTTTTGTGACTGGCTTATTTTACCTAGGATAGTGCCCTAAGGTCCATCCATGTTGGATCATGTGTCAGAATTCTCTTCCTTTTGAAAGCTGAAGAATATCCCATTGTAGGTAAATACAGGTTGAGCATCCCTAACCCAAAAACCTCAAATCTGAACTTTTTGAGCATCCACAAAACACCACAAGGTACCTGACACCTTTGCCTTCGGATGGGTCAATGCATACAAACTTTGTTTCATGCATAATTTTTTTTTTTCCTTTGAGAGAGGGTCTCATTCTGTCACCCAGGCTGAAGTGCAGTGGTACGATCTCAGCTCACTGCAACCTCCACTTTCCGGGTTCAAGCGATTCTCCTGGCTCAGCCTCCCGAGTTAGCTGGGACTACAGGCGCGCACCACCATGCCTGGCTAATTTTTGTATTTTTAGTAAAGACAGGGTTTCATCATGTTGGTCAAGCTGGTCTTGTACTCCTGACCTCAAGGGATCTGCCCACCTCAGCCTCCCAAAGTACTGGGATTACAGGCGTGAGCTACTGTGCCAGGCCTCATGCACAAAATTATTAAATTGTATAAAATTACCTTCAGGCTGTGTGTATAAGGTATATATGAAACATAAATGAATTTTAAGTTTAGACTTGGGTCCCATCTCCAAGATATCCCATTATATATATGCAAATATTCCAAAATCCAAAAAAAATGTTCAAAAACCCCTCAGATCCCGTGCATTTCCAACACTCAACCTGCATCACATTTTGTTCATCCATTCATCTGTTGCTGGACACCCGGGTTACCTCCACTTTTTGCCTGTTGTGAATAATACCACTATGATCACGGGTGGACAAGCACCTGTTTGAGACCCTGCTTTCAGTTCTTTTGGGTCTGTACCCAGAAGCGGAATTGCAGCATCACATGGTAATTCTATTTTTAATATTTTTAGGAAGCATCATACTGTTTTCGATAGTGGCTACACAATTTTGCTTTCCCATCAACAGTGCAGTTTCTCCACATCTTTGCCAATATTTACTTTCTGTTGTTATCATTTTTGTTGTTGTTTGATAATAGCCATCCTAATGGGTGTGAGGTGCCAGAGCTTCTTTAAAAGCATCCAGGTGTGTGAGTGTGTGTGGTACAGTGAGATGGGTAAAGAATGAGGTAGACTAGGTGTTTATCACTCTTTTGATCCCTGAAAGTGGCCCCTCACCACTTAGCTGAAGCCTCAAGGAAGTGTATGCAATTGTTACAGGTTGAATAGCATCCTCTCAAAATTCATATGCTAAAGTCCTCATGCTCGGTACCTCAGAATGCGACCTTATTTGGAAATAGGGTCATTGCAGATGTAATTCATTAAGACAATGTCATACTGGAGTAGGTGGGCTCTTAATCCAACATGACTGGTGTCCTTATGAAAAAGTATGCCAGGCGAGGAGACAGAGACACACACCGAGGGAAGATGGTGTGAAGAGATAGGGAGAAAGCAGCCATTTTCAAGCCAAGGAAGGCCTGAGAATTCCAGAAACTAGAGGAGAAATCTGGAACAGCTCCTTCCCTGGTGCTGTTAGGGGAGCCTGGTCCTGCCGACACTGATTTTGGACTTCCAGCCTCCAGAACTGTGAAACAACAAATTCCTGTCATCCTACCCAGTTTGTGGCACTTTATGATGGCAGCCGTAGGAAATGAAGACAAAGGCCACCAGATACACGTGACTGGGGACACCACAAAGGGGGAGATGTTCCCCCTGGTGAAGACAGGGGCCTGCGATGATGTCTCTCAGCCTCTGGCTCAAGTGTTAAAGTCATTTCCATGATATCAGCCCAGAAGGCCATTGGCATTCAAGGGCTTCGCGTTCATGGTTTTAACTATTCATGAATGACCCCATCATTTACTACACGTGATGTGCAGTCATTTGTCACATTGCCAAGGCATGGTCATGTACTCAGAGCCGGGTGTAAGGACAGGGCACTGGGCTGGTGGCTTTGTTCTTCTCCATTTGTCACGGAGCACATGAGAGGTGATAAAGCCTGTGCTTCTTTGTGGGAAACTGGGTGTGAAAAGAAAGGCAGCTGCTGGCATGGCAGGGAAGAGAAGAGGTATAACTAATCACGTGATGGTCTAGGCCAGAAAGTGGCTTTATGAATTACCCAAGTGCTGTATTTATAGAACCATTATGGATTTGAAAGAGGTACTAGGTTTTTCAATTATACTTTATTACCTTGTGTAGAAATTACACGACTTGATGTCATTCTCAAATTTGGTAATTCACTAAGGACCAAGGCCACAGCCTTTAAGAATGTCAAGGGTCTACTCTGTGACAATAAGATTCCACTGCATTTTCTAAACTTTTTCCTTTAGGGAGTAGGCTTTCCACAGACTATAATTATTGCTATATCCTTAAACCACGGGTAGGTCACTTGTGTGGTATAATTTGGAGCAATTCTGAGAAGAACTTTGCACTAAATCACCTATTCTTCAATACATTTTCCCTGCCACAATGTACACCTGAGGCCTGAAAATCTGCCATTATAGACTCATGCCTTTGAATGAAGACATGGCCTCAACTTACGAAGCACCCATATTGCAAGGATTTAATTATCGATAATCACTTACTCCTCAGTATGAATGAGTTTGCAGAGTCTAAAACTAGCCTGACCATAGTTGCTAAAAGAGGAAGTGAGGAGAGCACAGATGACCCTGGCATCTAGCAGGAAGAACACAAGAATCTTGTAGACTTCACCAGGATTTGCCCTGACAGGACCGTCCTGTGTAAGGATGGGAGGGAGGCTCAGTGCCCACTGGAAGTGTGTGAGCCTCTGTCAGTGAAGCTGATGTGGCACAAAGAGATCAGAAGAGGGAATTCCTCCAGTGACATTCGGTTATTGGAGCTATGAGTTGTCGTTGTTTCAAATAAACTCTTATAACCACACAAATTAGCGATAGTGTAATTAATCATCTGTTGTGGAGAAAGAAAACTCATCCTGGGGTATCTCTTAAGTCTTGACTTCCAAGATAATGTTAATGGATAACAGATTTCTCGAGCTCTTACTCTGCCCTTCAACTCCCTCTTGGTTTCCTTCTTTCAGAGTTCCATCCTTCCCTACCATCTCTAGAATACTTTTAAGGTGATTCTAAAAAACAAAGCAATGTCAGTAAACGCCATGGAACTGCTAGGTTGTCAGATAACTGCATTGTTCTTTTCCAAGATGGCCACAAAGACCATTTTTGAAACTGTCTTGGGTTTGTGAAAATAAGGATTAAGTTCGACACAAAATAGATAGCCAGGGCATGCAGTGTTCACACCATTATGGAGCCTGTCAGTTAAGCACAACCGCTGAGGCGACACACCCTCAACATTCAGGTGCTTTTGCCTGTCTCTATATTCAAAGAGGTTTTTTTTTCTCATTTTGCATTTGTGTTCGCAGAGAACCTATACTCTTTCCAGAATCACCACCACCAGGGGGCTCCTCAACCAACTGACATTTATTATTATTATTACTTGTGTGTATTACAGCAGCAGACATTGATCAAACACTTAAATGCAAGCCAGGTGCTAGCTAGGCTACGGAGGTAGGGACCATTATTATCTCCACTTTACAAAAGAGGAAACTGAGGCTGAAAGAGGATAAGGAACTGGTGGCAAGGGGTGGAGCTGGGGTAGAACGTGATTCTGTCTGACTTTGGAGCTGAATTGAACATGAAAACCACTGTGGAGACTGTCCTCAAACGGATGGAGCTGGAGTTTGAGGAGAGAAAGACAAGCATTATTGTGCAGTTAAGATGTGTTGAGACGGTGTTAACACCATGAAAGCTAAGTGTCTTGTGGACCAAAATAGGATGTTAACATAGGTTTTCTGAAACGGAGTAATATGACAATTCCGCTGTTGTTGAAAGATATATTTGGTAGTGGTCTAGAGAAGCTCTCTCCCTACCTTCTAGGATTCTTTTTTTTTTTTTTTTCAGCTGACAATCACATCTAGTTTGGAAAACTGATATTCCCTGGGACAGATCTACCATCCTCACATCTTGTATAGACTCCTTTTATCAGGGCCTGGTGGTCCCCGTTCTTCCTAGAGAAACCCATAGCAACACTCTTGATGGTCAGTGGTCCATGGACTGTGGGGGTCCCCATGGCCATCTGTCCTTCCTCTTGGCTCCCTTCTGAGGGGCAGGCAGGGTCCTAAAAGGACAGAGCCCTGTGGACCTGGCAGCAGCTTAAGTATTACAAGGTTGAATTCACCTAACCTAGGCTGGGAGACTACAGCACTGCTGGTTTCTTTATCTAAACTTGTATAGGTATAGTTTTTCCCACTAAATTGCATTTCAAAAGTATAAACTTGAATATAAGAATAGTTCATGAGAATTCAGGAGATGAGGAGCCCCAAAGGTCGCTGTGAGGTTTATGTCTCACCAGGCTGCACCCAAACCCACTGAGCCCAAGCTTCTCCAAGAGGACAATGCACTTCTCAGAGCTCCCTCCACTTAGGGAACTCTGGGCACAAGGCATCCAAATTATCCAGGGCCCAAAACACTGAGCCCCCTTATGTGAAATTCCAAATAAAAATAGCACTAAACTATAAGGGTAGGAAAGTCCAGCCTGGTTCCGATTTTTTCCTAGAATGACTACTTCATACTGTCAAGTATCTAAACAACTTGTAAGAGAGAGAGAGAGAGAGAGAGAGAGAGAGAGAGAGTGCATGGGAATGCAACTACTTAGTCTGCGTTTTGGGATACCCAACACTGAAAGCTATTCAAGGCTTGGTTGTGTGGTTGTGTTCTATCCCAGAGCTCCTAGGTATGCCAAGGCTTCATGGCAGATTGCGACGATGCTTTGGGAAGCAGTCCATCTCGTCAAGTGGAAAAACTCCCCAGGTGCAGCTGTTCCCTCCGACTCACTGAAGTCAGAGAAATCCTCTATTAATATCTTCAGCTTTCTAAGATGCAGGGAGTAACTGAGGACTCAGACACAGCTACCTGCAGGGGTGAGGTGGTTAGAACTATCCAGCTTTGGGGTCTCACTCACCGCTCCACCTTGCTACCACATCTCAGCCTTCTGTCAATATAAAGGGGCGTAGTTCCACAAACTCGATTTGACTCAAGGTCATTAGCCCATCAACAACTTATCTCCGGAGAAGACAGTCTCCTGTGATCTTTACATGATTGTAGGAGGCTCTCCTCCTAGATTGCTATACAAGATGGTTTGAGGCTTTGGGGGTCTGAGAACCCTGCACTAAACTACTCTATTTCTAGACCTTCCCCACTGCCATGGCATATACCTAATATCAGATATCTTAAAGTCAACATTATAGATTCTGGCCAGGCATGGCGGTCCTCCCTATAATCCTAGCACTGAGGAGCTGAGGTGAGAGGATCACTTGATCCCAGGAGTTCAAGAGCAGCCTGGGCAACATGGAAAAACCCTGTCTCTAGCTAAAAAAAAAAAAAAAAAAAAAAAAATTAGCCAGGCATGGTGGCACGTGCCTGTAATCCCAGCTACTTGGGAGGCTGAGATGGGAGGATCACCTGAGCCTGGGGAGGTTGAGGCTGCAGTGAGCCATGATTGCACCACTATACTTCAGCCTGGGTGACAGAGTGAGACCTTGTCTCAAAAAAAAATATTGTATATTCTTCCTTGTTCACCTCCTACTTCAAGGAAGACATATTGAGTCTAACAAGAGCCCTTCAGTCTCACTCCTTAAGCCCTGGGGCCTTGGTCTACTATATCCTTTCCAATTTGCTCCCTAATAGCATCTTATTTCAATAGTGACCTCCTGGGGAAGTTCCCAGGAAAGATGCTTGGTTTTGCATGTGAGTGCTGGAGCTCAGTCAACTAATATTAATGCAACTTCCCATCTTTCTCTGTCAGAAATCTTTTTTTTTTTTTTTTGAGACACAGTCTCGCTCTGTTGCCCAGGCTGGAGTGCAGTGGCCCGATCTTGGCTCACTGCAAGCTCCGCCTCCCAGGTTCATGCCATTCTCCTGCCTCAGCCTCCCGAGTAGCTGGGACTACAGGTGCCCGCCACCACCCCTGGCTAATTTTTTTGTATTTTTAGTAGAGATGGGGTTTCACCATGTTAGCCAGGATGGTCTCGATCTCCTGTCTGTCAGAAATCTTTACACAAACATGCACACTCACACACACCCACATACATCTCTATACCCCATTCCAGAGGGAGCATTCACTTTCCCTGTAATGCTCTCCCATTGTGAGTCGTGATGGCCAGTAGAGATGATGTAATAATAATTTTATTGGATCAATATATCATTTAGAAAATAAAATCTCTCCCCTTCACTGGGTGATGACCATGAGGGGAAATGCCTGTGTCTGGTCAGTAATTTATGTCTGTCAAGCAGAATGAATGGGATCTCTAGCTCAATGCACTTGTCTTTGTGTTTTACTGTATCGTCTATGTTTCCAGCAGTGTCCATAAAACATCCCTCTGAAGGGCTCTCCTTTGAGCAGGAGGCAGCTCCGTCCCCCCAGAGGTTTAGATCCCAGTCAAGCAGGGAGCTGGCCTGGCCATGGCTTTTCATTTCTTTGTGCAGCAGATGACAAGGTCAGTTTCATTAGGCCAGTGCTTGAGAAGACACTTCTTTGCCTTCCTTAGCAAGCATTAGGAGGCCCATTTTACAGATAGGGAAAACAGGGGACTAAAAGGGTAGAGCTTTCCTGCAGCCCATAAGGTTAAAAAAAAAAAAAGTCTTCATTTTCAACAGTAATAAAACGCTCTGTCCACGCCTCTCTACAACTTCGTGGCTGGGATCAGAGCAGGAGAAGATGGGTAGGAAACCATATCACTTTGTCATGACAGCTTCATCCAAGTCCAGAGCACAGAGCAGCTCGGCTCTCTATCCCTTTCCAAGTCCTTTCTAATCCTAGCATCACATTCTTTCTGACCCATGGCCTCCCTGCCTCCATCCCCTCTTCTCTCCTGAGCTGGCAAATCCTTTGGAGCTGGCACTTCTGTGCCATATTGCTTGGTACTGTGTTCGTGTGCCGCTTTGTTTTGGTTCAAGCCAGCTCCCTGCACAATGAAATTAGAATGCCTGGGTGCTGGAGGGGGGTTGGGGGAGAAGAGCATAGGATTAATGGCAATATGCAGGGAGACATTTAATCAATCAGGGGCTTTCTGAAAAAAAACAAAAAGACAAAAATGAGAAAATGAAGGAAACCATTATTTAGCGTGTGCTGGGCACTACATTTGACTACTAAAATACAGAAACAAAAACCGCAAAGGAAATTAATTTCGTTGAAGTGGTATTGACAATAAAATAGATGCTGTCTTGTTTTGATAAATTTATATATGGTATTGCTATTCCTCTGTCTGCTGACGGTGCTTGAGTCATTTCTCCTATAGTGGAGAGTGGGCTGAGCTAAACTTCTGCACTCTCATGGCAAACTCACTTCTGAACAGGGCATCCATTCATCTACCCATTCACCCACTCAGCTTTTGAGGGGAGGAAAGGGGATGGGCCACATGATTTATGTATTCAGGACCAAATCTTATAACTAAGAGACACATTTACTAGTGAATTATTTATTGACATCTGTGATTTTAGTATTAGGTTGGTACAAAAGTAAGATATACTACAGATTACTTTGTATTAAACAATAGTTTGAGCCATATGTGCCTGAAACTATTCTGAACACAAGTGGTTCGAGGATAAATAAAATAGGAAGTCCTTGTCCTCCAGATATACAACTAACAATCGCAACACAGATCTCAGGGGTTGAGTTCATCACTTTGGCCCTGTTGACCCCGGCTGAGTCAACTACTCTAGAATGAAAATAAATGGTGGGGTTTTGAAAATTTGTTTTATTTTTGTTTTTATAAAGGGCATTCAAGCTTAGAAAAACAGGAAGGCACTCAATTTTTAAAAAGCAGGCCAGGTATGGTGGCTCACACCTGTAACCCCAACACTTCGGAAGCCCAAGGCAAGAGGATTGCTTAAGGTCAGGAATTCAAGATCAGCCTGGACAACTTCGCAAGACCCCACATCTACCAAAATTTTTTTTTTGTAATTAGCTGGTTGTGGTAGATAGGAACTCCTATCTATTCCTACCTTATCTGCATTCCTAGCTACTTGGGAAGCTGAGGCAGGAGGATTGCTTGAGCACAGGAGTTTGAGGCTGCAATGAGCTATGATCGCGCCACTGCACTCCAGCCTGGGCAACAGAGAGAGACCCTGTCTCAAAAAAATAAAAAAGCAAACCTAAATCCTGTTTTTTCCATCAACTTGCCTATCCCTCCTTCAATGTGAAAGCTAAACTCAAGGGCATATCAATCATCAGCTTTACCATCCAGTCATTTTCAGGATATTCTCAAGGCTACGACCCCACCCCCAGCCCTTTCTCCTGCCACAACATATACCAGATACCTGAAATTTCACGGCTGGTCAAAGATGTACACAAATGGAAAGTTTGGTTACCTTAGAAGCCCCTTGCCCTGGGACCCTTACTAGAGAGCTCCTTCCCCAGGAGGGCAGAGGGTACTGGGTGAGCAGAACAGGCAGATGTTTGAGTTGAACTCACAGACATCCCTCTGTGAGTGTTAGTGAAGCTCTATGAAACACAGCCCTTAGATCTCCTGTCATTCAAGAAGGATTTTTGCTTCTATTATTGTTTACCCTCCAATCACCAGTACCTAGTACTATGCTTGCCACACAGTAGAAATTCAATAAATGGGCTCTTACAGTTTTAATTTTTTCTCAAAAGGATATGCATACAGAAACAAAGCAAATCATACACGAGTGCTGTGTTGTGCAAAGGGAGTGTGGAGGCATAAGCAGCTATTGCCAGGTTGTGTAAATATACAATAGGGGTTACTAATGGAACATTTACAAGCCAGAGAAGCAGCAGAGTGTATCTGCTCCCCTGAGCACTCATCATTCTCAAAGAGGTGGGCTTAGGCTGGGTCTGTCTGGACCAGGTGCTCCAAAGGGAGGAAATGACCCCAGGGCTACGCAGATTAGTCGCTCCTCCAGCTTCCATGCACAGCAGCGGTCTCTTTGCACTCTTGCCCACTTCACTTCCCACAGGCAATTCCTAAATCCAATCCATTTTTAATTCTTTTCGTGATTATTACCTTTTTTTTTTTTAAGAAACAGGGTCTCTCACCCAGGCTGGAGTGCAGATGCGCAATCACAACTCAGTGCAACCTCCACCTCCTTGGCTCAAGCGATCCTCCCACCTCAACCTCCAGAGTAGCTGGGACTATCAGTGCACGTGACCACGTCTGGCTTCTTCTCTTAATGCTATCAAATTTTAATGAAAGCAACTATGCCATCCATGGAATGGCAAGCATTAAACTATAAGAGAGACATCAAAACTTTTACTGCAAGAACACAGGCAAATGTCTTGCTGTGGTCAGCTTCTGGGAAGGTTGAATCACACCGAGCTGTACCCTAGATCCCTGCACTCTCACAGCTTTATCCTCCTGTTTCCTGGGAGACCTGAAGGCCCTGGTCCTCCCCGATACTTCCAGGCCTCCGTGGGCTGCGTGTGGAGCAAAAGGGCCACCAGGGAGAGTCTGGGACTCAGACACAGCATTAGCCAATATTTGCTGTGATCATTTTATTTTCTGAGCTTGTTGAGACTTCTTTCTGTTGACAGAGCTACCCATCCAACTTTCTGGAGTACTTTTCTCACAGAAGACTTTGAAAGAAAGCTTTGAAAGAAGGAACTGGGCCAGGCACGGTGGCTCACACCTATAATCCCACTACTTTGGGAGGCCGAAGCAGGTGGATCACAAGGTCCGGAGTTCGAGACCAGCCTGGCCAACATGGTGAAACCCCGTCTCCACTAAAAATACAAAAATTAGCCGGGCATGATGGTGCGCACCTGTAGTCCCAGCTACTCGGGAGGCTGAGGCAGCAGAATCGCTTGAACCTGAGAGGCGGAGCTTGCAGTGAGCCAAGATCGTACCACTGCACTCCAGCCAGGGTGACAGAGCGAGACTGTCTCAACAAAAAAAAAAAAAAAAAAAGAAGTAGATAGAAGGAACCGGTTCTGTCTAACCCATTTTCCATATCTTCAGCCATCATCTGTAGAGGTTGCACTTCCAATATGTATGGCTCATGTTTCTGCATACATTGTAGAACGTTTCTTCTGTTTCTAGGTAGTGTATTTCCTCCTCCATTGATTTTCTCTGAAGTTGCATTACATGTTCTTGATGTATTTCAAGTTCCAGAGGAAGCTTCTGAATCTCACTTTGAAGCTGTGAATTTTCAGTCGGCAAAGATGCTTGCTCAGTTTGGAGACTTTGTTTGTCCTGGAAGCTCTTCATTCATTGGATTTTCTTCACATAATTTCTTGGAATTTTTTTTTTTTTTTTTGGCTTTTTCCCTTCAAATCTTCTAAAGAAAATATTTAAGTTAACAGCATCCAGGAGTCTCTTCAAATCAACTTGTAACTGATAGACCTGGTGATCTCCAGTTCTTTCTGCTTTCTTCTTTTTCTCTAATTTCAAGCTGCCATCAGCCACGTGGTCTCTAAAGAGACAGACACACCTACGATCTTCAGCAAGGTTTTCATCAGAGATGTTCACTGGCCCACTTTATCACCCATGACCTATTTCATTCCCCTCTTTGCGTTTTCAAGCAGGTTTTCTGTTCCTTCAGTTCCTGCATTCTTTGCTCCCATCTCATGGTTTTTTTGGCAAGCAGTTCTAGTCTTTCCTGAAGATGAGTGTTTTCATTCAAACTGTCCATCATTCTCTTCTGTTCTCCACTGTTCTAAAATACTTTTAAGATGTTTTATGAATCAGTCACTTAGGATTGGAAGGTTTTTGATGCGTCTTTGAGTGACAGTGCCTGTCCGTGAAGTGAAAGTTCACGGAGCTGGCTTTTCTGTCCTTTTCCAGAAAAGTCTACCATGTCCTCAGGTGAAGGCCTATTCTGATATTTACTCAGTGCTGCCAAATACAGAATTTGTAACTGCAAAAGACTGGCCTCCACCACAGGTGGCTTGAGGGCTTCATAGGCTTGTGTCATCAGCACCATCTTCTCACTGACTTTTCCACACACTTTAACCAAGCGGAACACCTTGCTCTTTTTCCCTCCTTAAAGTGTGTAGGCTCTTTACCGTAAAAACAATCCTAGCAGCAGCACACATGAGGATCTTCTGGGGAAACCCAAAGAGACTGGGACTTGCTCAGAGGCTCAGACATCACCAGCAGAGGACCACACAGCTGCTCCAGGCCTGGCTGGAGAGACATTTTGGTGGTAGATACTCAGGCCTTCCGTGGGTCCGAAGGGCTCCCCACTTCTATTCAGATTGCTGGTATCCTGTAGGCCACTGTGGACCACACAGAACCCTTGGGGGACACAGGTGTCTGTCTGTAATGCAAACAAGTGCCAGGCAACAAGCACAGACCATACATCAGCTGAGAAAAAGGAGGTGAAGGCCAGTCAGGTTCTATAACATAATGCTCCCTAACCTTGCTCTGCTCAATGCACAAATAGAAAATGGTACTACTTAGTGCATCTGGGGAAGCAGAAGGTGCTGACTGCAGCCAGAGACTAGGCTGGAGCTCACGCCATTCCTGACCCCACATGACCCTCCAGCAAACCTAGAGGATCAAGCAGCGCCATGTTGGTGGTGATTACCTTAACCTAAATGGTATTTATAACTCTACTTCTTGGTTTTTCAACTTATAATGTCCTCATTTAAAACTTAGCTCAATGTGTGTGGCTTCATATTTTTATTGGTATATTTAGTTACTTTTATAACATTAAATCACAGTACCTCCATTTACTGTTCCATCAATTTTAGTCAGTATTTTGATTCTCCTTCAGATAAGATGGGAGTATTTATGCCCCTACCCATCCCTCTCCCTTCTGTCTCCAACCTGCTGTCAAATAAATTTCACATTAAAAAGCTGATATTAACATTTGCATTCTGTAACTACAATGCTATCCTCTGAGCTTCCATAGATGCACTCTAAATGTTGTTTTTGTTAGCAACAATTATGATCACAATACACAAATTGCTCTGCCTGAACAAGTGGGGCCAGTGTGTCAATTTCCTTTCTACAAATCTGAAATTGCAATCCTTAGGCCACTCAAAGAATAATGGTCATCCCAGCATAAAGCTCAATGAATTCCCTTTCTTATATTCCAGCAATTGCTTAAAATCATGATACATTTTGCTTATTGGGATACTGACTTTGTGGTACAGCTTCTTGTTTATCTAGGTGCTTCCAAGCACATTTTTTCCTTTGACTAATGGTCATTTTTCATGTTTTAAGATGTTCCATCCTTGAGAGGATATTCCTACCACAGGAGTGCTCTTTCTTCTCATTCCCCCTTGCAGAACTCTTTGCTCTTCTTTTCCAGTCTGGATTGCTCATCCTCCAGGATCAGCCAGCCTGTTACTCTGGGGTCTCCTTAGCTGTTCTCCTGAATTGGACCTGATCTCCTGTCTCCTGGATCCCATGTCTTTCTCTTCCTCTGTTTACTTCCCCATGCTGCTGGGATATGACCTCAGATGCTGCCTAAGAAAAGGTATAAGGAAATTAAATTGGCCTTATTCTGCCCTAATATTTGATTGACAATTGGGTTGAGTAAATAATTTTTTTTAAGTTAGGTCCTATTCTCTCAGAACTTTGAAGGCATTCTTGTATTATCTTCTAACACTGAGGGATACAGATGAAAAGTCAATTGCCAGTTTGAGTTTAGTTTCTTTGAGATAACTTGCATTGTCTCTCTGGGAAATTGTAGGATCTACCAGTTGTCTTTGGTGCTCTAGAATTTTGCAGAAAAATGTCTAAGTGTTGGGTCATTTGTTTTGCTTTGCTTTGTTTTGTTTTTCCATTTACTAGGCTGGATATTTGGGGCCTTTTAAAATTAAGGTCCTTCTTCAGCCCTGATAAATTTTATTCTACTCTTTCTTTGCTAATTTCCATTTTTTCTATTCTTTCTTTCTGGGATTGATCTTCATTTTATGTTTGACTTCAAGGATGAGCTCTCATGTCTCTTACCTTTTCTCCACTATTATTTTTTCTCTTTATATTTCTTTTCTACATTCTGAGAGATTCCCTTGACTTTACATTCCAAGCTTGTTTTGAACATTTTTTATTTTGGTAATCAAGATTTTTTTAAATCTGTAAGAACTATCTCTTTTTCTCTTTCTGTTCCTTTTTCATTGCATTTTATGCTTGTTTTATGGATGTAATATACCACTGAATTTGAGTATATGAATTACAAGACTTTTTTGGAGATGGACTTGGTGTCCAGTGGGGTCACTTTGTCTAGCTTGGTCTATCTCTTTCATGCTTCTGGTTCTTCTCTAATTCTTGTGGTTCTTGGTTGTCCTTCCATAGTTGAACTGGACAAGGCAGCCGATGTGGGATTTTTTTTCTGCATTATGTCGGAACCCAAGAGGTCTCTTTTTTTTCCCCCCCCAGCAGCTCTCTTCCTTAGAATCCTGATTAGGAGCTCTCCATGGGGTGTGAAATATTGCCTGGTGGCATGCTGGTGGCTTTGGCTTTAGGAAGAATGTATGAGGCTCTCACTTAAAAACCAAGCCAAGAACTCCCCAAATGCCAGAACATGGAGGGCTCTATTCTGGACCACCAAAACCTGCACTAGATGCCTTAGCTTTCCACAGAGGGCTGATTTAAATTTACCGATATACCCTTTACATTTTATCTTGAAGCAGATACCAGATTATCTGTACCAAAATATGATAGGTGGGCTGTACCAACCATAGCAACTTTTAACCATTCCTCCTCTTGTGAGTCCCATTTCTCACTCCTGTGTTCCACTGTACCTGCCAACTCTGAACCCAGAATCCTTTTTGCTTTCTAACAAGCATGTGGATTCCCACATCCATTGCAGCCCCACTTTCATTCCAGGTTATGCCTTTTCCCGACAGTTGCTTGCATCAAAAACCCATTCATTCCATCTTCCAGAAATGTGTTGGGATTTCTTGCATTCAACAATCTTCCTCCCCAATCTCTTTGCCATGATAGACATCTCAGAAGTGACAAAGGTGAAAGCATGTACTCAGCCCACCATTTTGAACCAGAAGTTCTCATTAAAAGTTTGTTTGAAGTCTACTACAAATTCCAACTAGAAACACCATTCTTCTATATGCCAAGCATTGTATCTGACTTTCATAGGCCGCCGGTACAAAAACTGTTAGGCTAAAGATTACATTGGGTCTGTTTTTATTAAAAAGTTACTAAAGAAAATTCAAAGTAGACTTGAGAGAATAATTTCAAAGAGTTCAAGGGCACAAAGGCCAGGGTTGGCAGCTTCTGGCATTCCCCCTGACTGCAGCTGCTGGAGCACACAAGGTGTGGAGGCCACCTCAGCTCCTGCCGGGAGGAGGCAGTGGCTGTCAGTTAAGAGCAAGAGGCGTGCGCCAGGGCTGTGACCCCCGACTCCTCACCAACAACTTTTTCTCCATGTCAGCTTAGCTGCCAACTTTGCACACATCTGCTTCCTTCTGACTCACCAGCTCAGAAGAAAGGAAGGAGGTAAGGCCAGCCCTGGACTAAGCTTTGATGTGCTGAGCCACCGCTGATCTTTGAGTAACAGTTGCACAGAGCTTCTTCAGCGTATTACTGGGGACTCTAATTGCCAAAACAGAAATGAATTTGAGCTAGCTTAAGGAAAAAAAGGTGATTTTATCATAAAGGTCTGGGAGTAACTAATGAAACCCAACAGCCTTTAGAAAGGGTGTAGAGGCCAGGCATGGTAATTCATGCCTATAATCCCAACACTTTGGGAGGCTGAGGCAGGGGGATCACTTGAGCCCAGGAGTTAGAGACCAGTCTGGGCAACAAGGCAAAGCCCAGTCTCTACAAAAATACAAAAAAATTACCTGGGCATAGTGGCATGTGCCTGTGGTACTTGGGAGGCTGAGGTGGGAGGATCACCTGAGCCCAAGGAGGTCAAGGCTGCAGTGAGTTGTGATCGCACCACTGCACTCCAGCCTGAGTGACAGAGTGAGACCTAGTCTCAAAACAAAAAGAAAGGCTATTGGACTGAGGACTTGGGAGCTATTAGGATTTGCCTCCATGTCTCATCTCCCAACTCCAGCCCTCTCTGTGTCCTGTTTCTCTCTTCCTGTAGACTGGCTTTCTCTTCTCTTCTATCTACGTGGCAGAATGTGGCTACCCCTCTGACTGGGGGTTCACATACACTGGTTTGGCCATGCACAGAGACTGACATTTCCTTAGACCAAGGGCTGGCAAGTTTCCATAAAGGCCAGATAGAAAATATTTTCGGCTTTATGGACTTTACAGTCTCTGGTATGACTATTCAACCTGACCATTGTTTCATGAAAACAGCCATGGCCAAGTTGCAAATAAATGGGCATGTGGCTGTGTTCTAATAAAACTTTATTTACAAAAACAGGAAGGCGATGGGTAGAATTTGGCTGGATCACCAACCACTGCCTTAGACACAACCCAGATTTTCAGAAAAATATGAAGTATTCAGTGTGGGTGAGTAGTCAGTCCATAAGTTGGTAAACAAGAGAGACAGGAAAACACAGCAGACACGTGGCCACTGGAGGCCTGGGGTGAGGTGTGCAGTTCCCAAAAAGGAGAGTCTAAGACAACACCTTAATGAGGGGTCACTATATCTACACCTCCTTTAGAGAAGCCATAGCTAGGGATATTAGCTCTTGCATCTTCTGACTTCAGGGTAATCTCACAGAACAGGGTAGCAAAAAGCCGTTATAGCATCTTGACATCCCCAGAAACAAAGTCCTGTTTAGAATGAGACATTTGAAAATTCCTCCCAATAAGAAAAGGAAGTGTGCCAGGAGCAGTGGCTCATGCCTGTAATCCCAGCACTTTGGGAGGCCAAGGCGGGTGGATCACCTGACTGTGATCAGGAGTTCAAGACCAGCCTGACCAACATGGTGAAACCCTTTCTCTACTAAAAAAAAAAAAAAAAAAAAAAAAAAATTAGCTAGGCATGGTGACAGACACCTGTAATCCCAGCTAGTCAAGAAGCTGAGGTGGGAGAATCACTTGAACCCGGGAGGTGGAGGTTACAGTGAGCTGAGATCGTGCCACTGCACTCCAGCCTGGGCGACAGAGTGAGACTGTGTCTCAAACAAACAAACAAAACAAATCAAAAAAAAAAAAAAAAAAGGAAGTGAAGAAAGACCGTGAAGTGAAGCAATTGGCCCTACAAAGAGTATATAGCCCTGGATCTGAGAAAGCTTATTCAAAACTTTTATTGTTCCTTAAATGGACATTTAGGGGGAGTTTTTACATTTAAACCCAAGGCTCTGAAATTGAACAAAAGTAATTTTGAGCTACAGTTGGCTGGGAGATTCCATGGCTCTCTGCTCCCCTGGGGCTCAGGGCTGTACAGTGGTATGGTTGAGGCTTGAATTATGTGCCCGATGTGGCTGTAACTCAGTCTGCATCCTAGCCTCCCATGGTAGTCCTGTAGCTTACAGGCATATCATAAAAACACTGCAGTGGCTGTTAGTGGGAATGGAAAATGGTGCAGCTACTATGAGGCAGTATGGTGTTCCTCAAAAAATTAAAAATAGAACTACCATATGATCCTGCAATTCTACTTCTGGGTATATAGCCAAAAGAAAAAGAAAGGTCCCGAGGAGATGTTTGCAAATCCATGTTCATAGCAGCATTCGTTATAATAGCCAAAAGGCAGAGGCAGCCCAAATATGCATTGATGGGTGAATGAATAAACAAAGCATGGTCCATACACGCAATGGAATATTATTCAGACTTAAAAAGGAAGGAGATTCTGACACAGGCTACCACATGGATAAATCCTGGGGACATTCTGCTAAGTGAAATGTACCTATTCTAGGTGCCTCATATAAGTGGAATCATACACTTACATGGGGCACCTAGAATAGGTACATAAAGACAGAAGCTAGAGGGTTGTTGCCAGGGGCTAGGGGGCTAGGAGCTATGGGGAGCTGTTTTTCAATGGAGTAGAGCTTCAGTTTTGCAAGATGAAATGAGTTTCAGAGATGGATGGTGGTGACGGTTGTGCAATAACTTGAATGTACTTAACATTATTGAACTGAACACTAAAAATGGTACATTTAGATGGTACATTTTATGTGATGTATATTTTACTGTAATTTTGTTTAAGTCTGTAGTGGGAAAGGCTTCAACCTCCATGAGCCCTACTCTATTACGGCAGTGCACAGCCGTGGCCTCTGGGGCCAAGTGAAACATGACTCCTCATATCAGAACCACGACCCCCAAAAGCTTTCCTGGAATGACCTTGAGTCTCTGCCTTCTATTTTCCTGCAAAAATAAAAGGTTTTGTTTGTTTGTTTTTCTAGCCACAGAAACAAGGAATAGGTGTTTAGAAACACCCCACTGTCTGCTCCTCTGTGGACCATTCTGGGGTTTTTCCCCTGAAGTGAGCCTAGAATCTTCCACCCTAAGGACCTGGCCTTCCCAGAAGCCCTGAGGCCCAGAAGCTTGAATAAGCCCCCAGACAGCACCACAAGGGGAGACACTCTCACAACAGCAGTCCTACTATTGGCCACACCTCATGTGATCTGCTGCAAGAGCAGCGTGCCCCCTCCCCTGATGGGGGTCAGCTAGCAAAGCCCCTCCACCACCCACACCATCCCCTCCTCTGAGATCAGGGCCTCCAGGGGAGAGGAGGAGCCCGTGTAATCCCCAGAGCCTCTCTCCAGCAACAGAGAAGAGCCATGAGCTTCTGCTTCAGGTACAGGCAGACCTTGCTCCAGCCTCCTAAGACCCTTTTTGCTTCAGCCTTGTCCCCTCCAGCCCCTTCTCCATGTGGCCACCTGCTGACCTCTGCTCACACATCCAAGTAGGCCACTGCCATGCACCAACCTTCATTGGCTCCCTACTGCCCTCAGGAACAAACGTCCAAGCCTGTGTGAGGCCTCCAGCCTCATTCCCAGAAGCTCCCCGTCTTCATGCTCCTAAGCCCCACACATCCCTGCCTTTTCCTAAGTGTATCCCCTTTGAACCCCAGTCAATCAGTCAAGTCCCTTTTCTATAGGATGCACATTGTTGGATTGTTCTCAATGTAACATGGTGATCGATCCTCTCCATGTCCTGCTCACCCCTCCAGGTGCCTCCAGTTTGCTCATATCCTCAATACAGCAGGACATCCAGGACTGACCACGTATATCAGGGGTGACCCCAACAGCACAGAGAACAGCCAGCGGGTTCAGGGAACGGCTTCACAGGTTTGAGACACCATAACTAGGACAAAGACCAACTAAAGACCATGGACCCAAATTGTGGATGGAGGGATTTAAGATGAACTTCCAACCATTTGGATGAGCTCCAGGAGAAGGTCATCTCTATCTCCCTGGAAATGCCCATGGGTAAGTCAGCCACAGACCTGGCTGGGTCACTGTGGATACGGCCTGGAGGGAGATAGGAGGATGGGTAAGGTCTAGGAGTTCTTCTGCTCCTGTGAGTTACAGAATCCCTTTACTGGGCTCTCCAGTCATTTCTTTATTCTGATGGCTGCAGATAAGATTATTCTTTCATTGTTTTAGTCACGGAGGGGAAATCCTTAAAAAATAACCATCTTTTACTCTGGGCAAATTGTCAGCCCACTAAAGAACAGGAGCTGATGCTCATGCCGGCCACCATGTGCCACATGGGTAGTGCCACCAAGAGATCAGAAACTAACAATGGAAGGGAAGGATGGAGTTTCTAACGCTTCTTTGGAGTCCTTGGAAGACTGTGTATTAGGCTGTTCTTGCATTGCTATAAAGAAATACCTGAAACTAGGTTTTTTTTTTTTTTTGAGACAGAGTCTTGCTCTGTTGCCCCAGCTGGAGTGCAGTGGCGCAATCTTGGCTCACAGCAACCTCCACCTCCTGGATTCAAGTGATTCTCCTGCCTCAGCCTCCTGTGTAGCTGGGATTACAGGCGCACACCATCACACCTGATTAATTTTTGTATTTTTAGTAAAGATGGGGGTTTCACCATGTTGGCCAGGCTGGTCTCGAACTCCTGACCTCAAGTGATCTGTCCTCCTTGGCCTCCCAAAATGCTGGGATTACAAGTGTGAGCCACTGCGCCCAGACAGAGACTGGGTAATTTATAAGAAAAGAGGTTTAATTGGCTCATGGTTCTGCAGGCTGTACAGGAAGTACAGGGACATCTGCTTCTGAGGAGGCCTCAGGGAGCTTTTATTCATGGCAGAAGGTGAAGCAGGAGCAGGTATTCCACATGGCAAAAGCAGGAGCAAGAGAGAGAGAGAGCGGGATGGGGCAGTGAAGTGCCGCATACTTTTAAATGACCAGATCTCCTGACAACTCACTATCACAAAGACAGTGCCAAGCCATGAGGGATCTCCCCCATGATCCAAACACCTCCCGCCAGACCCCACCCTGGCACTGGGGATTACACTTCAACATGAGATTTGGGCGGGGACACACACATCTGAAATATATCAGACGGGAGGCACGGAGTCCATGCCAGAGGCCAGCTTCTGTGAACAGGGCTTGGAACTGCAACACTTTTCCTAAATTCCTACCAGGTTTTCCCTTCTGGCAGCCTGGTCGTGGCATTTAACCTCTCTGAGCCTCAATCTCCACTCCTGTTAAATGGAGATGATGCTACCAACCATGTACATGAAAAGATTTTGCAAACTGCAAGGCATGATATACATATGTTTTAAGAAGTTTCTAGAGTAAATAAGATTGGTATAAAGCTAACAACTTGATTTCAGTGGAAGAATGCCTAACTCAAGGCAGACAGCGTCATTATTTAGAGAATGAGGCTGGGCACTTTGGAAGGCCAAGGTGGGAGGATCACTTGAGGCCAGGAGGTCAAGAGCAGCCTGGGCAACATAGCGAGATCCTGTCTACAAAAAAAAAAAATTTTAATACAATAAACAAATTAGCTAGGCATGGTGGTGTGCCCCTATAGTCCCACCTACTCGGGAGGCCAAGGCTGGAGGATTGCTTGAGGCCAGGAGTTTGAGACCAGTCTGGGCAACATAGCAAGGCTCCATCTCTATAAAAAATAAAGTTTTTAAAAAATTAGCCAGGCTTGGTGACATGTGCCTGTATTCCAGCTACTCAGGAGGCTAAGGTGGGAGGATCACTTGAGGCAAGGAGATCAAGGCTGCAGTAAGCCTGTGATTGTATCACCACACTCCAGCCTGGAGCCTGGGTGACAGAGTGAAACCCTAACTCAAAAAAAAAAAAAAAAATTGGGGAGAGAATGAAACGTGAAGTTCCCAGATGGGCAGAGAGGCAGGGGGAATAGGCTGGAGGGATGCTGAGGAGCGACCATCTTGCAAACAACTCTGGAGAACCCAAGAATGTTAGCCGATCCCCAGGCTGCCCGGCTCTTAGTCACCTTGAGTTACGACCCGCACTTGTGCATCATCGCTAGTTCAAGGCCTGGAGCTACTACCCCTCTCCCGGAGGACCTGAGCCAATGGCTACCCTCAAAGTTTCAGCTCATCCATGAGTGGCCAATGGTGAGCAGAGAGACAAAGTCACGGCAGCCCCTCTCATCTAGCCCTGCAGCATGGTGAGGCCGGGAATTCCCTCCCACTTCTAATTTCAAGTCACCCTGGGGTCCATGCTCAATAGGGACATGCTCAATCAAGCAGTCAGTTTCTGGTGACCAAGCATCCCTTCCCCTGGACCTTGGGGACTCAGGCAATGGCCGAGCGCCACAGCCCCCACTTCCCCTTAAGTGTGATAGATGGACTGACTTTTCCTGGCAGTTGAAACACTTTGCATTGATTTGTGTATCAGTTTGTATATTGTTTTGAGAGACCAATTTCAAGAGAAGCTGGGCCTGTCGTCCATCAAAGCCCCACGGTGCTTTATCTTCATTCTGAGCTGGCTGCTCATCAGACGCAGGGCAGGCTGCTGCCAAGAGAGCCCGCTGCCGAGGACCTCCGTCTATCACTGCCTGGGGGACACACTGCCTTGGGATTGTTCAAACTCCAGGGAAAGGACAGTTATCCACACCCACCCACTGTGCTCCTTGGAGAAGATCTGAGCTCTTCTGGTTGGAATTCTTGGGTATTTGGGATTCTCAACATTTCCAGAGATGAGGAGGCTATAGGAACACTTACAACCATTTTACAGCTTAGGGAAACAGAGTCAAGTGCCGTAAAATGGACACACACAAAACACTCTTGGGAGCTGGGTCCCTAAGTTACAAAGAGAACCAGGCTTCCCTGGTCTTAGCAGATCTCACAGCCCCTTCACCCCGGCCTGTGACACACACAGCCCTCCAGACCTTCCTCCACCTGCACCACTAGGTTTATGCTAGAAGGTTCCCAGTGTGCCCACTTCTAAGCAGTCTTTGCTGAGGGGGATGAAGAAAAGGGGACCTGCCAAGAGGCCACTGAGGTGGAGGAGTCCTCGGAGACTAAAGCGGCAGAAGTTTGGAGAACCTCTTCAAAAGAGACAGGAGAAGCAAGGCTGTGTGCGAGTCAGGAAGAACAGGCATGGTTTAAATCTTTTTTCTTGGAGAGTAAACATTGTCACATTTCTGCCTCTGCTGCTTCAGAGGATGCCCCTCTCTGGACAGCCCTTCAGGCATCAGCCTGTTGGCAGCCACACATCCTGGAATACGGGGTCGCTGGACATAAATCCATCTGTACTGGCCGGGGCTGACAGCGACTGTCAGTCCCCAGGACAGGGTCACCACCTTTCTCTCCCTTCTTCTCTCTCCTCTTCCCACTGTTTCAAGGACAGCAGAGTCTTATGGATTTTTCTTCTCCTGTCTTGAATGTGCAAAGGTCCAGGGGACCACAGCAATGCCACCTTCTGGTGTCAAGAGGGAGGTGGAGGCAGGCACTGAATAAGGTCCCAGGCGCTCCTTGACCTGGAATTTTGATTCTTCAAAGGGCATCAGAACGCGGTGACCAGCAGCACACAGCAACCAGTCTCTCAGCGGGGCTTTAGGCATGGTCACTTGGGCTTGCCCAGGGAACCTCATCCCAGAGGATCTTCCAGGAAGCCTGAGGTCTCCTACTAATGGAACTGTGACTGGCTCACCCAGAGGGGGTCAGGTTGGGACCTTGGAGTGGGCACTACATGAAGCAAATGGGATTGACTCTAATAAAAACATGGAAGAAAAAAATCAGAGACCTTCAGTTCATATCTGACCCTTGCGTACTCCCATTTGTGGAACCCCACAGCCCTTCCTCTCACCTTCTGTAAGGAGTATAATGTTCTGGATCCTTCCATTCTCCTCCCCTCAAAACCTACCTGTTCAAAATGTAGACAGCTCACCAATATATGAAAAGATGCTCAACCTCATTCAGAACAAAAGAAATACAAATTAAAACTACTCTGAGGTTCTATTATCACTATCAAGTTCGCAAAAGGGCCGGGCACGGTGGCTCACACCTATAATCCCAGCACTTTGGAGGGGCCAAGGCGGGAGGATGGCTTGAGGCCAGGAGTTCAAGACCGGCCTGCACAACATAGTGAGACCTCATTTCTGCAAAAATAAATAAATAAATAAATAAATAAATTATATTTTTTAAGTTGGCAAAAGGCTGCAAGTGTGATAACAAACAGTGCTGACAACACTGTGGGGAAACAGACCCTCAAATTCACTAATGGTAGGCTTGGGAGTGATTATTAGGATGTTTTAACTGCATCTTTCTGTGTTACAATAAAAAGTGCATGGCTGTGCATGGTGGCTCACGCCTGTAATCCCAGCACTTTGGGAGGCCAAGGCAGGCAGATCACCTGAGGTCGGGAGTTTGAGACCAGCCTGACCAACATGGAGAAACCCCATATCTACTAAAAATACAAAATTAGCCAGGCGTGGTGGCGCATGCCTGTAATCTCAGCTACTCGGGAGGCTGAGACAGGAGAATCGCTTGCACCCGGGAGGCAGAGGTTGCAGTGAGCCGAGATCGTGCCATTGCACTCCAGCCTGGGCAACAAGAGTGAAACTCTGTCTCAAAAAAAGAAAAAATAAAGAAAGAAAAGTGCATTTGGTCTTTGTCTCCAGTTCCTGGCACACAGCTTCTAAAACCCTTGGGGTTTTCAGAGTGTTAGGAGTATCTTTCGTTGTTTGTAGGAGTCCCATGTCAACCACATCAGAGTTGATGCAAGGTGGAGCCCCTAGATAGCTTCAGGATGGTTCTGGTCACCAAAAAAGAATAAACATGTGATCAGAGCGGGTAACTTTCAGCCCCTGACCTCCAGGATGGGAGGCGGTCTGGAGACTAGGTTCTAAAAACTTTTGAATGATGAGATCCTGGGAGCTTCCAGGTTGGTGAACACGCTGATATGTTGAGGAAATGGCACTTGGAGGACTCAGGGGCTCTGCCCACCACTCCCACCATGGAAATCACTTCCATTTGGTTGTTCCTGACTTCTATCCTTTATAATAAACCAGTAAGTAAAGCACTTTCCCGAGTTCTGTGAGCCATTCAGGGGCAAGGGAAGGGGGTGTTGCAGGAACCCCAGAATTCACAGCTGGCCAGGCAGAAGTGTGGGTAGCCCAGCCATTCCCTTTGTAGGTAGCATCTGAAGTGGGGGCATTTTGTGGGACCGAGGCCTTAAACCTGTGGAGTCTAGTGCAATCTTTCAGTAGTTACTGTCAAAATTGAATTGAATGGTTGTACACACAGTTGGTGCCGGAAAATCAGAGACTTGGTATTGGAAACCCCACATACATTTGATGTCAGAGGTGATGTCAGAAAAAAAGATGAAAAAAAAAATCACACTTTCAAAATACCAGAATGTGTATCTTTGACCTAGAAACTCCGCTTCTAGGAATTATCTTACTGACACACTTAGCAACAAGCAAAATGATATAAATACAACCTTATACATTTTGGCATTGCTTATAGCAGTAAAAGAATGGAAACAGCCAAATTGTCATCTGTATGGGAACTAGTTAAAGTATTGAACATATGTACAATGGAATTCTATACAGCTATAAAAAAATTGAAGAAGCTCTATATTGACATGGAAAGATTCAAGATACATTGTTAATTGGGGGAGAAAAAGCAAGATGTAGAACACTGTTTATAGTATGCCATATCTTATGTTAGATGAAAGAAGGGGCTGGGCATGGTGGCTTATGCCTGTAATCCCAGCACTTTGGGAGGCCAGGGCAGGAGGATCACTGGAGCTCAGGAGTTCAAGACCAGCCTGGGCAACATAGGGAGACTCCATCTCTACAAAATAAATAAATAAATTAGGCAAGGATGATGGTGCATGCCTGTTGTCCCAGCTACCCGGGAGGCTAAGGTGGGAGGAGCACTTGAGCCCAAGAGGTCAAGGCTGCAGGAAGCCAGGTTTGCACCACTGCACTCCAACCTGGGTGACAGAGTGAGGCCCCATATCAAAAAATAAAAAGAAAGAGGGATAAAGAATTTAGACTTGCATTAGCTTTTACTTACATTTCTTAAATCTCTGAAGGATAAGAAACTAACACCAGTGGTGGCTGCTGGCGTAGGGAGAGGAGCAGGTGAGGCACAGGGAGGGAAGGACATTTTGTACTGATGTGTGAACCACACAGATGTTAATACCTATCCAAGAAAAATAGGTATTTTCTTGGATAGCTGTATACTCACAGCAGGCAAACTTAGAAGGGACTTTAGAGATCCTATTCCACACTCTCCCCACTATAAAGATGTGGAAATGGTGGCCCCAAAGGCTCCCTGGCTCAGCCAGCTCTCAGATCTGGTACAGGATTGGCACCAGAATTCAAGGTGCACAGCTCCCAGGTTCAGTGCTCTTTCAAACATACCCCTAGACTAAGCCCCTACCCAGGGCAGAGCACAGCAAGATGTGGGCAGTATCTTTGGATCACTAGTCCCTGACACAGCACGTGCCCCCTCTTTATGAAAAGTTTTCAGAATGAATAAACATCGTATTGCCCTTTCTGTGAGCCTCAAACCTCTGGCTAAGCTAATTAATTAATTAATCAAAGTGATGGCGATTTACATTCCCCAACCATGATTGTCACATTTTCCTGGAAACCATGAATGGTAGGATCACAGGCCCTTCAGCTAAGGAAACATGTCTAGAGAGGAGCCCTTTACCACCCATCAAGTGAAATGCCATTAGACAATTTCCTGCATTTCACCTTCTTGCAGAATCAACCTATGTACAGAACAAGAAAGGGAAGAAACTGATTAGGTGGACACAGCCAATGTTTAACATACTTAACACAGCAACTCAGGAGAAGAGAAATTATTTATTTGCACAAACATTGGCCAACAAAACCAGTGCCCATAGGGCATGGCCTTTGAATGGTGTAGGCTGCAGTGGCGATTTGGTGGGTGGCATCTTGCATCATGCCCACCCTTTTCCTTGGTCAGACGTAGCAATTTAACTCCAAACATTCTTGCAAGATGGTTGGCAGATGTGCCTTTCAAAACCTGGGATGTGAAGCAAATGAGCGTCATCCTCTAATGGCGGCCTGCTACCCATGCCCAGACAGACACGGAACTCACACTGGCCAGGGGCAAAACCTCAGAACCCTCCAGAACATAACTGTTCGTCATCCATAATGTGTGACAAACCAGGATGCGTCTAAACAGGCCAGGAGAGTTCCAAGGGGGACAAACTAAGTAAGACAATAAACGCGTTGTAAGGCAGATTGAGTGAGGCCATCAATGATGGATGAATGTTTGGTAAATCAAAGAGATCTAAGGCTTACAAGGACAGCCCCATTGGAGAGCTTTTGGTCACAAATTAGAGGCATGCTTGGGTCCTTAGACACGCTGAGTTGACTGCTGCAAAGAGAGCAAGCGCGATCAAAGCAGCCAGAGGGAGAACGGGTAAGTGAGATGAATGGAGATCAAACCCCATTATAACCAATTCTATTACAAAGAAAATTTCACCTTAACAAAAATATATCCAAGCCCCAGGCATTGGCCCATAATAATCATATATTGTTCAAATAACCTGGTGCGAAGCATGCTGTTCTTCAGTTCTTCTGTAACAGTCCCTAGCTATCACAACACTCCAGCTCACACATCCCCATTTACTGCGTGATGAATTACTGGCAGCGTGTGACAATACCCGCATTCTTTTCCAACTCCCTGACTGTGGGAGGTGACATTTGAAATGCCCTCTTGGAGGGTGATGTTCTGAAAAACTTTAAGGAATTGGTCTTCATAAGAATCTTTACCTCATCTCATAGTTTCCATCAGATGAGCTGCCTAGCTCCAGGATCATTACAAAGATAATTTAAAATGTTAGATAAACACCTCCATAGATGCAGAAAAACATTGGGGGTGGGGGGTTATAAAGATATAAACCTTGGTTATTTGCTTACATTTGAACCCAATCTTTTATTTACTTTTAAATTTCTATTAACTTTTTCACATGCAGAATTTTTTATTTTTAGGGGCTTAAATATAAGATTATTTCTTCTTTCTTTTTTCTGTTTTAATTTTATTATACATATTTAAAGTACATAACATGATGTTTTAATATACATATAGAGAATGAAATATTAATAGTTACTATATTGCATTAAAATATCAATTTTCCCACAAATTTGCCCAGTTTTTTATATATAGTAAGAGCACCTAAAATCTACTCTTCTGGGAAAAATCTTGAATGCATGACAATGTGTATCATAGCTTTGCTTCTAACAGAAAAAGACTTGGAAACAACACACATGTTTATCAACAGAATACATAAATAATGATGCAATGGAAAAGTGCATAGTTGTCAAAATTAAGAAACCTAGGGCTTAACATGTATCAATTTGGATCCATTGTACAAAAAACAATTTTCAGGCAGATATATGCAGTATGATGCCTTTATATAAAGTAAAAAGTACACAAAGCAAGATATTAAGGACATACATGGCCAGATGCTGTGGCTCCATGGGATTACAGTAGCCTGTAAACCCAGCAGTTTGGGAGGCCAAGGCCAGAGGATTACTTGAGGCCAGGAGTTCAAGAGTAGCCTGGGCAACATAGCAAGACCCTGTCTCTACAAAAAAATTTAAAAATTAGCCAGGTGTGGTGGCGCATGCCTGTAGTCCCAGCTACTCTGGAGACTGAGGATGGAGGATCGGTTGATCCCAGGAGTTTGAGGTTGCAGTGAGCTATGATCCTACCACTGTACTCCTGCCTGGGCAACCAAGCAAGACCCTGTCTCTTTAAAAAAAAAAAAAAAAAAAAAAAAGTGTAGATATTAAACGTATAAATACGTGATGCATGGAAATGAAAACATCAAAGTTAGAACACTTGTTTCATCTTGGGACAAAATAACTATGGTGGGTTTCAACTATACTTACATATTTTGTTTCTTAAACTGAGAGGAAGATGCATAGTATTCATACAGGAGTGCTGGGAAGGGAAGGGCGTGGTCCCTTTAAGTGAAAGGAAGAAGGGAGGGGAAGTGCTGGGTAGAGGAGGGCGTGGTCCCTGGTTAGGGCTCTACCCTACGGACCCAGGTGAGGACAGGCACTTCTGACTTCTCCCAAAACATTGCATTTCCCAAGACCACCCTGGCTTGCCACGCCCCCATCCTGAGCCTATAAAAACCGGAGACCCTAGCAAGGCAGAGACAGAAGCTGTTGGACGGTGAGAGGAACACGTTGGCGGAAGAAGACAAGCAGCTGAATATTGAGGGGACATCGAGGGGAGCATGCTGGCAGAAGAACACACTAACAGAGGGACACCTGCACTCTGGCTGGTCTCACAACCCGCAGGACAAGGCAGAGTTTGGCTGGGGCAATCGGAGGAACTCCAGGGAAAAACCATCTCCCTTCTGGTTCCCCCATCGGCGGAGAGCTACTTCCACTCGATAAAACTTTGCACTCATTCTCCAAGCCCACGTGTGATTCGATCCTTCCCGTACACCAAGGTAAGAACCCAGGATACAGAAAGCCCTCTGTCCTTGCAACAGGTAGAGGGTCTAATTGAGCTGGTTAACACAAGCCTCCTATAGACGGCAAACGAAAAGAGCACACAGCAACACACGCCCACTGGGGCTTCAGGAGCTGTAAACATTCACCCGTGGACACTACCGTGGGGTCAGAGACCCAGAGCCTGCTCGTCTGTATGCTCACCTAGAGGTTGGAGCAGCCGGGCACTGAAGAAGCGAGCTACTCCCTCTGTTGCAAACCCTTCGAGGGGGACAAGGGAACCTTTCCCATTTCAGTATTCATTAAATAGTCTCTGGAGTTTTTTAAAATATCTAAAATATTTCCCAATTTAAAACAAAAAGGAGCCACTGACCAAGAAAATTTGGAATACAAAATTTTGCATTTGCATTACTGGCCCCTCTAAACTAATGTGTCCAGCCCACATTACCCACCTCTGCCCCTCATCTCAGTAGCTGGTCTTGTCCTGAGCTATACGTGTCTTGTCTCCCATTAACCAATAAAGTAGCTGATAATCCTGTGACTCTGGCCTTGAGAGTAGGCCAGGGCTCTATTGAAAACAAATTCATGGAAGTCCTTTATTTAACTTGCATGAGATTGCTAGTTTATCAGCTAGGTACCAGCAATTTTTTATTATGATTATTATCAACGTATGTTCAGAAAATAAGTTTCTTAAATGTATTTTCATGATGACTAAAGTAATACGTAGTCATTATATAAAATTTGGAAAGTAAGTATCAAGAACAAAATGAAAATCACTTGTATTACCACCATCCAGAGGCACTGTAAACCAATATGTATATTTATAACATCAGAATCCCACTGAAACATAATTATATATCTTTATTGTTTTCACTTGGCATTTCCTTTGACAACATAATTTTATTAGCAGAATAATATTTCATCTCAGGGATGAATCAGAATTCATCAACCATCTCCACCCTGTTGAACATAAAAAGTTTATTTTTTTCCTCTAAAAAAATATATTCAAAGCAGTACTTGTAGTTAAAAAAAAAAACACTTCTTTTCCACTCAGATTTCAAAGATTCACATAATTGTGATTAAATTACAAGATCACCAAGTACAACAGGTTTGGGAATAAACAGAGTAGATTCTTAGAAGGCAAGAAACTCTATGAAGCCTTTAGTGCATTCCTGGCGTCTATCAGAGCGTGTTACCACGGGAACTGGGAGTTGGGTAATTGAAAATCAGTTAAGAGAGTAGAATCGCTGAATCCAAAAGGTGTGTTATATATGTTTATTTGACAGATATTACCCAATTTCCCTTCAGAAGTTCACAACTTACATATGAAACACCAACCATGAAAAGGATAGTTTCTCTGCATCCTGACCACACAGAACACTGCATTTTTATCAAACTTATAAAAGGTTTGCTAATCTATAAGACCAAAACAATGGTATCTCATTTTTGTTTTGATTTGCATTTAATTATTAGGAAAACTGAGCCTACTTCCATGCTTCTTTGGCTGTTCATGTTTCTTTTTATGTTACTTCCCCATGCATTCATTGACCTAATTATGTTTCAGAAATTCTTCCCTCTTCTGGCCGGGCATGGTGGCTCACACCTGTAATCCCAGCATTTTGGGAGGCCAAGATGGGTGAATCACCTGAGGTCAGGAGTTTGAGACCAGCCTGGCCAACATGACGAAACCCCATCTCTACTAAAAATACAAAAATTAGCTGAGCATGATGGTGCACACCTGTAATCCCAGCTACCCTGAGGCTGAGGCACAAGAATCACTTGAACCTGGGAGGTGGAGGTTGCAGTGAGTCGAGATCATGCCACTGCACTCCAACCTGGTGACAGAGCAAGACTCCGTCTCAAAATATGTATATATATTCTTCACTCTTCTGATCTCTCTCAGTGGTACCCCTCCAAAGTCTTAAACCTTTATGACTTTTTCCTATTTCTTTTGTCATCTTAATGGATATGGGGAAGGAGGAGAGATAAACCTGTGTGTCTAGTATGCCATCAATTTTTCCCAGACTTTTAGAATCCATAGACTTATACAACAGTTCTTTGGTTTGCTAAGTTAGGACAATTAAGGAGGAAAACCTCCTACCATCCACTTTGACCATCAAAAAGGAGAGAGGAGGTGCAGACGGGTGAGTGGTGTGAAGGGGAGAGGACATTTGAATATATCTACAGGAAAAGCAACAGCACAATTTCCAGGCTAAGGATGGCCCATCAGAGGGACAGCTGCTAACCTTACACCAGTGTTTTCATTGAGAAGGATGAAAGCTTTGCCACCTGTCTCATGGCATCTCTCTATGGACTGGCATTTGGGAACCTCTGCCCCAGGAACCCACACTGTCCACTTCTCTTCCTGGAATTGCCCCTCCCACCACCACAAGCACCCCCAGCCTTGGCTGCTAGGCATCCTTGAGCACTTTCACTACCAGGGAAAATTTGTGGTTGATGCAGAAACCAGGTCAGACAGCGCCGAGGTTTAAAGTAGACCAGAGGAAGGCCAAAAGCCTTGTCCAGTGAGGGGATTCACACGGTACCAAGCAGAGAGTTGGAACGAGGCCCCTCCATCTGCACTCAAACCATTCCTGCTGCCATCTGTGATCTTAACCCCGCTCTTAAGTCTGGGATGGCTACAATACTTCTACTGATCCCCACTGTCAGTCCATCCCACACTGCCCCTACAAGAATCTTGCTACCTTGACCCTTTTGCCCCGTGCTGAAAGCCTTCACTGCCATCCCCTTTTCCCTGCCCCCACCACACACCCCTTCTTAACCTTGACCCAAACTATTCTTGCAGACTGATCTTCCATAAGATGCTTTCTGGGGGAGTATTGCTTTTACTGCCCAGCGTAATTTATATACTTTACATTGTATAATTTAGCAATTCTTAGATGCCTGGCACCATTCCAAGCACTTTTCACATGCTTCATTATTACCCTCCCCTTCTTTTTGCAACAGACCCCAGAGGTGGCGTCATGACCCTCCCTCAGGCATCCGTGCTCTCTCTCCTGGGAACCTGCATGCTCAGAGACATACAGGGATAGAGGGGCCTGGGGCAGGGCCTGGAAGAGGAAGTTCATGAGCAGCTGCTGCTGGGAGTCCCCACGGCTTCCCTGCCCTGGCAGAGACCCCTGTGTTCTTCCAATAAATCCTCCTGGGACTGAAGCCACTGGTGCTATTGCTTATCATCCCCAAATCCCCAACTCATGGGTGTGCACTCCTGAGAACCTGCCCCCAGTCCTGCCTCCCATGGCCACTCCTTCTATCTTTAATGCCCTTACCTGACCACCACCCCCAATCTCATCCCAAGACATGGTTCAGAGGCTGCCCGCTCTTTAAAGCTTCTCTGGGTACCTTAGCAGAAATTGGTCTCTCCCTTCTCTGATACTCCCAGCACTTTCTCACCTCCAGCCAAAAGCACCCTCCTATTTCTTTGTGTACATGTCTTCCTTGCTTCCTGAGGTCAGGATACTGTTCTATACCTCTGATCACTCATTATTTCCTACTCATTGTAAGTGCTCAGTAAATATCTGTTAAGAAATGAATGGGAAAAGAGTCTCTCCCAGGGAGCAAAATTCTTTTGAGGAGTTGTCTATGGCAAGACTTCCACTAAACAGAGCCATTCAAAGATGTAATGAATACAGGAAGCCTCCTATCACTGAGGCACTCACAAACAGGCTTGTTGGGAATGCCAGGTGGGTGACTGACATTTCAGATGGGGCCTGGGGAGGGTGAGGCAGGGGTGGTGGTGGGGGCTAGGAGTGGATGAAATCGCTTCTAACTATTTCATCTTGTGGAAAGCATCTAGGGCTTTGAAAGTCATATGGATGCAGGATCCCTAATATAACACTCACTTGACTCATGTAGCCTTTGTTTGAACACGTGGTCCAATCTCCTTTCTTGGTTTTCAGGTTTTAATTAACGAGGAATGGTGCCAGGAATGGCACTGTCAGCCCTGACTCATCCGTCCTCCTGGACTTAATCAGGACTGACCTCCCAAAGGGATGAGGTTTAGGGTGGACCATTCTAGACAGTCATCAACTTAGAGCAGTATTTCCCAAAAAGCTGCTTCTCAGAGGTCTATTAGAAGTCTTGTAAGTAAATAAATAGAGGTTGAGTTTGAGGGGAGGGGTCTGCATGATCAAATAAGTTTAAGAAATGTTGCATATTATACTCCCCTCTTAGATGTTAGCAGTATACATTTAGCAATAAAAGACTCTAAGAAACCTTGCAATGTAGAAATCTGTTTGATTTCATCCAACCCAGCATATTTTCCAGGCTGGTTTTGTCACAAGACACTTCTTTCGGAAGGCAGGTTTAAGAAACACTAACCCTGACAAGTAATAATCAAGAAAGCCACAATTTAGGACTAGGGCTCAACACCTGAGTATCCCAGGTCAGTGGGTTTAGCCTCTCAGGGCACACAGAATGCCCATAAACATTTGTCCCTGAAACACAATGATTTGGGGGATCATCCCAGCCCTGAATTGAGGCTGATGCAGGTTCACACCCTGTGCCTTGCATGATATCAGTAACTACCCTGGATAGCTTGGAAGCAGTCAGAAATCTACAGTTAACCAGAGGGATGGCAGTGTGGAGGGAAACACAGAACGTCCTCTTTTCTACTTTTCTTTCATCTCTTTCCCCATTTCCACTCTCATTTCTGGTTTTCTTTCACAACCTGTTACATATGTATCTGCTAGACATCCAGAAAGTTACTCCCAAAGAGTCTCCCTCTCCCCACCACCTCTCCAGATCAGCAGAAACATTAGGAGACCAAGAAAACATTACAAAGTCCTTGTTGATTGGGTTTGCATTATCTTATAACTTTCAGTAGAATTTTGGGTCCTTATGGAAACTAACTTTAAGATGATCCAGTTTAACCTGCTTCCTCTCTGAGGTCCAGAGGGGTAACATGGCTTTCCCAAGGTCACACAACTAGTGAGTGCAAGAGCTAGACTCCAACTGAGGTCTCCTGTCTCCAAGAATGGTGTTATTTCTACTGCACTGCAGCAGTCTGTTCATTATGTAAATCCCCAGAGCATCAGCTTGAGTCCCCAAAAAAGATCAAATCATGATTTATGTCACTTCTAAGTTTACAGAGGATTACATTCAGAATTCTCTTCCCTGTGAGGTCAGAGCCATGCTTCCCATCACAGACTGGGATGGTACCCAAGCCAGCACAGTTGTGCATGCAGAATGACAGCCTCCACATTTAGACAATGACTCATCCCTTCGAATGTCACTGGGCTTGGAATGACTTGAAAGAGAAGGAAGGAAGGATAGCGATGTTGAAATCTCAGTGGTGTGCTGATGGAGACACACTCCTGCGAATGAAAACCAAAAATGAATGCTTCTGTTCCCTCCCTCACTGGCTGATACTCAATTAAAACTTTGATACCAATAAAACTTTGAGAGCCAGGCATTGCTTTAATAAGGAAAAGACTGAGTTATACATGCAGGAAAATGTCTACAAACATCCTAAACTTGATTGCTTTTTGGGTAATGCTAATTTGTGAAGATCAGTGAGAAATGCACGTGGGATGCAAAGACAAGTTAGTGGTCCACATTGATGAACAGGACTTTGCTGTTGATGCCTGCTGCAAACATGGGAAATAATCTCCAGTCACTGCCCTCCAAAAGCTAACAATTTAATGAGAAGCCAGAATGAACACTTGGCAGAAACACACAAGTATATGGTATTTAATTTAAAGAGAACACCATATTCTGGCGTTGGAGAAAAACATCAAGGACGATCCAGGTGAGATGGAGTTAATCAAAGAGGACTTACTGAAGAGGTATGCGGTTTGTGCCACGAGATTTGGAAGGAAGGAAAGGCCAGATGGCAAGAAGGCTAGGAAGCAGATGCCCAAAGCAGGTGAATGGCTTGTACATATGCCCAGAAGAGGAGAAATGGTGAATGCAGCAAATCCTCACATCAGGAAGATAAGGCTGTTTATATTTACATATTTCTCTACACTTCTCAAAGCAAGTTACCCCATTCTATGTGGACGATGACTTCAGGAAAGAGGTAAGACAGGGATCAAGTTCATTTTACAGAGGAAGAAACAGGTTTAATAAGATAAAGCTTGCCTTAGGGCTTACAGCCAACAGGTGATAGAGCTAAATCTTGAACCTAGGTCTTTAGACTCCAAATATAGAGCATTTGGGGGTTCCCTTAACAATCCTCTTAATCATAAACAAAAACATAGACAAATTAATATCTTTTAAAATATCCCAATCAGGTGCAGGTATGGGATGAGGGAATATGCTATATACTTTCCAAGTTATAAATTACCTTGTTATTTATAAATAGTTATAAATTTGACCTGTTCAATTTGTTAGTCAAGAGTCATGGAAAATAAGTTAATGGAGTCAAGATCACAGTTTCAACATCTCAGGAAGAATGGTTGAGAACATAGCTGTAAGCTATTGATCTCTTAGCTCACTAAAGTACACCAATCTGCAAAAGTCTGAGGTAACAGGGTAGAAAATAGAGGCCTTGATATTAGAAAATGAATCTCTCAAATGCACAAACCCCCACAAATGGAAAAATATCTCCAAATATCTACTTAACAATGAAGTGCACAAAATCTTTACACATGCAAAACTGGGATATTATTGTTAACTTGAAGTTAAACTGGGCTGGATACTTAACTCTTTTCCCTCTTATAGCCTGAATTCAGAAACTTCCAGCTGGAATCCGGCCACGTCTTTGCACAAAATCATCCACTCTTAAAGACTGTCAGATTCAAAATTGCTTAACTTTCATCCCTAATTAAAAAGGCCAGAAGAATGCTTGGTAAATACTTTGGGTCTAATTAAGTCTGATTGCCTTGCAAAATGGAATCAGTGTATTCGGCTTCTTACATTTTGAAATTCCAAGGTTATTTATGCTCTTAATTTGCCACAAATGATAACCTCTGTATGTGGAATTCAGTGGTTCAAGAGCACACGAACCGCAAGATCAACCAAATTCTCAGGTACTGTGAAAGAGGCTGTGCCTTCTGCCATCGCTTTATCTCTCTGCAACACTATGATCCTCTACCCCCACACACGTGAAGAGGTCTCGGGATCCCTTCTCTTCTCATTGACATTTTCTCCCTTGTCAATGGTCCTCATACTTAGCTGTACATTAGAATCACTAGGGAGCTTTAAAAATACCCGTGGCTGGGTGCCACCCCCAGAGATATTGATTTCATTGATTTGGAGAATGGCCTGGTGTTGGAATGTTTTAAAGCTTTTAATAGGCAGCTAAGCTTGAGAATGACTGCAATTCAGCGATCTTGTCCAGTGCCTAGGTCTTAAATCCATCCACAGGCTATGATTCCCAAATTTAATCTTCTGTTTGAGCTCTCCCCTGAGTTCCAGAATTATTCATTCAAACTGCTTACTTGGCATGTTCACTGGGTATCTAAAATGCTTCACAAACTTCAGAAGTTGAAAATACAACTCTTGATTTCTCCTGGCTTCCAACATGTTTCTCTTCCAGTGGCTCCCGCGGTAGTAAGTAGCTCAAACCAAAAACCCAGAAGCCATCCTTGACACCTCCCTTTTCCTCATATTCTGCAACAAATTCATGAGTAAAGTCTTGTTTGTTCTACAACCAAAGTAGATTTCATACTCATTATGGTAGGCAGCCCCAAATGGCCCCCAAAGAGCCCCGCTTCCTGACATCCATACCCTGCGTAGTCCCCTCCCACATTGTACAAGGGTTTGAACTGCATGACCAATAACATGTGGCCAAGTTGACGGCATCTCACTTAGAGATTAGACTAAGAAAAGATTGCTCACGTGGCAGGGAATGAAAGCCTCTGGCCAACAGCCAGCAAGGAACTGAGCCTTCCAACAATCACACAAGTGAGCTCCGAAGTGAATTCTTCAGTCCACTTTAACCTTGAGATGGCTGCAGCCCCAGCCAATGATTCAATTTAACATCATAAGAGACAGTGATTCAGAAACACCCAGTTAAGTTGCTCCTAGATTTTTAGTCCTCAGAAACTGTGAGATACAAGTGTTTATTGTTTTAAGCTGCTAAATTTGGGGGTAATTAGTTACACAACAACAGATAATGTACCCATCTACATTTTTACATCTCATGATTACCATGCTACCTCAACCTACCTCTTTTCTTATCTGCACTCCTGCAGTAGCCTTCTAACCTGTGTCCCTTTCCCATTTCTGCTCTTCAAGAATTTGTCATCCACATTTGTATTTTTTAAATAAAATAGTTCACATCCCTCTCCTGTTTAATACCCTTCAATGGCTTCCCAGTTGACTCAAAATAAAAACCAGTGCCCCCCAAATAGTCTTTCACAATCTGATTCCAATCTATATCTTGAACTTATTCTCATTTCTCTTTTCCCATTTCTTACCATGATCCAGCTATATTGGCCCTTCATTTTATACCAAGACTCTTGATTTTCTTTATGGTTAGAGGGCTAGGAGAAAGAGGGAAATTCTAACAACAGGGAACAGGATCCTGGTAACACTGTTCACTACAAAAATGACTTTCAGCCACATCTCTGAATGTTTTCTTTGGGCTTGAAGGCAAAGTAGTGTGGTGTGGAATAAGAATAGGTGCTTTTGCTTCTGGCAAATGTTGAACTAAATGAGGAGAGAGAGCACCTTCCCAGTATGGAACATCAAAATACTGGCTAAACATTAAACATATTTTTAGATCATGGCTGAGTTAGCAGGAGAATAAGGAAAACGATCAGAGGAAATAAATATAAGGGAATAAAATTCAATGGGGATAAGTAGGCCACAGAAGCATTTTCCTTTAGCAAATCCTTGGATTTCCTAATGGCCTAGAGACATATAAGACACATAAGAGACACACATGAGACTGGAGAAAAATCCTAGGACCCGAGTAGAATGGGACTTTTATTAGCAGGAATGCCCATGAAATGACACCTCAGTGGCACCACAAAAAAGGATTTTTCTGACTCAGCCTT